>NC_031991.1:70994472-70997069 GCF_001879085.1 Nicotiana attenuata
TCTACCCCGGGACTGGAGTCACATACTCACCGAACATCTAAGGAGTTCTACATACAAGGTCTGAAAGAAACATAATCTGTTTATCTCGGGTACAATGAGATGACAGCCAAAATGTAAAGATGGAAGGGAGACGCCGGGCCTGCGGACGCCTGCAAGCTACCTCGGGTCTCTCTCTGGACTGATGGTGCGCCCCCGTGCTAATGCTGCTGCTGCTCAAAACCTGGACCTGTGCAAAAATGCATAGAGTGTAGCATCAGCACAACCGACCCCATGTGCTGGTAAGTGTCTAGCCTAACCCCGGCGAAGTAGTGACGAGGCTGGACTGGACACCATATAAACCTGTGCAGTTATAAATATACACGGAAACAAAATACCAAACAACTAGAAATATGGGAGGAGGAAACATGCTGTGGGGAGATTACAACAGTAACAGTAAATCCGAAATATTCAATCTAGGTGCAACTTACAATTTAAAGCGAACAAGAAACTAATACCGACACTAAACACCTTTGCATCAATAACTGTTGCGGCGTGCAACCCGATCCACAATTACCACTGTTGCGGCGTGCAACCCGATCCACAATTTTAACTGTTGCGGCGTGCAACCCGATCCACATTTAACATTGTTGCGGCGTGCAACCCGATCCACATATATCATTGTTGCGGCGTGCAACCCGATCCACAATTATAACATTGTTGCGGCGTGAACATTGTTGCGGCGTGCAACCCAATCCACAATAATAACTGTTGCGGCGTGCAACCCGATCCACATTTAACATTGTTGCGGCGTGCAACCCGATCCGTAATGTATACCTCTCAACCTTGCCCAAGCAACAGTCACAAATAAAGGGCTAGGTAGTAAACAAGTATTTGGAAAGAAATCCCAACAAGGGTACACCAACAACCAATAACAACTATGCAAGAGTAAATCGTATTTCTCTTTTTCTTTCATTTTCATATCCTAGTTCTCATTAGCTCTCGTGTCAAACTCTAATGCAACTCTCGTTTCACCATCTGTATTTCAGACCGAGCCAATACTCCACGAAGTTCCACAATCACGATATCTTTCACAAGGTTTCCTCCACGTATAGAGGCCATCAATAGCATGGAAAGCATAACAATATCCAAACAACTCGCATATAAGGACTCACGGTCATGCTAGACCCCAATGTATAGGAACTCGTCACCATGCCTATACACCGTACTCGATCATTTAGCAATTAGCAAACAAGACTCGACTCCTATTCCCTCAAGCTAGGGTTAAACCAAAAACTTACCTCAACTTCCACGCCAATACAATCCTCCACAACCGCTTTCCCTCTCGAATTCGGCTCCAACTCGACCAAATCTATGCAATAAGGACTTCATGATATCAATATGTTCTAAACAATTCAAACCCAAAAACTAATTATAGCTTTTTCATCAATTTACCCCAAAAGGTCAAAAATGCCCCCGGGCCCACATGGTCAAAACCCGAGATTCGGACCAAAACCCGATTACCCATTCCCCCATGAACTTAGATATATAAGTTATTTTGGAATCGGACCCCGAATTGAGGTCCAAAACCCCCAATTTTAGAAAACCTAGGTTCTACCCTAAATTCCCAATTTCCCCATTAAAAATCTTTGTTTTGAAGTTGAAATGATGTTTAAGGAGGTTAAGGAGTAAAGAAAATCAGTTAGAAAACACTTACCAATCATTTTGAAGAAGAAGGATCGTTTGGAAAATCGCCTCTTATGTTTTGGGTTTTGAAAAAGTGTAAAATGACTGAAAATCTCGGATTTATATACTTTGCTGAAGGACTGGCGCGGACCGCGCAAAATGCCCCGCAGCCGCGCCGAGGAAGGGAGGGAAAAACAGCTCTCTGAACCTACCCAACGCGGACCGCACGATTTTGGTGTGCGGCCGCGCTGGCGTCTTGCACCTGGGGCCTTCTCTGAATCTTCCAGCGCGGACCGCACGAACTAGGTGCGCGGCCGCGCTGGTCAAACCAAGGCTGAGGACCCCTCTGAACCAGGCCACGCGGACCGCGCGGACTGCACCACGGCCGCGTGGCTTCCAGCGCGGACCGCGCGGAAATGACCGCAGCCGCGCTGGGGCCTGCAACACTGCAACATCTGATACTTTAAGCCTAAGGCCTCCCGGGACCTACTTAAAACTCACCCGAGCCCTCGGGGCTCCAAACCAAGCACACTCACTAACTCAAAAACAACCTACGGACTCATCCGTGCGATCCAATCGCCGAAACAACATCATAATCATCAAATTAGGCCTCGATACCCATGATTTCCTTCCAATTTTCATAAGACATCAAGTTTAGAGTTTTTAGTCCAAAACACGTCAAACGACGTCCAAATCTAACCAAACTTTGCAGCAATTGTTTAAATCATATTTAAGACTTGTGCCGGGCGTCGGAACCAAAATACTAGCCCAACAGCACAATCTTCTAAACAAATAACACTTTCAAATTCTTTAATTATTTTCAGAAAACAAATTTCACACAATAATTCATTTCTCGGACTCGGAACCTCGGAATTTGATTCCGGGCACACCCCCAAGTCTCGTATTTTCCCTACGGACCCTCCGGGATTGTCGAA
>NC_031991.1:70998746-71010494 GCF_001879085.1 Nicotiana attenuata
GATGGAGTACCGGGAGCTATGGGCCTCCTCTAAAATCAACTCTCGGATCCCATCGACATTGGGCACACAAACTCGCCCCTGCAATCTCAAAACACCATCATCATCTAAGGTAACATGTTTGGCACCTCCTCGCTGCACCGTGTCTCTAAGGACACACAAATGGGGATCATCAAACTGCCGATCACGGATACGCTCCAATAATGAAGAACGAGCAAACCGTGCAAGCTAATACTCTGCTGGGCTCAGAAATATCCAACCTCACAAATCGATTGGCCAAGGCCTGAATATCCAAAGCAAGCGGCCTCTGACTGACTGGAATATAAGCAAGACTGCCCATACTGGCTGACTTCCTACTCAATGCGTCGGCCACCACATTGGCCTTCCCCGGATGATATAAAATAGTGACATCATAATCCTTCAACAACTCCAACCACCTCCTCTGCCTCAAATTCAACTCCTTCTGCTTGAACAAGTACTGAAGACTCTTGTGGTCAGTGAACACCTCACATGCCACGCCATACAAATAGTGCCTCCAAATCTTCAAGGCGTGGACAATAGCTGCCAACTCTAAATCATGCACTGGATAGTTTTTCTCATGAATCTTCAATTGCCTCGAAGCATAGGCTATAACCTTGCCATCCTGCATCAATACTGCACCAAGTCCAATACGGGAAGCATCACAATAGACGGTATAAGGCCCAGATCCTGTGGGCAAGACCAACACCGGTGCCGTAGTCAGGGCTGTCTTGAGCTTCTGAAAGCTCGCCTCACACTCCTCCGACCATCTGAACTGGGCACCCTTCTGGGTCAACCTGGTCATCGGGGCTGCAATAGATGAAAACCCCTCCACAAACCGACGGTAGTAGCCTGCTAACCCCAAGAAACTCCGAATCTCCGTCGCTGATGCTGGTCTAGGCCAGTTCTTGACTGCCTCTATCTTCTTCGGGTCCACCTGAATACCCTCAGCTGATACAACGTGACCCAAAAATGCTACTGAACTCAGCCAAAACTCACACTTGGAGAACTTGGCATATAACTGACTATCCCTCAGAGTCTGAAGAACCACTCTAAGGTGCTGCTCGTGCTCCTCCTGGCTGCGGGAGTACACCAAAATATCATCAATAAAGACTATCACGAACATGTCCAAATATGGCCTGAACACTCGGTTCATCAACTCCATGAATGCTGCTGGGGCATTGGTCAACCCAAACGACATGACCAAGAACTCGTAATGCCCATACCGAGTACGGAAAGCTGTCTTAGGGACATCGGATGCCCTAATCCTCAACTGGTGGTAGCCATATCTCAAGTCAATCTTGGAAAATACCCTGGCACCCTGAAGCTGGTCGAACAAATCATCAATCCTCGGCAGTGGATACTTATTCTTAATTGTTACCTTGCTGCCGGTAATCTATACACATCCGCATCGAACCATCCTTCTTCTTGACGAATAACACTGGCGCGCCCCAAGGCGAAACACTGGGTCTAATGAAACCCTTAACTAACAAATCCTGCAATTGGTCCTTTAACTCCTTCAGCTCCGGCGGGGCCATACGATATGGCGGAATAGAAATGGGCTGGGTGCCTGGAGTCAAATCAATACAGAAATCGATATCTCTATCGGGCGGCATACCCGGCAGGTCCGAAGGAAAAACATCGGGAAACTCCCGGACAATAGGCACCGAATCTATGGGAGGAACCTCAGCACTGGAATCACGAACATAGGCCAAATAGGCCAGACACCCCTTCTCGACCATACGTCGAGCCTTCACGTACGATATGGGGTAGAATGACCTGGAGTCCCCCTCTACTCTAAGCGAGGCATACCCGGTAAGGCTAAAGTCACAGTCTTGGCATGGCAGTCCAAGATAGCGTGATAGGGTGATAACCAATCCATACCCAGAATGATATCAAACTCAACCATATCTAAGAGCAACAAGTCTACACGGGTCTCAAGACCCCCAATCACAACAACACACGAACGATGGACTCGGTCGACCACGATAGAGTCACCCACCGGTGTAGACACAAATACCGGAATACCCAAGGCATCACTAGGCATGACCAAGCATGGTGCAAAATAAGATGAAACATATGAATACGTAGATCCTGGATCAAATAGTACTGAAGCATCTCGATCACAAACCAGAACCGTACCCGTGATCACCGCATCTGAGGCCTCTGCCTCGGGCCTAGCCTGGAGTGCATAGCAACGGGGCTGAGCCCCACCACCCTGAACTGTATCCCTAGGTCGATCTGCTGCTAGCTGACCTCCGCCCCTGGCGGTCTGAGCTCCACCTTTATGGCCTCTACCTCCACCTCTATGGCCTCTACCTCCACCTCTAGCTGGTTGTGGAGCATCCGGTGCCTGAATCATAGGACGGGGACCCTGCTGCTGCGACTGAGTACCCCTCAATCTCGGGCAAGCTCTCCTAACGTGACCATACTCACCACACCGATAACACGCCTCTGAACGCTGTGGCTGGCCCTGGCAACCTGTATGACCTCCGCGGAAACTCTGAAGTGGCGGTGCGCTGATGGGAGCTGATGGTACACTGAGGGACTGCTGATCAGAATAATGCCCACGGTAACCACGATCACTTGGGGCACCCTGAGAAACCTGGAGGGCTGACTGGAAAGGCCTGGAGGGCTGACCCCTATCATAAGAATCCCTTCCCCCAGATGAGGCACCACTGAAACGACCTGAGTGACGGGGTCTCTTGTCCACTCTATGGCCACCCCCTTGTGCCAGAACCATCTCAAGTCGGCGGGCCACATTGGCCGCCTCCTGAAAGCTGATCTCACTACCAGTCTCCCTAGCCATCTGGAGACGAATCGGCTGAATCAAACCATCAATAAATCTCCTCACCCTCTCCCTCTCAGTGGGGGGTATGGCAAGAGCATGGCGAGCTAGATCGATAAATCGGGTCTCATACTGGGTGACTGTCATAGAGCCCTGTTGGAGACGCTCGAACTGCCTGCGAAGAGCCTCTCGCTGAGTAACTGGGAGAAACTTCTCCAAAAACAACTCTGCAAACTGATCCCATGTCAATGCTGGCGACCCCGCTGGTCTGGCTAAACAGAAATCCCTCCACCAAGTCTTGGCGGATCCTGCTAGACGAAAAGTGGCAAAGTCGACCCCATTGGTCTCCACAATACCCATAGTCCGAAGAACCTCATGGCAGCTATACAAGAAATCCTGGGGGTCCTCTGAAGAAGCACCACTGAATGTGGTGGTGAAGAGCTTGGTGAACCTATCCAGTCTCCACAAAGCATCTGCGGACATAGCCGCTCCATCGCCGGTCTGAGTCACAATACCCGGCTAAGCTGTCACAGCTGGCTGAACCACAGGAACCTGAGCCTGGGGAGCTACCTGCTCCGGAGTACGCGTAGCTGGAGTCTAAACTCCTTCTCCAGCCTGAGAAGTGGCTGGTGCTACTGGAAGCAAACCCGCTCTAGTGACGCTTTCCACAAAGCCCACCAATCTGACCAAAGCATCCTGAAGAACTGGGGTGGCTATAAACCCCTCTGGGACCTGAGCTGGGCTCGCTGGCGCTGCTGGGACTGGGGCCGGAACCTCCTCGTCAAAGCCGACCTGGGGCTCCGCCGCTGGTGCTGCTGCTCGGGGCTGAGCTCTACCCCTACCTCGGCCTCTAGCACGGCCTCGTCCTCTGCCCCTAGCGGGAGCTGCCTGGGGCTCGGACTGCTGGTCTGAAGATGAGGAAGCGCGTGTTCTTGCCATTCTGCGAGGAAACAGAGTAGAAGTCCAATTAGCATTGAGAAACCAAACCGCACGACAAGAAAGAACAAAGGAGAGATTTTTCCTAACTTGGCAGCCTCTGGGGGATAAGTACAGACGTCTCCATACCAATCCCTCAGACTTTACTATGCTTGTCCGTGAGTTGTGAGACCTATGTAACCTAGAGCTCTGATACCAACTTGTCACGACCCGGATTTCCCACCATCGGGAGTCGTGATGGCGCCTCCTAACGGAGCTAGGCAAGCCAACTTAATTAACAAATTCCTTAAGCACATGTTCCTTTTTAACAATTAACGGCATTAAATAAAGGCGACGGAATTAAAATCATAAGCGGACAACTTAAATGTAGATGGATGATCAAAAATACAGAAGTTCCAACACATATATCTCTACCCCGGGACTGGAGTCACATACTCACGAACATCTAAGGGAGTACTACATACAAAGGCTGAAAGAAACATATTCTGTTTATCTCGGGTACAGTGAGATGACAGCCAAATGTAAAGATAGAAGGGAGACGCCGGGCCTGCGGACGCCTGCAAGCTACCTCGGGTCTCTCTGGACTGAAGGTGCGCCCCCGTGCTAATGCTGCTGCTGCTGCTCAATATCTGGACCTGTGCAAAAATGCACAAAGTGTAGCATCAGCACAACCGACCCCATGTGCTGGTAAGTGCCTAGCCTAACCCCGGCGAAGTAGTGACGAGGCTAGACTGGACCCCACATAAACCTGTGCAATTATAAATATACAACGGAAATCGAAGTACAAGGCAACTACAGCATGGAGGGGAAACATGCTAGTGGGGAGATAACAAGATTAACAGTAAATCCGAAGTAATCAATCTAGGTGCAATTTACAATTTAAAAGCGAACAAGAAACTAATACCAACACTAAACACATTTGCATCAATTACTGTTGCGGCGTGCAACCCGGCCCACAATCCTCACTGTCACGGCATGCAACCCGATCCACAATTACCAATGTTGCGGCGTGCAACCCGATCCACAATTAACATTGTTGCGGGGTGCAACCCGATCCACAATTATCACTGTTGCGGCGTGCAACCCGATCCACAATTAACATTGTTGCGGCGTGCAACCCGATCCACAATTATCACTCTTGCGGAGTGCAACCCGATACACAATTAACATTGTTGCGGCGTGCAACCCGATCCACAATTATCACTGTTGCGGCGTGCAACCCGATCCACAATTAACATTGTTGCGGCGTGCAACCCGATCCACAATTATCCCTGTTGCGGCGTGCAACCCGATCCACAATGTATACCTCTCAACCTTGCCCAAGCAACAGTCACAAATAAAGGGTAAGGGAGTAAACAAGTATTTGGAAAGAAATCCCAACAAGGGTACACAAACAACCAATAACAACCATGCAAGAGTAAATCGTTATTTCTCTTTTTCTTTCATTTTCATATCCTAACTCTCATTAGCACTCGTGTCAAGCTCTAAGGCATTTCTCATTTCACATGCTCTCACCATCTGTATTTCAGACCGAGCCAATGCTCCACGAAGTTCTACAATCACAATATCTTTCACAATGTGTATACCACGTATAGAAGCCATCAATGACATGGAAGGCATAACAATATCCAAACAACTCACATATAAGGACTCACGGTCATGCTGGACCCCAATGTATAGGAACTCGTCACCATGCCTATACATCGTACTCGATCATTTAGCAATTAGCAAACAAGACTCGACTCCTATTCCCTCAAGCTAGGGTTAAACCAAACACTTACCTCAACTTCCACGGCCAATACAATCCTCCACAACCGCTTTCCCACTCGAATTCGGCTCCAACTCGACCAAATCTATGCAATAAGGACTTCATGATATCAATATGTGCTAAACAAATCAAACCCAATGACTAATTATAGCTTTTTCATCAATTTACCCCAAAAGGTCAAAAATGCCCCCGGGCCCACATGGTCAAAACCCGAGGTTCGAACCAAAACCCGTTTACCCATTCCCCCATGAACTCATATATGTAAGTCATTTTGGAATCGGACCCCGAATTGAGGTCCAAAACCCCTAATTTTAGAAAACCTAGGTTCTACCCTAAATTCCCAATTTCCCCATTAAAATCTTTGTTTTGAAGTTGAAATTATGTTTAAGGATGTTAAGGAGTAAAGAAAATCAGTTAGAAATCACTTACCAATCGTTTTGAAGAAGTTGAATCGTTTGGAAAATCGCCTCTTATGTTTTGGATTTTGAAAAAGTGAAGAAATGACTGAAAATCCCGACTTTATATACTGTGCTGGAGACTGGCGCGGACCGCAAAAAAAGCACCGCGGCCGCGCCGAGGAAGGGAAGAAAATGACTCTCTGAACCTACCCAGCGCGGACCGCACTGATTTGGTGCGCGACCGTGCTGGTCGACCTAGACTTCACAGGCCCTCTGAACCTAGCCACGCGGACCGCGCAGAGATGCACCGCGGCCGCGCGGCTTCCAGCGCGGATCGCGCGGAAATGACTGCGGCCGCGCTGGGGGCCTGCAACCCCTGAACCTGCAACCATCTGCTATTTTTCTAGCCTAAGACCTCCCGGGACCTACTCAAAACTCACCCGAGCCCTCGGGGCTCCAAACCGAACATACATATAAGTTCAAAAACATCCTACGGACTCATCCGTGCGATCAAATCGCCCAAACAACATCATAATCATCAAATTAGGCCTCAAGACCCAGGATTTCCTTCCAATTTCCATAAAACATCAAGTTTAGAGTTTTTTAGTCCAAAACACATCAAACGACGTCCAAATTCAACCAAACTTTACAGAAAGTACTTAAGCCGTATATAAGACTTGTACCGGGCGTCGGAACCAAAATACGAGCCCGATACCACAGTCGTCTAATCAAATTTCACTTCCAATTTCCTTAATTATTTCCAGAAAATAATTTCACACAAAAATTTGTTTCTCGGGCTTGGGACCTCGGAATTTGATTCCGGGCATACGCCCAAGTCCCATATTTTCCTACGGACCCTCCGGGACCGTCAAATCACGGGTCCGGGCCCGTTTGCCCAAAACGTTGACCGAAGTCAAACTGAATCAATTAAATACCAAGATTTAACAATTTTTCTCACAAATTTCTTATTTAAACTTTTCCGGCTATGCGCCCGGACTGCGCACACAACTCGAGGCAAACCCCGAATGAGGTTCCAGGGCCTCAGAAGTACAGAGGGAGTAGGAATACAGATGATGACCCTTTGGGTCGTCACAGTAGCATTCAATGTCTTTAATTATTCATAATAGCCTCATTATGATTTGCGCATAACGTACATTCTCAAAGGTACCTATAAAAAGGAGATATATGATCTGTTGTAGGGGACACGAAAGACTATTGAAATATATATTGGTATCATTCGTTTTTCTTGATTATTATATTGCTACTCAGAATTATTTCCTTTTATTCATTTCCTTGATTATCAGTAACCCGAGTTCTTCTAAATTTTAGTTTTGACTAAAATTTTATTTTTTGGTTAAACAAATTGGTTTCGTTACCGGGAATCTGATAATCTATTTCCTCTTTGCTTAACTTTCCTTGTTACATCAACTATGGCAAACAACAATGATAACACTCAAGGAAACCAAGAAAATCAACAAATCAACAATTTCAGGGAGATTTGCAGGATAATAACGCATTAGTTCCTTCTCCACAAGGTTCTCCGTGACGGTCTCGTATAGGCACTCCTGAGGGGTCTCATACAGATGGACAAGCTCAATTCGAAAATGTGGAGGCTATGGATGAAGCTTTACAAAAACTTATCGCCACACAGGCCAATAAAGCTCTTCAAGCTTTTTCAGTCAACTACTTGTTGCTCCACCCACATCTACTCCAAATAACAATACTCTGGAGAACCCTCGCTCTGGGCTAATTTATTCAGGTAGCGGAGGAACCCCCAGCGAGACACAGGAGGGAGAACCAGGTAATTTGGTTAATTCTGATTTACAAAATATAGTACTAACATTGCAGAAACAGCTCAAGGAGCAAAGTGACCGCATAAAGCAGATACCCGGGGTGCCGCCCGTGATCAAAGGGGTAGATATGGATAAGTATTCTCAACAGACTTGGAAGCCAAGTGCTGCTCCTCTCCCAATTCCAAAGAAGTTCAAAATGCCTGATATACCAAAGTACGATGGAACAACAGACCCACGAGACCACATTACTGCATTTACAACCGGCGTAAAGGGAAACGACCTGACTAAGCAGGAGATTGAATCAGTCTTAGTCAAAAAATTCGGTGAAACGCTCACTAAAGGAGCGTTAACATGGTATTCTCTTTTACCCGAAAATTCTATAAATTCTTTAGCTGAGCTTGTAGATTCTTTTATCAAAGCACACTCGGGAGCTCAAAAAGTTGAAAAAAGAATGGAAGATATCTTCAAGATCAAGCAAGGAGACTCAGAATTACTTAGAGAATACGTGGATAGATTTTAACGTGAAAGAATGACATTGCCACGTGTACCCGACAACTGGGCAGCCATAGCCTTCACAAGCAACTTTAATGAGAAAAGTTCAGAAGCTATGAGGTGACTCAAGGAAAGCCTCCGAGAATTTCCAGCAACGACGTGGAATGCCGTCTATAACAGATACAGTACAAAGATGAGGATTGAAGAAGATATTATTTTACGACATAAAAAAGAAGAAAAAGTAAGCTCAAGACGTGCTGAAAATGAAAAAAGATCCGGTAAAAATAGGTACGATCCATACATGGGACCTGCGGGGAGAGACTCACGATCAAAGCAAGATAATCAGAGGTACGATCACAGATCAAGGAATAAAGAATCAGGCTCGTCTTCAAGATTTGGGAATGATCGAAACACACGCGAGCCACGAGATGATGATAGGGGTCTGAAGGCAAGGTTTGGTGGTTATAATTTCAACGTAAGCACTTCTGAACTCGTAGCTGTTTTAAGAAGCATGGGAGATAAGGTACAGTGGCCAAAGGAAATGCGATCGAATCCAAATAGACGAAACCCTAATCATTGGTGCGAATTTCGTAACGATCATGGGCATAAAATAGCAGATTGCAGGTTTTTGCAAGGTGAAGTTGATCATTTGCTAAAACAGGGGTATCTCACTGAGTTATTCAGTGAGAAAGGTAAACAAGCATACATGAAGAACAGGCAGGAGCCTCCAAAGCCACCTTCACCCAAAAGAATTGTCAACGTTATAAGTGGGGGTGAAGATATCAATGACGTGTCATATACTGCAGCAAATAAGATTTCCAAAGTAACAATTACTCACGGGAAGCGGCTGCGGCATGTATTGGAGGAAGAAAATATTACATTCAATGATGCAGATGCTGAGGGTCTATTAACTCCACATAACGACGCACTGGTAATATCTTTACTTGTACATGACACTAACGTGAAATAAGTTTTGATTGATCCAGGTAGTTCTGTGAACATTATTTTGATACGAGTATTACGCGAGATGCAAGCAGAAGATAAATTGGTTCCAAAAGCGCATACTTTGTCAGAATTTGACAACTCCAGTGTTGTAACGAAAGGGGAGGTGATACTTACTACATTCGAGAAGGCGTTGTTAATGACACCAAATTTCAAGTAGTAGATATGGAAATGGCTTACAACATGATTCTTGGGAGGCCATGGATCCATGACATGGACGCTGTTCCATCAACCTTGCATCAAGTCATTAAATTTCCGTAGCCATGGGGAATATGTCAAATCAGGGGAGATCAACAGACATCTAGGAACATCAACTCCGTGGCAGACTCAAGCACAAAGGGTGAAGAAAAATAGTAATTACAGAATTCAGTTGAGGATAACGTGGCGTCAACCTTAACTGAACAAGGTCAAACAGATGTGGATTCAAGACCTGATACTATTCAAGAACCAGAAGAAAATGAAAACATCAAAACCACGATAGAAGAGCTGGAGGCTGTGGTTTTATTTATACATTGGCCAGAGAGAAAAGTGTATATAGGAGCCAATCTTAGCCCGGAGGTAAAACGTAAGTTGATTGAATTTTTAAAAGCTAATGCAGATTGTTTTTCTTGGTCCCATTCGGACATGACAGGGATACCACCGGAGGTGATGACTCATAAATTAAATGAAGATCCATCATATCCTCCAATCAAGCAAAAGAAAAGAAAGCAGGGAACTTTCAAGAATCAGGTGATTCAAGAAGAAGTCCAAAAATTGCTAAAAATTGGTTCTATTCGTGAGGTAAAGTATTCTAACTGGTTAGCTAACACTATTGTAGTTCCAAAGAAGAACGGTAAGTGGCGAGTTTGCGTAGATTACACAGACCTTAATAAAGCTTACCCTAAAGATTCTTTTCCATTACCACACATAGATCAATTGATTGATGCAACTGCAGGTCATGAACTTTTAAGTTTTTTAGATGAATATTCAGGGTATAATCCGATTAAAATGGATCCAGGAGATGAAGAAAAAACTTCCTTCATAACAGACAGGGGGACTTACTGTTACAAAGTAATGCCCTTTGGTCTAAAGAATGCAGGTGCAACATATCAAAGGTTAGTTACCCAAATGTTTCAAGTACATTTAGGTAAGACTATGGAGGTATACATAGATGATATGCTTGTTAAAACTCAACATTCAGGAGATCATATATCGCATCTGTCTGAAGCGTTTAAAATTTTGCGAAAATATAATATGAAGTTAAATCCTGAAAAATGTGCATTTGGTGTGGCATCAGGTAAATTTTTAGGTTTTCTTGTTTCTAATCGTGGTATTGAAGTGAATCCTGCACATATTAAGGCTATTGAAGAAATCCCTGATATACTTTCAAACAAGAAAGAAGTTCAAAGATTGACAGGGAGAATTGCAGCCTTAGGAAGATTCATTTCTAAATCATCAGAGAAATGCTTTAAATTCTTCTCAGCCCTTAAGAAGCAGGACCAATTTGAATAGAATGAAGAGTGTCAACAAGCACTCAGGAATTTGAAAACATACTTATCAAATCCACCTTTGCTAGCCAAACCAAAGGCTGGGGAGAGACTTCTCGTTTACCTTGCTGTTTCAGAAGTTGCGGTAAGCGCTGTTTTGGTTCGAGAAGAACAAAGTAAACAATCACTACTAGAAAATGGCAGATTTCCGACGGCCAAAACGGTCGGAATTCGGTCGGAAACCACGTATTTCCGACTACTTTCCGACCGAATTTGGTCGGTCGGAAAACGATTTCCGACCGAATCCGTCAGTGATTTCCGACTAAAGTGGTCGCAAATTTTGAAATGGTCAGACTACCAAATAATTCAGTTCCCCGACTAAAGTGATCGGAATTTACCGACTGAATCGGTCGTAATAATACAAGAAAATACATAATTAAAAATTAAATTTTATTTATTTTTCCGACAGAATCCGTCGAAAATTGTTGAATATTAATTTTTTTTTTGAAATTTCCGACCAAATCTGTCGGAAATTAATAATTAAAAATTAACTTTTATTTAATTTCCGACGGAATCCGTCGAAAATATCTGAATATTAACCTTTTGTTTTAAAAATTTCCGACCGAATCAATCGAAAATCTGACAATTTATTATTAAATCTGGGGAGCTTTCCAACCGTTTCAGTCGGAATTTCGTACAAAACTGGGCAGAATTCTGCCCAATTTCGAGCTACACCACCTGTCAACAAAAAAATACCAACCAACAATCTAAACCAACAATACATTAACACTATCTAAATTAACAATACATTAACAATTTCTAAACCAACAATGTCAACCATTAACACAACTTAAACCAACAATACCAACATTTAAACCTAACAACTTTGGGCATAAAAACATCCAAATAGCAGCCCATATTCAAGTTTAAAAGCAATACATAAAGTTGTCTCTCACAATCAAGTTTACCAATCAACCAAAACATCACAACTAAACTACTACACATCAGATTCAGTTTGTTCATCCTCATCATCAGATAAATCAAACCCATGTTTACGCATGAATTTCTGCATCTTAACAAATATTCCGTT
>NC_031991.1:71025492-71034700 GCF_001879085.1 Nicotiana attenuata
ATTTAGGAAACTTGTGTTAATGGTTAGAAAATTGCCTAAATAGTTAGAGTTCGACCTTGTAAGCCTTTATTTACTAGTTCTTACTTCGTTTGATTAGTTTGGGATTGTTCGGCTTCGAATTAAGGACTTGAGCTCGTTCTTGGACATTGGAAGTGCACTTTGGAGCGAGGTGAGTCTCCTTTCTAACCTTGTAAGAGGGAATTGTCCCCATAGGATTATAAATGAGTAATTGTTGTTAAATGCGGGGGCTACGTACGTACTAGGTGACGAGAGTCCGTGCGTAGCTACTATAATGATAATTGTTCGGGTAGTTTAGGACCCACGTCATGTCTAATTGGGGAATGTTTCTTGTTTTAAATTGCCAATATGATCATTTATGATTTGCTAGAGACTGGAGGAAATGAAAAGTGAACTTATGAGTTTGTTGAGTCTTGGTAGGAATTCCCTTGTATGTAATTGAGACTTATGTGCTTTCCTGATATTTTCTTGATGATTATGGACCGGGCCGATCGCCTCGGTGAGAATAGATGCATCTATGGTTCGTGCCGCTCGACCCTCGGCAGTGCATAATTTATTTTCTGTTGGAGCGGGCCGTCGACCTCGGCATGATTGTGCATGATTTATATGCTTACATTTAGATATGACATGATCACTTGTTTAATATGAAAAAGGGAAAACTGGTAGTTTAATTATGTCAAGAACATGAATATGACTCTTCTCTTAAACTTGTGTTATTGGAAATTCTTCATGCTGTATGCCTCACTTTATTATTATATTATCTTGACCTTAGTAAGTATCAAGTCGACCTCTCGTCTCTACTTCTTCGAGATTAGGCGGGATACTTACTGAGTACATGTGGTTTATGTACTCATACTACGCTTCTGTACTTAAATGTACAGGATTTGAGGCAGGTGGATCTGGACATCATCCTGGTGCGCATCAGTAAGCACGCTTGGGTACTTCTACGGTGAGCTGCTTCTCTTTCATGCCGATCCACAGCCGAAGAAGTCCTTTCTTGTACTTTTTGTTTCTGTCTATCCTGATTCAGACAGTAGGATAGTGTATTATTCTTTTGTGTACATTCTACTAGTCTCCCGTAGCTTGTGACACCAGGTTCTGGCACACACAGTAGTAGACATTTATTTTGGGGTTGTATCGCTATCTTAGCACTTTATGATCTTTACTGGTCTTATCTTTAAATTCGCAAATCTAGTATAACTGTCTTTGGCTAAAGTAAAATGAGAACTTAATCACATTCCGCATCGGTTGGCCTAACAATGGTGTTAGGCGCCATCATGACCTATTATGGAAAATGGATCGTGACAACATGGTATCAGAGCACTAGGTTCACGTAGGTCTCACAAGTTATGGGCAAACCTAATAGAGTCTTGTAGATCGGTATGAGACGTCTGTATTTATCTTCGAGAGGCTATAGGATGTTAGGAAAGACTACTCTTTATTCATTTTCCATCGTGCAATGGTCAGTGTACTAAATTTCCTCTTCTATTCTCTCATAGATGGTGAGGACTCGTACCACTGACGTTCCGGACCCGGGAGGAGCTGCTCCCCCCGTTGCTAGAGGCCGAGGTAGAGGTCGGGGGAGGGCACCGACCCGTGGTAGGGGATGAGGGCATCCTAGAGCTATTCCAGTTGCACCACCAGCAGACCCTGTGAGGGATCCAATTATTGAGGAGCAGGGCGTGGCGCCCGCAGCTGTGCCTACTCCGGTGGATTTCATGACTGCGTCGGGATTTTAGGAGGTTATGGGCCGTATGCTTTGGTTCATGGACACTATGACTCAGGCTGGTTTATTTCCAGCAGATCCAGCTACCTCACAGGCGGGAGGGGGAGCACAGACCCCTACCGCACAGGCTCCAGGTAATACGGCCGCAGT
This sequence comes from Nicotiana attenuata, assembly GCF_001879085.1. Classification (NCBI taxonomy): domain Eukaryota; kingdom Viridiplantae; phylum Streptophyta; class Magnoliopsida; order Solanales; family Solanaceae; genus Nicotiana; species Nicotiana attenuata. Next base: position 71,027,387 of record NC_031991.1, read on the forward strand.
TTATCATACTCTGGGTGCACTACCCGCGGAGGGGGTTCATCCAGTTGCTGCAGCGGCTCCCTAGCCCAGGCCAGCTGTGGACGGCAATCCGCAGAAGTTGTTAGACAGATGGACCAGGTTGCACCCTCCAGTCTTCGGGGGCGAGCGTCACGAGGATGCCCAGGATTTCATTGACAGGTGCAGGGATAGACTGCACAACATGAGGATATTGGAGTCGCATGGAGTCGACTTCACTACTTTTCAGCTGGAGGGCAGGGCCTGTAGATGGTGGCAGTCTTATTTACTTAGCAGGCCAGCAGGCGCTCCTCCCCTCACTTGGGGTCAGTTCACTCAGTTGTTCCTTGATCGGTACATTCCACCCTCTGAGAGGGAAGAGCTGCGTCATCAGTTTGAGTATCTGGAGCAGGGTCATATGTCAGTGACCGACTATGAGGCGAGGTTCTCTGAGTTGTCTCGCCATGCACTCATGATACTCCCCACAGTGGCAGAGAGAGTACGGAGGTTTGTTATGGGGTTACATCCCACTATCCGGTCGGGTATGGCTCTTGAGGTAGAGATGGGCACTGGATATCAGCTAGTACTTGAGATTGCCCGCAGGATTGAGGGTTACCGTTTGAGGGGTAGAGAGCAGATGCAGCAGGATAAGAGGGCCAGATTCTTAGGAGAGTTCAGAGGCGCCCCAGCCAGGGGCAGAGGTCACTTTGGGAGGGGTCAGCCCACTAGGCCCCCAGCTCTAGCACCACCACCGGCTCGGGGTGCTCCAGCGCGCTCCTATTTCAGCGCCATGCCAGAGAGTTCTTATCGCCCGCCAGCTATTCAGGGTTCATCCAGTGGGTATTCAGGTCCTCCGGAGTCTTCCGGTTCTTATTTTAGTGCTATGCCGGAGAGTTCTTACCGCCCGCCGGCTATTCAGGCTTCTTCTAGTGGGCCTTCTGGTATTCAGGGTCAGCCATCCGGACAGCAGGCCGCCGCACCACGTTGTTTTGAGTGCGGGGACGCAGGCCACATGAGGAGATACTGCCCCAGGCTTAGGGGCAAGGCAGTACAGCAGGGGCAGCAACCCATGACTCCAGCACCAGCGGCCCAGCCGCCTAGAGGTGGAGAGCAGACTGGTAGAGGCCGTTCCAGGGGTAGAGGCCAGACAGGGAGAGGTCAGCCAGCTACTACTCAGTCGGTTGGAGGCTAGACAGCCGGTGCTCCAGCTAGATTCTATGCTCTTCCAGCCAGGCCAGATGCATTGGCCTCAGATGCCGTCATCACAGGTATTATTTCCGTCAGCGGTAGAGATGCATCGGTATTATTTGATCCAGGGTCTACTTATTCATATGTATCATCTCTGTTTGCTCGTTTCCTGGCTATTTCTCCTGAGCCTTTGGGTGTTCCTGTTCATGTGTCCACTCCTGTGGGTGATTCTGTGGTTGTGAACCGGATCTACCGGTCTTGTGTGGTTACTTTCTGTGGTCTTGAGACTAGAGCAGATCTTCTGTTGCTCGATATGATCGATTTTGAGGTTATCCTGGGCATGGATTGGTAATCTCCACATCACGCCGTTCTAGATTGCCATGCCAAGACTGTTTCTCTAGCGATGCCAGGGTTGCCGAGATTGGAGTGGAAGGGTTCCACAGTGGATACACCTAGCAGGGTCATTTCCTTCCTGAAGGCTCAGCGCATGGTTGAGAAGGGGTGTTTGGCCTACTTAGTTTATGTTCGAGACACCACCGCAGATTCCCCGACGATTGATTCAGTGCCAGTAGTCCGAGAGTTCGCCGATGTTTTTCCTTCTGATATTCCAGGATGCCACCAGATCATGATATTGATTTCTGTATTGATTGGGCTCCAGGCACTCAGCCTATATCTATCCCGCCGTACCGTATGGCTCCTAAAGAGCTGAAAGAGCAGTTGGAGGAGTTGTTAGCTAAAGGGTTTGTTAGGCCCAGTGTATCGCCTTGGGGTGCACCAGTGCTATTTGTGAAGAAGAAGGATGGGACTATGCGGATGTGCATTGATTACCGCCAGTTGAACAAAGTCACCATCAAAAACAAGTATCCATTGCCCCGTATTGATGATTTGTTTGACCAGCTACAGGGTGCTGGGGTGTTCTCTAAGATCGACCTGAGGTCGGGGTATCATTAGCTGAAGATTCGGGATTCAGATGTTCCGAAGACCGCATTTAGGACTAGATATGGCCACTATGAGTTTCTGGTGATGTCCTTTGGCTTGACTAATGCTCCAGTGGCATTTATGGATCTGATGAACAGGGTGTTCAGGCCTTATATTGATTCCTTTGTCATCGTCTTCATTAACGACATCCTGATATACTCGCATAGCCTGGGGGAGCACGAGCGGCATTTGAGAGTAGTGCTTCAGACCTTGCGAGAGCAGAAGCTTTATGCTAAGTTCTCAAAGTGCGAGTTTTGGCTAGAGTCAGTGGCATTCTTGGGGCATGTAGTGTCGGGAGAGGGTATTAAGGTGGATCCCAAGAAGATTGAGGCAGTTCAGAGTTGGCCACGTCCTACTTCAGTGACCGAGATTAGGAGTTTCTTGGGATTGGCAGGTTACTACCGGCGATTTGTGCAGGGCTTTTCATCTATTGCGTCACTCTGACAAGATTGACCCAAAAGAGTGCCCCATTCTGTTGGTCCGATGATTGTGAAGAGAGCTTCCAGAAGCTCAAGACGGCTTTGACCACGGCACCAGTCCTTGTATTGCCTTCCGGTTCTGGGATGTACACGGTGTATTGCGGCACTTCTCGCGTTGGCTTGGGATGTGTATTGATGCAGTAGGGGCGAGTTATTGCCTATGCTTCACGTCAACTGAAGGTTCATGAGAAGAATTACCTTGTGCACGATCTAGAGTTAGCGGCGATTGTTCATGCTCTTAAGATATAGAGGCATTATTTATATGGAGTGCCATGTGAGGTTTATACAGACCATCGCAGCTTGCAGCATTTGTTCAAGCAGAGGGATCTTAATTTGAGGCAGCGCAGGTGGCTTGAGTTACTAAAGGATTATGATATCACCATTCTTTATCATCCAGGCAAGGCAAATGTGGTCGCGGATGCCTTGAGTAGGAAGGCGGAGAGTATGGGTAGCTTGGCATTCATTCCTACTAAGATGAGACCATTAGCTTTGGACATTCGGTCTTTAGCTAACAGACTTGTGAGATTGGATATTTTAGAGCCCAGCTGGGTTCTAGCATGTGTGGTTGCTCAGTCTTCGTTATTGGAGCAGATTAAGGCCCGACAGTTCGATGATCCACATTTGGCGGTTCTCAGAGAGACGGTACTTCAGGGAGGTGCCAAGGAGATTTCTATTGGCGAGGATGGTGTGTTACGGCTTCAGGGCCGTGTATGTGTCCCTAATATTGATGGCTTGTGAGAGAGGATTCTAGAGGAGGCCCACAGTTCGAGGTACTCCATTCATCCGGGTGCCACGAAGATGTATCATGACTTGAGACAGCACTACTGGTGGCGGAGGATGAAGAAGGACATAGTGGAGTATGTTGCTAGATGTTTGAATTGCCAGCAGGTCAAATATGAGCACCAGAGGCCAGGTGGCCTACTTCAGCAGATGCCCATTCCGGAATGGAAGTGGGAGCGCATTACCATGGATTTCGTGGTTGGGTTGCCGCGGACTCAGCGGAAGGTTGATTCAGTGTGGGTTATTGTGGATAGGTTGACCAAGTCGGCTCGCTTCATTCCGGTGGCGACTACTTATACGGCGGAGAGATATGCCCAGATTTACATTCGGGAGATAGTGAGGCTGCACGGCGTGCCGGTTTCCATCATATCGGACAGAGGGCCTCAGTTCACTTCCCATTTCTGGAGAGCTGTTCAGAGTGAGTTGGGGACCCACGTAGAGCTTAGCACGGCGTTCCATCCTCAGACCGGCGGGCAGTCGGAGCAGACAGTTCAGATTTTAGAGGATATGCTTAGAGCATGTGTGATCGACTTTGGAGGGCAGTGGGATCAGTTCTTGCCCTTGGCGGAGTTTGCATACAATATCAGCTATCAGTCCAGCATAGAGATGGCCCCGTATGAGGCATTATATGGTCGGCATTGTCGTTCTCCTATCGGGTGGTTTGAGCCTGGGGAGGCTAAGTTACTTGGCACAGATTTGGTACAGGATGCCTTGGATAAGGTAAAGTTGATTCAGGAGAGGCTCCGCACAGCTCAGTCCAGGCAGAAGAGTTACGCGGATCAGAAGGCACGTGATGTATCATTCACAATTGGCGAGAAGGTTCTCTTAAAAGTCTCGCCAATGAAGGGCATTATGGGGTTTGGGAAGAAGGGCAAGCTAAGCCCAAGGTTTATTGTCCCCTTTGAGGTGTTGAGGCGATTTGGAGAGGTTGCCTATGAGCTTGCTTTACCTCCCAGTTTATCAGGAGTTCATCCAATTTTCCATGTATCGATGCTTCGGAAGTATCATGCCGACTATTCACACGTGTTGGATTTCAGTACCATTCAGCTAGACGAGAGCTTGGGCTACGAGGAGGAGCCAGTTGCCATTGTTGATAGACAGGACCGCCAGTTGAGGTCCAAGAGGATTTCTGCGGTAAGAGTCCAGTGGAGGGGCCAACCGGTCGAGGAGGCGACCTGGGAGTCCGAGGAGGACATGCGGAGCCGATATCCTCACTTATTCAGCAATCCAGGTACCTTTCTATGTCCGTTCGAGGACGAACGTTTGTTTAAGAGGTGGAGATGTAACGACCCGACTGGTCGTTTTGCATTTTCGAACACCGTTCCCTTAAATAATACTTTCCGCACTTGCTTTAGCTAATTTATGACTTGCGGGAACGGGTGGTTCGGAAGTTAGAAGAGTTTTGAGCAAGAATAAGCCTAGTTGCTTCTTTAAGTTTCTTTAAAAAGGCCAAGTTTGACTTCGGTCAACATTTTGGGGAAACGGACCCGGAATCGTGATTTGACAATTTCCGAGGGTCTGTGGGAAAATATGGGACCTGGGCGTATGCCCGGAATCGAATTCCGAGGTCCCTAGCACGAGTAATGAATTTTTATATGAAATTGTTAAGTTTAAGTTTCAAAGATTTAAATAAACTAAGAAATTATTGTTTTCCTAGGTATCGGGTTCGGATTTCGATTCCGAAACTTGGTACAAGTCCGAAATATCAGTTAAGACTCACCTGTAAAATTTGGTGTCAATCCGAGTGGTTTAAGGGCATTTTGACCCGTTAGGAGGAAATTTAGAACCTGAAGGTTCAATGATTTGAATCATTTGGTTTTGGGGTTGATTCCTTGATTTAGCGTTGTTTTAAGCGTTTCGAGGGTTCGAGTAGGTCCGCCTCGTGATTTCAGACTTGTCGGTATGTTCGGGCGGGGCTCGGGAGCCCTGAGCGTCAAATGGTCGAGGTTCGAGTGAAGTTGAAAACTTAGGAAAAGCCTTATCTGCTGCTTCTGTCATAACCGCCTCTGCGGCTCTTGGACCGCAGAAGCGAGACCGCAGAAGCGGTCGCTTTATCGCAGAAGCGAAAGGGGGCCAAGTCCTGGGAAACCGCAGAAGCGGCCCAGGGACCGCAGAAGCGGTTCCGCTTATGCGGCCCCCAGACCGCAGAAGCGTTCGAGCCCCAATTGCCAAAAGCCGCAGAAGCGGCCATTTTTCCGCAGAAGCGGAAATACTTCCGCAGATGCGAAAATAACTGGGGACAGAAGGGTTCATTTAATACGAGCTCAAGCTCATTTCTTTCACATTTCTCTCAACACTTAGGCGATTTTGGTGATTCCAAAGAGGAGGTTTCAACATAACATTGCAAGGTAAGTAATCCCAACTCACTTTTAGTTCAAATACTTAAACATTAGGTAGATTTAACACTAAAAATTAGGTAAAATCAAGGGATTTGAGCTAGACCTAGGGTTTAATGAAAACTAAGGTTTTATCACATAATTTGCCATGTAATGAACTAGAAATCATATATTTGTGATCCTTAGGTGATAGAGAACAACTTCCTTCGAAAAATCTCGGAATCCGGGCACGTGGGCCCGGGGTCGGAATTTAGGAAACTAGTGATAATGGTTAGGAAATTGCTTAAATGGTTAGAATTCGATCTTGTAAGCCTTTATTTACTAGTTCTTGCTTCGTTTGATTAGCTTGGGATTGTTCGGCTTCGAATTAAGGACTTGGGCTCGTTCTTGGACTTTGGGAGTGCACTTTGGAGCGAGGTGAGTCTCCTTTCTAACCTTGTAAGAGGGAATTGTCCCCATAGGATTGTAAACGAGTAATTGTTGCTAATTGCGGGGGCTACGTACGTACTAGGTGACGAGAGTCCGTGCGTAGCTACTAAATGATAATTGTTCGGGTAGTTTAGGACCCACGTCATGTCTAATTGGGGAATATCTCTTATTTTAAATTGCCAATATGATCGTTATGATTTGTTAGAGACTTGAGGAAAAGAAAGTGAACATATGAGTTTGTTGAGCCTTGGTAGGAATTCCCTTGTATGTAATTGAGCCTTATGTGCTTTTCTTGATATTTTCTTGATGATTATGGATCGGGCCGATCGCCTCGGTGATAATAGATGCATCTATGGTTCGTGCCGCTTGACCCTCGGCGGTGCACAATTTATTTTTTGTTGGAGCGGGCCGTCGACCTCGGCATGATTGTGCATGATTTATATGCTTACATTTAGTTATGACTTGATCACTCATTTAAAAATGAAAAATGGAAAACTGGTAATTCAATTATGTCAAGAACATGAATATGACCGTTCTATTAAACTTGTGTTATTGGAAATCCTTCATGCTGTATATCTCACTTTATTATGTTATATTATCTTGACCTTAGTAAGTATCAAGTCGACCTCTCGTCTCTACTTCTTCGAGATTAGACGAGATACTTACTGAGTACATGTGGTTTATGTACTCATGCTACACTTCTATACTTAAATGTACAGGATTTGAGGCAGGTGGATCTGGACATTTTCCTGGTGCACATCAGTGAGCACGCTTGGGGACTTCTACTGTGAGCTGCTTCTCTCTCATGCCGATCCGCAGCCGAAGAAGTCCTTTCTTGTACTTTTTGTTTCTGTGTATCCTGATTCAGACAGTAGGATAGTGTATTATTCTTTTGTGTATATTCTACTAGTCGCCCGTAGCTTGTGACACCAGGTTCTGGCACACACTGTAGTAGACATTTGTTTTGGGGTTGTATTGCTATTTTAGCACTTTGATATCTTTACTGGTCTTATCTTTAAAACTGAAAGTCTAGTATAACTGTCTATTGGCTAAAGTAAAGTGAGAACTTAATCGCATTTCCGCATTGGCTGGCCTGACAATGGTGTTAGGCGCCATCGTGACCTATTATG
>NC_031991.1:71035920-71039407 GCF_001879085.1 Nicotiana attenuata
TGACCAAACGCGATAACAGTGTCATTGTTACCACTGTTCAATATTTAATCACTCTAGATGGGTACCCGCGCTCACTGTGGGTGTGCAGACTCCGGAGGGGCTCCTACAGCCCAAGCGCTATCAACAAGGCCTGAAAGCCTGAACAGTATCAACACGAGGCCTGAAAGCCTCCTCACCTCACTCATCATGCCCTCACATAAGGCCCTCGGCCTTAATCAGTCCAGAAATAGTAAACAGCCCCTCGAGAAACAGTAAAGCAATAATACTCAGCTCAAACAATAGTTCAAATATCAGTTTAAAACTCCAAGTTTGAGTAAATATGGCTGAGTTCAAGAAACAGTGTAAATCACATGGACTGAGTTCAAATAATATTTCAAACAGTGAGGAAAACAGTGATGATAGTTCATAAAGAGTTCAAACAGTCGGCACTGAGCCCCAAATATGGCAATAAGCCCAAATCATAGTGAAAACAACAAGTCATTGCTAATACGCGGTAAAATATCATTCGGACTGGACCAAGTCACAGTCCCCAATAGTAAATGACCCCGCGCTCGTCATGGAACGCGTGTCTCATTTCAACATAGCACCAAGTTGTAAAAGTCCGAGGTTTTCAAACCCTCAGAACATCATTTAAAATCATTACTCACCTCTAGCCGGTCAAAGTCTAGCTCGCTATGCCTTTTCCCCTCGAATCGACCTCCTCGCGCGTCGAATCTGATCAAGACCACAAGAAATACATCACAATAGGCTAATGGGTCATAACCCAATCGAAAAGACTCGAAAAATATCAAAAATCATGATGTTGGCAAAACCCGAGCCCCGGGCCCACTTCTCGAAAAATTACGAAATTCACATTTCCGGATTCCTCGTCTCGCCACGAGTCTATACATATCAAAATCACCAAAATCGGGGTCCATTTGACCCCTCAAATCCCTATTTTAAACTCTCTTAAATTCAAGCCCTAAACCACCATTTTTGACCTTTGATTCCTTGATTATTCAGTCCAAATTCATGTTTATACACCATAAAATCAAGCTCTAAGTCCAAGAGTTCTGCTGATAATAGCCCTCGAATCCCTCTTCAAAATCGCCTCAAAGCTCTCAAGGTTCGGAGTCCAAAATGCTACTCTTTCAAAAATTCGCGAGGAAGATGTTTTCACTTAACCTGCCAGTTATCTCCGCTTCTGCGGATTAATTCCCTCTTTTGCGCCTTCCGCTTATGCGGTCAACGTCCGCTCCTGCGGACCTTTCACTTAAGGCGACTTTCCGCTTCTGCGGTCCAACTTCGCATCTGCGGGACCGCTTAAGCGACCCAATGTCCCGCTTCTGCGGAACCTGACCTGGGCTCCTATTTCCGCTCCTGCGAGGCCTAGCTCGCTTCTGCGAGACTGCATCTGCGATCTCCTTTCCGCAGATGCAGAAACACCTGCTGCAACCAAAAACCTGCAATTTTCCAACTTCAAATTCCTTCCGTTAGCCACCTGAAATCACCCCCGAGGCCCCCGGGACCTCAACCAAAGTTACCAACACATCTTAAACATTATTCAAACTTGTTCCAATCCTCAAAACACGTCTAACAACGCTAAAACCATTAAATCACATCGAATTCAAGCCTAAGTTTCTTCAAAACTTCCGCAATACGCATTCGATCAAAACTCGACCCAAAACATCTCCGAATGACCTGAAATTTTGCACACACATCCAAAATCACCTAACGGAGCTACTGAACCTTCGGATCAAAATCTCACCTACCAACCGGAATTTGCCAAAATACTAACTTCGCCAATTCAAGCCTAATTCTACACCGGACCTCCAAAACCAATTCCGATCACGCTCCTAAGTCACAAATCATCCCCCGAAGCTAACCGAATCTCCGGAAATCACATCCGAGCCCTCTAACCAACTAGTCAACTTCCGGTTGACTTTTCCAAAACAAGCTTTCCTTAGAGAGACTAAATGTCTCATCTCCTACCAAGGCCAAACCAATCCAACTCAATTACCTCAAATACCGATAATGAAGCATAGAGAAACATAATATGGGAAAAACGGGGCGGTAACTCACGTGACGACGGGCCGGTTCATCACATCCTCCCCAACTAAAACAAACGCTCGTCCTCGAGCGGGTCAAGGAACATACCTGGAGTCTCAAACAAGTGAGGATATCTGCTCCGTATCTCCCGCTCGGTCTCCCAAGTGGCCTCCTCCACGGGCCGACCTCTCCACTGCACCTTCACCGAAGCTATATCCTTTGATCTCAACTTTCGAACCTGACGACCCAAAATAGCCACTGGCTCCACATCATAAGTCAAGTCGTCCTCCAACTGAACCGTGCTGAAGTCTAACACATGGGCCGGGTCTCCAACATACTTCCGGAGCATAGAAACATGAAATACTGGGTGAACTCCCGACAAGCTGGGTGGCAAAGCAAGCATGTAGGCCACCTCCCCAACTCTCCTAAGTATCTCAAAAGGACCAATGAACCGTGGACTCAACTTTCCTTTCTTTCCAAATCTCATAACGCCCTTAATAGGCGAAACCTTCAACAAGACCTTCTCGCCCACCATGTAAGATACATCTCGAACCTTCCGGTCCGCATAACTCTTCTGACACGACTAAGCTGTGCGAAGTCTCTCCTGGATCACTTTCACCTTATCTAAGGCATCCTAGACCAACTCTGTCCCCAATAGTCTAGCCTCGCCGGGCTCAAACCAACCAACCGGAGATCTACACCGTCTCCCATATAAGGCCTCATACGGCGCCATCTGAATACTGGACTGATAGCTGTTGTTGTAAGCAAACTCTGCAAGTGGCAAGAACTCAGCCCAAGAACCTCCAAAATCAATAACACAGGCACGCAACATGTCCTCCAATATCTGAATGGTACGCTCGGACTGCCCGTCCGTCTGAGGATGAAATGCGGTGCTCAACTCTACCTGTGTACCCAACTCTCGCTGAAAAGTCCTCCAAAACTGGGAAGTAAACTGAGTACCCCTATCTGAGATGATAGAAACTGGGACCCCATGCAACCGAACGATCTCCCGGATGAAAATCTCTGCCAGCCGCTCTGAAGAATAGGTAGTACACACCGGAATGAAGTGCGCGGACTTGGTTAGCCGATCCACAATCACCCAAATCGAATCAAACTTCCTCGAGGTACGAGGGAGACCACTCACAAAATCCATAGTAATCCTCTCCCATTTCCACTCCGGAATATCCATCCGCTGAAGTACACCACCGGGACTCTGATGCTCATATTTGACCTGCTGACAGTTGAGACACCGAGCTACATAACTCACAATATCTTTCTTCATTCTCCTACACCAGTAGTGCTGCCTCAAATCCTGATACATCTTCGCGGCACCCGGATGAATGGAATACCACGAGCTGTGGGCCTCCTCTAATATCAACTCCCGAAGCCCATCCAAATTGGGCACGCAAATCCGGCCCTGCATCCTCAACACGCCATCATCACCAATAGACACATCTCT
>NC_031991.1:71042397-71091935 GCF_001879085.1 Nicotiana attenuata
ACTGCCTGCGTAGCTCCTCTCTCTGAGACTGTGGTACCCACTTCTCCAAAAAGATAGTGGAGAACTCCTGCCATGACAAAGGCGCTGCACCTGCCGGCCTACGCCGCTTATACGACTCCCACCATATGAAGGCAGCCCCAGTGAACTGAAATGCGGTGAATGCTACCCCGCTGGTCTCCAAAATCCCTACTGTCCGAAGCATACGCTGACACTTGTCCAGAAATCCCTGGGCATCCTCGCCCTGAACACCACTGAAAAATGGAGGCTGGAGCCTACTGAACCTCTCAAGACGACGCTGATTATCGTCTGGCATAACTGGGACTACAAATCCTGAACTGGTGCGACTGGTGCAACTGGTGCTGCTGGTGCAACCGGCTGAGCTGGAGCTGCTCCCGGTGTCTGTAAACCCTGCATAACCTGCTCCAGTGTGTGAGCGGCGGGGGTCTGACTGCCTCCCCCGGCCTGAGAGGTAGCCGCTGTAGCAATGGCTGAAACTACCTGGGCTAGGCCAGTGCAAACTGATAGTATCTGAGCCAAGGTCTCCTAGAGACCCGGAATCACAATGGGCACTACCGGTGCCTGTACAGGTGCTGCTGGAATGTCTGCAGCCGGGGCCTGATCCTGAGCTGGGGCAACTGGTGGGGCAATGGGTGCTGTCCTCGTGGCTCTGCCCCTACCGCGACCACGACCGCGCCCGCGGCCTCTAGTACCCTCGTAGGTGGTACCGGTGGGCGTCCGTCTCGTCCTGTAGCGCGGGTCCTCGCCATCTGCAAGAGGATAGAACACAGAAGTTTAGTTCCCGGATCAACAAAATGGCACGACAAGAATTTCAAGAATGTGAAGTTTTCCTAAGGGTTCTGCAGCCTCTCGAGGATAAGTATGGACGTCGCCGTACTGATCCGCGGGACTCTACTAAACCTGCTCATGACTCGTGAGACCTTGTAACCTAGGCTCCGATACCAACTTGTCACGACCCAATTCCCACCCGGTCGTGATGGCGCCTCTCGTGAAGACAAGGCCAGCCAACAGAACAATCAACACTACTCTTGACAATTTCTTAGCATAAACAGGTTTAAACCATAGATACTGATTAATCGTAAGTGCGGAAATAAACGTAACATAACGGGGAAAAACCATCCTAACCTCAGCCCGATGATCGGGGTGTCACAAGTCACGAGCTACTATAGAGTTGGTGAAAATACTACAAGTCTGGAAATATAGTCTGAAGATGAATAAAATATGCAGAAGATAAGGAAGAAAACGGGGCTGTGGACGTCGACAGCTACCTCGTCTCTCCTAGTCCGCCTGGTCTAGAAGGAAATCAGAGCTCAGGTACGAACTCAGCTGTGCCTGTCTCTGCACACATGGTGCAGGAAGTAATGTGAGTACTCCGACCCAGTGAGTAATAAAATTAAATAACGACTAAGAACATAAAATCCCACAAGGGCACAAATAATGCTATCTCAAGCAGCAACATCAGATAAACAGTAGAAACCAGTGAAATATAGGAAGAAAATCTCTTTGAAAACAATTAATAAAACAAGTATGCTCAAGTATGGTCAGCCATTGTTACCTGACCAAACGCGTATTACAGTGCCATTGTTACCACTGGTCAGTCATTGTTACCTGACTGGTCAGTCATCGTTACCTGACCAAACGCGTATAACAGTGTCATTGTTACCACTGTTCAATATTTAATCACTCTAGATGGGTACCCGCGCTCACTGTGGGTGTGCAGACTCCGGAGGGGCTCCTACAGCCCAAGCGCTATCAACAAGGCCTGAAAGCCTGAACAGTATCAATACGAGGCCTGAAAGCCTCCTCACCTCACTCATCATGCCCTCACATAAGGCCCTCGGCCTCAATCAGTCCAGAAATAGTCAACAACCCCTCGGGAAACAGTAAAGCAATGATACTCAGCTCAAACAATAGTTCAAATATCAGTTTAAAACTCCAAGTTTGAGTAAATATGGCTGAGTTCAAGAAAACAGTGTAAATCACATGGACTGAGTTCAAATAATATTTCAAACAGTGAGGAAAACAGTGATGATAGTTCATAAAGAGTTCAAACAGTCGGCACTGAGCCCCAAATATGGCAATAAGCCCAAATCATAGTGAAAACAACAAGATTGCTAATACGCGGTAAAATATCATTCGGACTGGACCAAGTCACAGTCCCCAATAGTAAATGACCCCGCGCTCGTCATGGAACGCGTGTCTCATTTCAACATAGCACCAAGTTGTAAAAGTCCGGGGTTTTCAAACCCTCAGAACATCATTTAAAATCATTACTCACCTCTAGCCGGTCAAAGTCTAGCTCGCTATGCCTTTTCCCCTCGAATCGACCTCCTCGCGCGTCGAATCTGATCAAGACCACAAGAAATACATCACAATAGGCTAATGGGTTACCCAATCGAAAAGACTCGAAAAATATCAAAAATCATGATGTTGGCAAAACCCGAGCACCGGGCCCACTTCTCGAAAAATTACGAAATTCACATCTCCGGATTCCTCGTCTCGCCACGAATCTATACATATCAAAATCATCAAAATCGGGGTCCATTTGACCCCTCAAATCCCTATTTTAAACTCTCTTAAATTCAAGCCCTAAACCACCATTTTTGACCTTTGATTCCTTGATTATTCAGTCCAAATTTATGTTTATACACCATAAAATCAAGCTCTAAGTCCAAGAGTTCATACCTGATAATAGCCCTCGAATCCCTCTTCAAAATCGCCTCAAAGCTCTCAAGGTTCGGAGTCCAAAATGCTACTCTTTCAAAAATTCGCGAGGAAGATGTTTTCACTTAACCTGCCAGTTATCTCCGCTTCTGCGGATTAATTCCCGCTTTTGCGCCTTCTGCTTATGCGGTCAACGTCCGCTCCAGCGGACCTTTCACTTAAGGCGACTTTTCGCTTCTGCGGTCCAACTTCGCATCTGCGGGACCGCTTAAGCGACCTAATGTCCCGCTTCCGCGGAACCTGACCTGGGCTCCTATTTCCGCTCCTGCGAGGCCTAGCTCGCTTCTGCGAGACCGCATATGCGATCTCCTTTCCGCAGATGCAGAAACACCTGCTGCAACCAAAAACCTGCAATTTTCCAACTTCAAATTCCTTCCGTTAGCCACCTGAAATCACCCCCGAGGCTCCCGGGACCTCAACCAAAGTTACCAACACATCTTAAAACGTTATTCAAACTTGTTCCAATCCTCAAAACACGTCTAACAACGCTAAAACCATTAAATCACATCGAATTCAAGCCTAAGTTTCTTCAAAACTTCCGCAATACGCATTCGATCAAAACTCGAACCAAAACATCTCCGAACTATCTAAAATTTTGCACACACATCCAAAATCACCTAACGGAGCTACTGAAACTCTCGGAATTCCATTCCGACCTTCGGATCAAAATCTCACCTACCAACCGGAATTTGCCAAAATACTAACTTCGCCAATTCAAGCCTAATTCTACACTGGACCTCCAAAACCAATTCCGATCACGCTCCTAAGTCACAAATCATCCCCCGAAGCTAACCGAATCTCCGGAAATCACATCCGAGCCCTCTAACCAACTAGTCAACTTCCGGTTGACTTTTCCAAAACAAGCTTTCCTTAGAGAGACTAAATGTCTCATCTCCTACCAAGGCCAAACCAATCCAAATCGATTACCTCAAATACCAATAATGAAGCATAGGGAAACATAATATGGGAAAAACGGGGCGGTAACTCACGTGACGACGGGCCGGGTCGTCACAGAAAGCGAATCAGTAAAACAGCCAGTAAAAGAACCAAGTTGAAAGCCTTATTCGATTGAACTGAGTCAGAAAAGTGGTAAAGGAAAGTTTAATTTAGGGGAAAATCAGTAACAATCAAGTAAGCAACATTAAAGGGATTCAGAATCAATTAACAGTTAGCAAAACCTTTGAAAGAGAAGCTCTCATATATAAAACACATAGGCATGCCAAGCAAGAAGGATGTCATGCTAATTACGAAAGACTAGCAAGAAAGTTTCAAAATCACAAATGCAGAAAAGGATCAAATTCAGTTCATAAACTCGGAGTGAGTCTGAGAGTTCAAGGTTTCAAAGTAGAACCCATGTCCAAACACAAAATCAAAATTGCCAAAGAAACCCCCAAATCTTAGGGTTTTAAACTCGAATTCGACACAGAGATGAGAAGGCAAGCTATTGAAATAGACTCAGAGACCTCTTTCAGAGTCCCATGAGAAAACATACAAGCACAATAGCAGGTTCAAGGCAAATAGAACATAGAAAACAATGTCTGGTACATGCAAACAAAGCACTAAAACTCAGTAGGAAAACATAATAAAGGAGCACATAAGATAGGTATATGAGAGCATGATATTGAAACCAGTAGGAGACAGAACGGAGCACAACAGAAAACTTCATAATACAGCAAATATAGGAATACACGAAAAAGCATGCGAGTCAGAAAAGAGCAAATAAGAACATAGCATGGATCGATTCACACCAAGAAAAGAAGGAGAAGAAGAGTCAGAAACATTTTAAAGACCTTTTCCAGAAACCCTAATCGAAAAGAAGTAACTTTTTGAAAGAAAATCGGAGAAAACATTTAAAAAACTTAAGCAATATTGCAAACATATAACAGATCTAAAAAAAATAATCGGAGAGAACCTCGATAGTTAGGGTTTCAGATGAACCCTAGAATGAGAAAGGCTTCGAAAATGTCTAATCTAAGTCGGATGAGGTCAGAATCAGGCTCAGAAGACCAAGAGCCACCGGAGCAAGGCCGGAGATGGCCGGAATCCTCGAATCGATGAAGGTCTGAGTGGAGACCTTTGAGGTCTAGCCTCAAACCTTCGAATACCAAGCACACAGGAGCAATAGGAGGTGAGTGTGAGGGTTTCATGGCCTAAGAAGCCATGGAAACCGGCGAGAATTGCAGGAATTAGGGTTATCTTGGATGGCGGCGACTAGGGTTTGCAGAGAGAATGGGAGAGGAAGGGGATTCAAGGGCGGCGAGTTAGGAGAAATGAATTAGGGTTGGGGGGGTTTGGTAAATTAAAAAGGAAAGGGTGTGTTTGGGCCGTTGATCTTTTAGATCAACGGCTGTGATTTAAAAGGGGGGTCCGGTCGGGTAATTTAATTGTGTCAGGGGTTGGGTTTATATTAGGAATTGGGCCGGTTGAAATTGGGTTTAAATTGGGGCTGTAATGTGGCTATAATTGAAATGCAGATTGGCTATATATTAAATATCCAATTTTCTCTTTTTAATTTAATTAAAATAGTTGAAATAATTTTAAAAACAAATTAAAAGCACTGAATTAATTATTAATATATAAATGTTAATCTAAAAATACTGGGAGCAATTTTATAATTGTAAAATGCTATTAATCGCAATATAGGCTATAATTGCAATTTTATGCAATTTTAGCTTAGAAATATGAAATGAATTTATAAAAAATATGCAAAAATCACCTTAATTATATCTTAGTGTAAATATGAAAATGAAATAAATTATTCACCAAAAATGATAGTTTGGAAATAATTATTGAATTTTGTAGTGTAAAAATAGACAATAAATTGATCTAAAATCTTTTAAAATTAAAGGAAAAATACCAAACTTTTGGGCAAACATATACATGCTATTTTGAGAATATTTTGAGTATAAAAAATAGGCAGGTAAAAATTGGGTATCAACAGATTGTTGATATAAATTATGCTAATTAAGAAAATTTGAAACCATAACAATACATTGCATTGTCCCCAAACTGTAAATGTTAAAGACAAAGTGTCATGTATGGCCAATTGATTAATAAGTAACGAACCTAAACTTTCAAATAAGAATTATTTTTGTTTTATAAAAATTGAAAAGGATTAAAAAGAAATAACAACTTTTTATTTTTAAATAACTAAAATTATTTATTAGTGCAAACATAATTATAAGAGTGAAATATAAAAACACTGACAGAAAGAGATGTATGCATATATTCATTTAGCTTTTAAAATCGGAGTCAAATTACTTTATGCTTATTCACCTCTTTAATTTTGTCCCAAAAAAAAAATGATTATCTGCCATGTAAATATATGTTTGCTGCAAGCTTGCTTGATTAGGAATTCGCTAACAGATGAGACAAATATTTTATGGTTGAGTTAGTATTTAGTAGTGTCTAATAAAGTGAGGTCCAAAATAAAAAAACTAAGTTGTCACATAAAGAAAGACTATATGAGCTCAAAATTGCAATTTGCATGGAGCTGAATAAGAAAGACATGATTAAAAAGGGAAGCACAACTTCACACCAACTAAATTGTAAGAAATCATACATAACATCACACAAATAAGCAGACGACATTTTACAAAAGCAAACTAGGCGATGGGAAAGTGGAAGTGTGGCACAATAAACACTACTAGAATTCCGGAAAAAAGCGACCAAACTTTAGCGACCAAAGTTGGTCTATCAAGAAAAGAGACCAAAGTTGGTCGCTAAATTGGTGAAAATAATAAAATAATTATTTTAAATACATTAGCGACCAAGGTTGGTCGCTATTTGGTCGATAATTTCGTCAAAATATTGACCGGATTGGTCAGACCTGCTTGGTCAAAGAAATACTGAGATTAGCGACCAGCGTTAGTCGCTAAAGGGGGACCCACTTATAAAATTTTAATAATTATAATATTATTTAAAAAAATTATAAAATATAAATAAATATAATTTAAAATTAGTGACCAAAGTTGGTCACTAATTAAAGGGTAAGCAGATAGAGACCAACTGTGACGACCCAAAGGATCATCACTTATTTTCTTACCCATTATGTACTTCCGAGGCCTTGAAAACCTCATTCAGGGTTGCCTCGATTTGCATCCGCAGTCCGAGCGCATAGCCGGAAAGCTTAAATATGAATTTTGTGTGAAAAATGCTAAATTTTGATATTAATATGAATATATTTGACTTCGGTCAACATTTTGGGTAAACGTACCCGGACCCGTGATTTGACGGTCCTGGAGGGTCCGAAGAAAAATATGGGACTTGGGCGTTTGCCCGGAATTGAATTCCGAGGTCCCAAGCCCGAGAAATGAATTTTTTTGTGAAATTGTTTTCTGGAAATGATTAAGGAAAATGAAAATGAAATTTGATTAAAAGACTGTGGTATCGGGCCCGTATTTTAGTTCCGGCACCCGGTACAAGTCTTATATATGGTTTAAGCGCTTTCTGTAATGTTTGGTAGAAATCGGACGTCGTATGACGTGTTTCGGACTTAAAATGGAAATTTGATGTTTTAAGAAAACTTGGAGGAAATTATGTATTTTGAGGTTTAATTCGATGTATACGATGTTATTTTGGCGATTTCATCGCGCGGATAAGTCCGTAGAATGTTTTTGAGGTTGTGTGAATATTTGGTTTGGAGCCCCGAGGGCTCGGGTGAGTTTTGGATAGGCGTTGGAGTGCATTTTTAACTAAGGAAAAATCTGGTATGAACAGGCCTGCAGGCTTCGCAAGCCTGGTTCGCAAATTCGAATTCGCAAATGCGAAGGCTGGTTCGCAAATGCAAAACCAGCCCAGGCCTGACTATGATCGCAAATGCGAGTGTATTCTTCACAAATGCGAAGTTCCAAGTTTCGCAAATGCGAGACCAAGTTCGCAAATGCGAAGGTCTCCTGTAAGGCCTGGCTTCGGAAATGCGAAGCAAAGGTCGCAATTCACATAATTTGGTCGGGGTTCTCAATTGCGAACCCCAGTTCGCAAATGCGACATCAAAGACCCAGCAATTTCATACTTAGTCGAATTTTAAGTCATTTTTCACCCCACTTTCAAAATACAACTCCTTAGCCGATTTTTCAAGAACAAGTTTCATCCCAAATCATTTGTAAGTCGATTTTTACTTAACTCTTTCAATCATTAACATCATTTAACATGTTTTCAACTTAAAATCAATGATTTTCATGGGAGAAATTGGGGGTTTTGGGTAGAACCTAGATTTTCTATAAATTGGGGATTTGGACCTCAATTTGAGGTCCGATTTTAAAACAAATTGCATATTTGAGTTCGTGGGGGAATGGGTAACCGGGTTTTGGTTTGAACATCGGGTTTTGACCACGTGGGACCGGGAGCAATTTTGGAATTTTTGGGAAAAACTTTGGAAAATTCATTTTTATGCATTCAAATTGATTCATTTAATGTTTATTAATGTAATTAAGTAATTTGTGGCTAGATTCGAGCGGATTGGAGGTGGAATTAAGGGTTAAAGCCATAGTTGAGGCTTGAGTTGAGTTCAAGGCAGTGAGGCAAGTGTTTGGTTTAACCCTAGCTTGAGGGAATATGAGTTGAGTCTTGTTTGCTACTTGCTAATTGATCGAGTACGATGTATAGGCATGGTGACGAGTTTCTAGACATTGGTGTCTAGCATGACCGTGAGTCTTTATAATGCGATTATCATGACTTGGTTGTAATTTTCGTGCTTATTTGAGGATTTCTATATGTTGTAAAGGACATGTGAAAGACAATATGATCATTTGATTTCGAGGAGCATTGGCTCGAACGATAAAGTGAATTATAAAGTAAGAAATGAAAGAAAGAGGAAGAGTTATTGGTTATTCCCTTGCCGGGGCGTTTTGTTGATTTTGTTGGTTTTTCTCCCTTGCTGGGGTATTGAGGTTATTGATATTGTTCCCTTGCCGGGATTTAATTGTTTAACTGTATTCCCTTGCCGGGATTTCCTTCAATACTTGTTTAATTCCTTGCCCCTTAATTGTGACTGTTGTTTGGGTGAGGTAGAGTGATAGATATGATAAATGATATGGATCGGGTTGCACGCCGCAACAATGATAAGTGATATGGATCGGGTTGCACGCCGCAACAATGATAAGTGATATCGATCGGGTTGCACGCCGCAACAATGATAAATGATATGGATCGGGTTGCACGCCGCAATAATGATATTTATGGATCGGGTTGCACGCCGCATCAGTGATAGAATATATTTGGGATCGGGTTGCGCGCCGCAACGATAATTGATATGAAGTATTTATTTTGGGTAATTGTTTCTTGTCCGCTGTACAATCTGAGCTGCCCTTAGATTGTTATTTTGGATTTACTGGTAATATTGTTATCTCCCCGCAGCATGCTTCCCCCCTCCCATATTGCTTACTTGTCTTGTATTTTCGAATCCGTTGTATATATATATATATATATATATATATATATATATATATATATATAATTGAACAGGTTTATATGGTAGTCCAGTCTAGCCTCGTCACTACTTCGCCGGGGTTAGGCTAGACACTTACCAGCACATGGGGTCGGTTGTGCTGATGCTACACTCTGTGCTATTTGCACAGGTCCAGGTTTCGAGCAGCAGCATTAGCACGGGAGCAGGCCTTCAGTCCATCGAGACACCGAGGTAGCCTTGCAGGCGTCCGCAGGCCCGGCGTCTCCTCTATCCTTACATTAGACTGTCATCTCATTGTGTTCGAGATAAACAAATTTATGTTTCTTTCAGACTTTGTATTTAGTACTCCTTAGATGTTCGTGAGTATGTGACTCCAGTTCTTGGGTAGAGATACATGTTGGGACTCCGTGTTCTATTCAGTTTTCTATAATTAAGACTTCCGTTTTTATTTAATTTCGTTGCTTTATATTGTTGTCATAAATTGTTAAAAAGATTTGTTCATTAATGGAAAAGTAATTAAAATGGCTTGCCTAGCTACTACGAGTAGGCGCCATCACGACTCTCGAGGGTGGGAAGTCGGGTCGTGACAAGTTGGTATCAGAGCACTAGGTTACATAGGTCTCACAACTCACGGACAAACATGGTAGAGTTTGAGGGATCGGTACGGAGACGTCTGTATTTATCCCCCAGAGGCTACAGAGTTAGGAAAAGTTTCACATTTGTTCTTTCTAGTAGTGCGGTTCTGTTTCTCAATGCTAATTGGATTTCTACTCTGTTCTTTTGCAGATGGCGAGAACACGCGCTTCTTCATCTACCGATCAGCAGTCCGAGCCCCAGGCAGCTCCCGCTAGGGGCAGAGGGCGAGGACGAGGCCGTGCTAGAGGCCGAGGTAGGGGCAGAGCTCAGCCCCAAGCAGCAGCACCGGCGGCGGAGCCTCAGGTTGACTTTGAGAAGGAGGTTCCGGCACCAGCCGCAGCAGTTCCGGTGGGCCCAGCTCAGGTCCTAGAGGGGTTTATTGCTACCCCAGTTCTTCAAGACGCTTTGGTCCGGTTGGTGGGCCTCATGGAGAGTGTCACCCGAGCAGGATTGCTTCCGATAGCACCAGCCACTTCAGGCTGGAGGAGGAGCCCAGACTCCTGCTACCCGTACTCCAGAGCAGGTAGCTCCCCAGGGTCAGATTCCAGTGGTTCAGCCAGCTATGGCAGTTCAGCCGAGAGTAGTTGCTCGAACCGGCGATGGAGCGGTTATGTCCACAGATGCTTTGTGGAGGCTGGATAGGTTCACCAAGCTCTTCACTACTACATTCAGCGGTGCTTCTTCTGAGGACCCCCAGGATTTCTTATACAGCTGCCACGAGGTTCTTCGGAACATCGGCATTGTTGAGTCCAATGGAGTTGATTTTGCTGCATTTCGCCTATCTGGATCCGCAAAGACTTGGTGGAGGGATTTCTGTTTAGCCAGACCAGCCAGGTCGCCGTCTTTGACTTGGGATCAGTTTTCAGAGTTGTTCCTGGAGAAGTTTCTCCCCGTTACTCAGAGGGATGCTTATCGGAGGCAGTTTGAGCGCCTCCAGCAGGGTTCTATGACGGTCACTTAGTACGAGATCAGGTTCATTGATCTAGCTCGCCATCCTCTTGTCATACTTCCCACTGAGAGAGAGAGGGTGAGGAGATTTATTGGTGGTTTGATTCAGCTGATCCGTCTCCAGATGGCTAGGGAGACTGGTAGTGAGATCAGCTTTCAGGAGGCGGCCAATGTGGCCCGCAGAGTTGAGATGGTTCTGTCACAGGGAGGTGGTCACGGGGGAGACAAGAGAGCCCGTCATTTCGGCAGATTTAGTGGTACCTCGTCTTGAGGTAGAGATTCATATGGTAGAGGCCATCCTCCTAGGCCCTTTATGTCAGCTCTCCAGGTTTCTCACGGTACATCAGGTGGCCGTGGTTCTCAGGCACACTATTCTGACCAGCAGTCATTCAGTGCACCGCCAGCTCCTATCAGCGCACCGCCACTTTAGAGTTTCCGTGGAGGTCATTCAGGTCGCCAGGGCCAGCCACAGTTTCCTCAGCCATAGCGTTCGGAGGGATGTTATGAGTGTGGTGAGTATGGTCATCAAGAGGGCTTGCCTGAGATTGTGGGGTACTTAGTCGCAGCAGCAGGGTCCCCATCCTATGATTCAGGCACCAGATGCTCCGCAGCCAGCTAGAGGTGGAGGTAGAGGTGCCAGAGGTGGAGGTAGAGGTCATAGAGGTGGAGCTCAGACCGCCAGAGGTGGAAGCCAGCCAGCAGCAGGCCGTCCCAGGGAGGTAGATCAGAGTGGTGGGGCTCAGCCCCGCCCGAGGCAGAGGCTTCAGATGTAGTCATTACAGGTACGGTTCTGGTTTGTGATAGAGATGCTTCAGTGTTGTTTGATCCGGGGTCTACGTATTCGTATATGTCATCCTATTTTGCCCCGTATTTGATCATGCCTAGTGATGCATTGGGTATTCCTGTTTATGTGTCTACACCGGTGGGTGATTCCATTGTGGTCGATCGAGTCCATCGCTCCTGTGTTGTGGTGATTAGGGGTCTGGAGACTCGCATAGATCTCTTCCTTTTAGATATGGTCGACTTTGATATCATATTGGGGATGGACTGGTTATCACCCTATCACGCTATCTTGGACTGCCATGCCAAGACTGTGACCTTAGCTTTACCAGGTATACCTTGCTTAGAGTGGAGAGGCTCGGCGTATGGTCGAGAAGGGGTGTTTGGCTTATTTAGCTTATGTTCGGGACTCCAGTGCTGAGGTTCCCTCTATTTTGTGATATATGAGAGGCCGAGGGCCTGATTTATTATGCCACGAGATGGCTTGGGCTGTAGGAACCCCTCCGGAGTCTGTACACCCCCAGTGAGCGCGGGTACCTAGTGTGAGTGATGTGATGTTGCCTGAGGGGCTGATCTTGATATATGTTGTTGCCCGAGGGGCCGATTATGAGTGATTGTGAGGTAGCCCGAGGGGATGGTTCTGATGATATTTTGCCCGAAGGGCGGTTTATGATACATGTCTTGCCCGAGGGGCTGTTTACGTTTTCATCATTTTTACTCACTGTTTCATCACTTGTTTGAAACTATTGAAAGATGTTTTAAAAAGGTTTTACAGAAACTGAGTTTTTATGAGATAATCGATTTCTGTACTGTTTTGGAAATATACTATTTTGTTGTAGTGCTATGACGTGGGATTATCTGATTTCTTACTGCTCAGCTTGCATTTACTTTTATTACTTACTGAGTTGGCGTACTCACATTACTCCCTGCACCTTGTGTGCAGATCCAGGAGTTACGGGTCGCGATAGCAAGCGCTGATCATTCTTCCAGCAGGTCTTCGGAGTTGGCAAGGTAGCTGCTTGGCGTTCGCATCCCTGCACTTCTCCTTCTTACCTTACTCAGACTGTCCTAGTATTTTTATTTTCGGACTACGATAGCCTTTCTTCTACTTGTCGCGCCCTCTTTTTATCGCGAAATTGGGTTTATGACATTTTAGGGCAACTCATTCCTTTTGGGAACTGGGTTTAGCATTTGAAGAGTCGCCACCTAATGAGTTAAGGTGCATTAGGACACCAATAGAGATTCCATTCTAAGTTTGATTAACCAGAGATTGGGTAAGGGCTTGAAATTATCCCAAGGGGAAGGTGTTAGGCACCCCTCAGGATCCACTAGTGTGGTTCCCGGCCAGACAGTCATTGTGAATTTGGGTGCAATTAACATATAAACAAATAAGGATCAAACAAGAGGGGATTTCAAATAACAAATGTTTGAAAGGGAACAAAGTATGAGAGAGCAATTAAAGCTGATTTTAAACAAGGAGTTGCAATGCTTTTAAAAGAAAATGGAAATAAGGGAAAGGGGGTCCTAGGTTTATTTAAAATATGGATCACATCAATGCAATACCCGGTAATCACTCCTCAAAAAGAGGGGCTACACGTGGTATTAGCGCACCGGTGATCATATTCATATCTACCCTTTCCCACCCCGTTTAAGGTTCTAAAGCACGGATTGGTCTCGATTACTATTGCATGCTTTTACCCGTCCCATTCCTATCAGTCCCTGAGGCACTTAGGACTACTATTCCTAAAGGGAAGGGATATTAGGCTGATTTGTTTCAAAGGATAAAATCTAAGGCGACTTACAAAAACACGTACTGCATGTCGGGGAGAACACATAAACAGATAAAGGCTCATATACACCTCCTTGAACAAAAAAACACATAGCTAGCATGACTTGCACATACTTTTTTAGGTCTGATTAAAAATACTAAAGACGAGGGGAATTTGATTCAGAGCCAGATTCATCAGATACCTCAGATAAGAAGCCCAAATCAGGCCTGCCTGCTGGTTGGAGCAGTTACTAATTAACAAAGGCGAATTTAGTTTTATTGATGTTATTACCTAAGACTTGCCTAAGTGTTTAAACGGAGTCCTATAGGCATGATACCTACTTTAATTCAGAAAGCGGCAAAACAGTAAAAAAAATGAATTGTTTGAGATCCTATAGGCATGCTTGCTAAATCTCGTTAAGTAATGGAATTAGATTGTTTAAAACTGATTCAGAATAGACTGATTTTAAAATGGACCAGTTTCAGGTTCTGCAGGTAATGGTATCTATTATTGCTGATTTAAACTCTATGAACATGATATCTAACATTGAGTGTGAATGAAGCGAATCAAATTTATTTAAGAACCCCCTATAGGCATGATTTCTATATGTTACTGATTTTAGCATTACGAACATGACACTTATTTTCAGCTGTTTAGAACCTAAAACATGATATCTAAGTGGCATGCAGAATTTAAATACATCTTATAGGCAGGTTATCTAGGTGTGACATTGATCATGGAGAAAATGAGATAAACCCTATAGACATGGTGTCTAAAAATGCAGAATTGAACACAATGAATTTAAATGGTCCTATAGGCAGGTCTTCTACCCTTGAGCATACATGATCATCCCACCCTTTTCACTAGCCATCCCCAAATTTTTATTACAACTTATTACAAACCAGAAATACTGAATTACAAAAGAAAGAATGAAAGAAAAAGCTACAACCATAGGACAGCCTGATTTGACTTCCTATCTGAGATATGCAAGGAACCGTATCTTTTGCCAATGCCATGATTTCAAAGCCTTTCTCAGACCTGGGTGTGTCAGAGTTCCCTAAGGGCCTCAATAGGACCCCAGGCAGTGCTCACACCCAAGTTACACAACCAAAATAGAGATGAGTGCAGTGTGGAAATGCCAGCCCTCACATGTCCAATTCCAGAGGGAGCTCATGGGGCCCCAAGGCAAGACTCACATGAGGGGGGCAGAACTTAAGTTCTAAGAAGATAGTGAGAGTGCAGGAATAGAATTTTAAGGGCTAAGGGAATAAAGGAGAGGGAAGGGTGATGGGGGATAGCCATTAACATTTCAGGGAATCAATAACTTCACAAAAGGGGGCAGGGGATTGGGAATCCATTGCAAATGAGCCTATACACTTAGGCAAGGGTTAACTTTGGCATGGACAGCAATAGGAAGTGCTGACATACCTGTAAATCAACCAGAACACACAACAGATAGGGGAACATGGAGGTTGTGATCCCAAAGGGATCAAGTTTGGGTCATGAACAGCAATGTTCAATGATGTCATGCCCCAAACCAACCACAGATACTAACTACATTAGGGATAGGGATTCAAAGTCCACAAGCTATGATAAATAACAAAAGCATTTATTCAGACAGAAGGGCAGAACATAGCATGCATTAATAATGAAACTTATCTAAATACAAACATGAGGCAGACTGGAAGGAAAGAAACAGTAAGGAAACATGTTATTGTTGATGCTAAAAAATTAATCAGAACATACCAGTTAAAGAAGCAAAGTGCAGTAAAGAAAGTAAGCAGGACTTCAAAGTATAGCCTTGGCTTTCAGCCGGCTAAGCAAACAGTAGCACAAGTAGTAATAAGCAAGAGAGAGAATTTTTTGTCACGACCCAAACTGGAGGGCCATGACTAGCACCCGGCCATACTTGCCGAGCACCAACATACATTTTATCTAACCTTCTTTATTATCTTTTAGGGACGACAAGATCAATATAAATGGTAGACATAGATCATGGACAACCAACAATAAAAGATGATGGCATGAACATACATAACATGAGATGACCAGACAATCAAGAAACTATATATAAGGTATGAGCTACCACGCTACCATGAAAGACTATACAACAAAAACCATCCGACAAGGCATACCAAACTATACATGAGTCGACACCTGTCTATGAGCCTCTAAAGGAACATAAGTGCTGCAACATTGCCGGAACAGGGCCCCGACATACCCATAATGTCTATAACAAAAATGCAGAAGCTCCCTCCCTTTTAGGATTAGTAGTCCTAAACGCCTCCGGGACTGATAGGTGCGACGGGTAATAGCATGCAGTAGGTAACGATACCATTCCGCGCTTAAATACCTTAACGGGGTGGAAAGAGTAGACATGGAGATGATGATCACATGATAACACTATGCATACGATTGATTACCGGTGTTGTGTGCATGATCCATGTGTTTTACAAACCTAGGACCCTCTTTCCTTTATGTGACTTTGTTTAATATCAATAAAATTCTGTCTTTTCAACTATCCAAAACCCCTCTTTTATTTTATTGCATTATTCCTTTTTTCCCCTAAATATTTCTTCTTTGTCTTGATTAATTTTCTGCATTTAGACCCTCCCTTAAACAAATTGTAGATCATCTAGACCTTGATTCCAACATGCTTGTTACGTACCTATTTGTAACCCTTAAGTGTGAAGTTATTTGTATACTTATTTGCATTAAAGTCACAACATAGCATGGCCGGGAACCACACTAGTGGATCTTAAGGGGTGCCTAACACCTTCCCCTCGAGATAATTTCTAGCCCTTACCCGAACTCTGGTTTTCAAACTCAAAACTCTCAGTTTCCTAATGCACTTAATCATTAGGTGGCGACTCTTCAATTCCAAAAACCCAATTCCCACACGGGAATAGTGTTGTCTTCTCAAATGTCGTAAACCTTATTTCCGAGAAAAAGGGGGCGTCGACAGCATGGCGACTCTGCTGGGGAAGTTCTATGGCTTTTACCATTACATGTTATTCGTGACTTTATTGTTTCTTTATTGCTTTTATTTAATGTCTTTATCTCTCTTCTACTTCGAAACTAGCTTGGTTTTTTTGTTTCTTTTTCTTTCTTTAACGCTTTCATTTACTGTTTTCCTCCAATACCGTTGTAATTTTCGAGCAATTATTGTAATCATTATGAACGTGAAAATACGTGACAATTTGTTTCATTTTTGTAATTGCATCTTCAACATCATATTCCACTAGTGCCAAACAAATACCATAGCAACGCTTGATGAGTTGTTGCGCTCTTCCGATATTATTACCCCCTAAATTTGGCAAAGGCATATTTGCGGTAAAACTAGTCGATCAGCGGTGCAGTCGACGGTTTCGTGCCTTTCCCTCTTGAGTTGTCCGCTCAAGGGTACCGGTCTAGCACCTCATAGAAACCTTATTCTATTTAATTGTTCATGCATCACTGTCAAACCTAGTCGAGTCAGTTATGTTGTCCACAAAATGACTCCTTAAGATAGCCTTGTCCAAAGTCCACTGGGTTTCCTTGGAACCCAAACGGACAACACCATATTCTGTGCATTTATTTGGAGAACTAAATGCCATTATGCTAATTATTGGTTTAAATAGTCGAGTCCGCTGGGGTAAGGGTCTAACACATTGTTTTGCAGAAAATGAGGCACGAAATCCCCAGATTTGGCATGGTAACCCACATTCACCCAAGGTTGCGAAGCTGGTGGGAAGACCTTCACTCCAGTGACCAGACTCTCGTCCGCAAATATTTGGGGAACTTACCTTCTCTTTTGGAAATCCAGCCTAACAACAAAATCATAGAGGCTGCGACCTTATTCTGGGACAGTGATAGATCAGTGTTTCGATTTGGGGACCTTGAAATGACCCCATTGCTCGAAGAAATAGGTGGGTTAGCCGTTATTCCTTGGGAGACTCCGAGTTTGCTCATGCCAGAAAACTGCAAGGGTAGGGGTTTCTTCAAAATGATGGGGTTGAAGAGAAACTCAGATTTGACTTGTTTGAAGGACTCCTATATTCCTTTCGACTATCTGTACGAGAGGTACGGTCATAGCAAGTCCTACCGCACCTATTCAGATGAATTTGCCCTCACATCACTAGGGCATATCCACATGAGGGTTTTCGTCTTTATGTTCTGCTTTTTGGGAATGATAGTGTTTCCTATGAAGAAGGCTAGGATCCATACCATACTAGTCACCAAGACACTAATGGAAGGGATTGGAGGGCAGCCTTTCAGCATAGTGCCCATGATTGTTGCTGAAATCTACCGAGCTTTGGAGAACTGTCAACGAGGGGCCAGTCACTTTGAGGGTTGCAACCTACTACTCCAACTATGGCTTATAGAACATCTCCAAAGGGGTCAATACCGTCAAGAGCTTCCACGAAGGCCGTGGAATGATCATATAGCCTTTCACCATCCTAAGAGAATGAACTATATGCCTGACATGTTTGCTCAGCCGGGGGATGCTCGAAGATGGGTAGAGTTGTTTGAAAACTTGAAAGAAGACAAGGTGCAGTGGATGTTCGAATGGTTCCCCACTAGAGAGTTCCTCATCCACTCTCGGGACGCTCCATTTCTTATACTCATTGGTCTGAGGGGAACTTATCCCTATGTCCCTCTCCGAGTCATGAGGCAGGCGGGGAGAAAGCAAGTCGTACCAAAGGTCGAAAAGATGAGTCATTTGCTGATTTCCAAGACGACGATAGTCCATACAAATGTCAAGCTCAACACATGTGGAACAGCAAGATCATCCTGGAAAAGGATTCCATAGAGCCTGACAGATATCATGCTGGTTAAACCCCATACTATCCAGGTTGGCTAGAAGAGGATCATGCTGGGTTAGGACAGCCCGGGTCTGTTTGAGGTCACAGGGTCATCGACGAGAGGACTCAAATACATGTTAAATACAACCAGTTGCGCAAGAGGATCAGGGAGTGCAAGAGTGAACATCAGGAAATTCAAGAACCAAATCAAAAGTTGATTGAGGAATGGAAGGATATGGCTGTCAGCGTCAACAAGCGTCTAGGGCATTTGGAGCGAGGGTCGGTAGAGCTGGAAGGGAAATTCATCCAGAGGATCGAGAATTTCCAAAACCCTGAGGGAAATGAAGGAGGACATTTGGCTAGGGCTTATCTGCTGCTGGGGCTGCGTGAGCTGGTGAAGCTGTTCGATGGAGCTAAAGATGCCGAATCTGGGGAAGTTCCTTTTGAGACCATATAGTTAGGAGTCTCTTTTCCTTTTTTGCTTTAAAATGTAATAAGGCTTATGGCCATTAGCGACATTTTTATTTTATGCAATCTTAGTGTCGTTTTGGGATTCGTCTTATTTTTATCAATAAAATGAGGCATTTAGCATTATAAGTTCTCCAAATTAACTTGTCGCTAGGCCAACCTCGGGCACAACGAGGCACCCAATTTAGGGCATGATTTATATTCTTATACTACGTGTTTAAATATTGCAATATTTTTCTCAAAATCCACACTAACTTGTTACCTTTTTGTTTTTTCTATTATTTTTATTCCCCTCCTCAAAAGGTTAGTTCATGCACTCTGGCATCATCATCCTACTCCACAAGATCTAAGGGCCCTCCACCTCCTCCTCCTCCAAGTCCTATCAAAAGCAAGAACAAAGCAAAAATGGAGGACGTAAACAACATCAGTAAGGAGAACTCAGCTGAAAGGGTAGAGGTTCCTCAGGGTATTCAGGTGTCCAAAGAAAGTGCCGCCCAGCTCGAACAGAAGCTACTGAAATTTCAAGAAGAACTAGACCAAGTCCGGAACTTGGCGAGCTTATCATTCTCCCTCACTACTCCAGACGTCAACTTTCCCAATGCTCAACACCCCATACCTCCACAAAACATCCCGACGCCGCAGAAACAACCCGTTACTCATCAAAATTGCAACACATGTCACAACAACACCCTACTCCTCCTCCCCGAACCACCAAATGATTATCCCCACCACACTCCCATCTATGTGGAAACCCTACCACAATACACTCAGCCCATTATAAACACATCGGAGTCTGATGACAAAGACTCTCTCATCAAGAACCTAGGCGCCGAGCTCAAGAAGCTGACTAGCCGAGTCCAGGGTGTTGAAGGAAACAAAGGTATTGAAGGGCTGAATTATGAGGATCTTTGCATTCAGCCAGACGTCGAACTTCCCGAGGGGTACAAACCTCCCAAGTTCGAAATGTTTGATGGCACAGGAGATCCCAGGATCCATTTGAGGACATACTATGATAAGTTGGTCGGTGTTGGAAAAGATGAAAAGATTCGCATGAAACTCTTCATGAGAAGTTTGAAAGGCGATGCGCTATCTTGGTACATCAGCCAAGATCCCAAGAAGTGGACAAGCTGGGTGGGAATGGCGTCCGATTTCATGGATAGGTTCAGATTCAATACAGAAAATGCACCAGATGTCTTCTACATCCAGAATCTGAAAATAAAACTACTGAGACATTCCGTGAGTATGCTACTCGATGGAGATCCGAGGCTGCTAAGGTCAGGCCGGCCTTAGAAGAAGAACAGATGATCAGATTTTTCGTCCGAGCTCAGGATCCACAGTATTATGAGAGGCTAATGCTGATAGAGGGCCAGAAATTCTCCGACATCATCAAGCTAGGAGAAAGGATTGAGGGAGGTATTAAAAGTGGTATGGTCACTAATTTGGAGGCATTGCAGGCTACCAACAAGGCTCTGCAATCTGGTGGCACGTCCAAGAAAAATGACGTGAGTGTCGTGATGGTTGCACAGAGAACCAAGTCCCCGGTAAAATACCAAGCCTACCCGGTACCCCCTCTTGCATACCAACCTATCCCCAATTACCAAGCACCTCCACCCTCTTACCAAATTCCATCACCTGCTTACCAATCATCTCCCTCCCCCACATACCAACCTACCTCACCAAGATATTCCCAACCCGCACCCGTCTACCAAGCCTATAATGCTCAGCCTTCTCACTACCAATCACCTCCCGCCCGCCAAAACTTCCCCAGGCCACGCCCTAATTTCGACTGTAGACCTCCCAAGCAATACACCACCATCGCCGAACCAATCGACCAGCTATATGAAAGACTCAAAACAGCCGGTTACGTCACCCCTATCCCCGCCATAACTCCAGAAAATCCCTCCCAATGGGTCAATCCAAACAAAACATGTGCATACCATTCCGGCATGAAAGGGCATACC
Organism: Nicotiana attenuata; assembly: GCF_001879085.1. Taxonomy (NCBI): domain Eukaryota; kingdom Viridiplantae; phylum Streptophyta; class Magnoliopsida; order Solanales; family Solanaceae; genus Nicotiana; species Nicotiana attenuata. The sequence goes on from NC_031991.1 coordinate 71,062,895, forward strand.
ATTGATGAGTTCCGATCTTTGAAAGACAATCCAAGCTCTAATTGACAACAGAATCATCGTGGCGAAGGAGTATGCTCCTAATGTTCGCAACAATCCCTTGCCTGATCATAAGGGTGGAGGCGTGCATATGATCGAGGTAGAAGATGATTGGGACCCCAAAGGGTCAATTGGATTGATTGCCGAAGGTGACGAGCCCAAGAAACCAACAGTCACACTGAATCCAATCGTAGTCCGGAGTCCACGCCTCGTGGGGATGCTGAAGTAACATGTCCGTGCCTCTCGACGTTGTAACACGTCATCCACAAGACCGCACGAGCCAATTGAGGTGGTAGTTTCGGGGTCTCCGAAACNGATTGATTGCCGAAGGTGACGAGCCCAAGAAACCAACAGTCACACTGAATCCAATCGTAGTCCGGATCCAGCCCTCTGGGGATGCTGAAGTAAACATGTCCGTGCCTCTCGAGTTTGTAACACCGTCATCCACAAAGACCGCAGAGCCAATTGAGGTGGAGTTTGGGTCTCCAAAGGCACCTGCACCATTTGAAGTTGCTGTATTACCTCCCAAAACAAGGGTGCCCATTCCTGTAGCAATGTCAGCCATAACGCCATTCCATACACAGGCCATTCCTTGGGATTACACCGCCGAGGCAAGAAGGAAGGGGAAAACTAGGTCTGGAGAAGCAATTGCAGCACAGGGTATGACCAGAACCGGCAGAATTTATACTCCGGAGCACTTAGTTGAATCAAATAAGCAGGCCTCTGGACGGCCTATTGAAACTGGGCCCGATGATCTCTGGCGGAAGATACAGGCGAAAGAATACTCAGTTGTTGATCAATTAAATAAAACACCAGCGCAGATCTCCATTCTAGCTCTACTGCAGAGCTCCGAGACACATAAGAATGCCCTGATGAAGATACTGAGCGAGGCGTATGTACCCAGTAACATAACTGGAGGAGAGATGGCAAACATGGTCGGGCAGATATTGGAGAGTCATAAGATCACTTTCCACGAGGATGAGTTGCCCCCTGAAGGTTTAGGCCACAACAAAGCGTTGCACATCACTGTGCAATGCGAAGACTATTTCATCACCAGGACTTTGATTGATGGAGGGTCCAGCCTCAACATTTGTCCATTGGTGACCCTCAGAACATTGGGGAAGAGTCTACATGAAATCAAGGATGGGGCTATCAACGTCAAAGCTTTTGATGGTTCCCAAAGGTCCACTATTGGGGAGATCAGTTTATGTCTGCAAATGGGACCAACTTGGTTCGATGTTGATTTTCAAGTAATAGACATCCCAGCATCATACAACTTATTACTGGGACGACCTTGGATCCACGCCGCTGGAGCTGTAGCATCAACCCTGCACCAGGCAGTGAAATTCGAGTGGAATCACCAAGAGGTGATTATTCATGGTGACGGGAGTAACCCCATATACAGTCGCCAAACCATCCCAGCGATTGAAGGAAGAAGGAAGCTAGGAGGAGAAACCTACCACCAGATTGAGCGAGTCAACGCCGTGGACAAAGATAAGTGGTGGGATAACAAGATAGAAAGTATACTGAATTGGAGCGGGTATGAACCTGGCAAAGGGCTCGGCAAGAACCTCCAAGGAATCACCAAGCCTATCAAACTGAAGAAACATGGCACCACTTTCGGGTTAGGGTATGGATATACTTGGCAAGAATTCAGGAACTGGTCGCCACCATGGCGCGGCCCTTACTACCCGCTGGAGCACCCAATACCCCGCCTGGAGCAAACTTTCCAGCCAGCAGACATCATATATGGGTCAGAGGAAGATGAAACATTGGCAGCAATGAAGAACCTGTTCTTGGAAGATGACAATATGGACTGTCATGTCATTCTCGAGGAGGAAGGGGAGGAAGGCCCTTCCATACAAGCTGTGAGCCGAGGAGCGCGCCTCAACAATTGGTCCATCAGAACCACCAAGGCCCGGAAAGCTTCGGGGTAGCAAGGCTGAACAAAGCACTATGCATTATCTTTTACTTTTTTGCTAGTTGATTTCCCTTCAGTATTATCTTTAAAATTTTGAAAAGAGCTCCGATGTTCAAAACGATTTTGGAATTTATCAAAGTATTTCAGTTTCTTATAAGTCTCGCTCTTATTATTTTTCTCTATCATTTATTTTATTTTACACAGCATTACTATTACTTATCTTGATGAACCGACGAGTGTGACATGCGACGAGGTAACGCAACAAACGGATATAGACTCAGAAGAGGATGAGATACCAGAAGAGATCGTTAAAGAGGTCGAGGACTTTGAGAATAGACCTAAGTCTAACCTGGACGAAACTGAGGTTGTCAACCTGGGGGATACAGAGAATGTCAAGGAAACGCGCATCAGTGTTCACCTGTCACCGTCAGAAAAGGAAGAGTACACGGAGTTCTTAAAAGAATATGAGGACATATTTGCCTGGTCGTATGATGATATGACCGGTCTCAGTACATCTATTGTAGCTCACAAACTGCCAACAGATCCAACATGTCCGCCGGTAAAGCAGAAACTCAGAAAGTTCAAGCCAGATATGAGTTTGAAAATCAAGGAAGAAGTTACCAAACAAGTCAAAGCCAAGGTCCTCAGGGTAGTGGAGTACCCAACATGGTTAGCCAACATTGTGCCAGTGCCAAAGAAGGACGGGAAGGTCAGAGTCTGTGTCGACTACCGGGACCTCAACCGGGCCAGTCCGAAAGACGACTTCCCCTTACCGAACATACACATCCTGATCGACAACTGCGCCAAGCACGAGCTGCAGTCATTCGTCGATTGTTTTGCCGGATATCATCAGATATGGATGGACGAAGAAGACGCGGAGAAAACGGCTTTCATCACGCCGTGGGGAATGTATTGTTACAAGATGATGCCGTTTGGATTGAAGAATGTTGGGGCCACCTACATGGGGGCCATGACTACTATTTTCCATGACATGATACACAAAGAGATCGAGGTGTATGTAGACGACGTCATCATCAAATCCAAGAGAGCCACTAATCACATGGAAGATCTAAGGAAGTTCTTCAACAGACTGAGAAGGTACAACTTGAAACTGAATCCCGCCAAATGTGCATTCGGGGTTCCCGCCGGAAAACTGCTTGGGTTCATCGTAAGTCGCCGAGGAATAGAACTGGATCCGTCAAAGGTTAAATCCATTCAGGAATTGCCGCCGCCAAAGAACAAGAAAGAGGTTATGAGTTTCTTGGGGAGACTCAACTACATCAGCCGGTTCATAGCCCAGTCCACTGTCATTTGTGAACCAATCTTTAAGATGTTGAAAAAGGACGCCGCCACTAAATGGACTAATGATTGTCAAAAGGCCTTCGACAGAATCAAGGAATACCTGTCAACGCCGCCAGTCCTGGTTCCGCCCGAACCGGGTAGACCGCTATTGCTCTACCTTGCAGTACTGGATGGGGCATTCGGCTGTGTTTTGGGACAACATGATGAAACAGGGAGAAAGGAGCAAGCCATCTACTATCTCAGCAAGAAGTTCACCCCGTATGAGGCCCGGTGTTCCCTGCCAGAGCGCACGTGTTGTGCTCTGACTTGGGTAGCTCAGAAGTTGAGGCATTATTTCTATGCCTATGCCACTTATCTCATATCAAGGATGGATCCGCTAAAGTACATCTTTCAGAAGCCCATGCCCATGGGCAAGCTAGCCAAATGGCAAATCCTGCTGAGTGAATTTAATATTGTCTACGTGACCCAGAAAGCGATCAAAGGGCAAGCACTGGCCGATCATCTTGCCGAAAACCCCGTGGGCTGAGAATACGAGCCTCTAAATACGTATTTTCCTGACGAGGAGGTCTCTTTCATAGGAGAAGGCATTGCAGAATCCTATGACGGCTGGAGAATGTTATTCGACGGAGCAGCAAACTTTAAAGGAGTTGGCATAGGAGCAGTTCTAGTATCAGAAACAGGTCAGCATTATCCGGTGTCCACCAAACTTAGGTTCCCGTGCACCAACAACATGTCCGAGTACGAAGCCTGCATCTTGGGGCTCAAGCTGGCCATTAACATGAACGTTCAGGAGTTACTAGTGATCGGGGATTCCGACTTGCTCATACATCAGGTTCGAGAAGAGTGGGCAACCAAGAACCCCAAGATACTCCCATACTTGTATCACGTTCAGGAGTTGAGGAAGAGGTTTACAAAGACAGAATTCCGGCATGTCCCTAGAGTCCAGAATGAGTTCGCCGATGCATTGGCCACTCTATCATCTGTGATTCAGCATCCAGATAAGAACTTCATTGATCCTATCCCGGTAAAAATCCAGGATAAACCCGCTTACTGTGCTCATGTCGAGGAAGAAGCAGATGGAAAACCATGGTTTCATGACATTAAGAAGTATCAGTCAACAAGAGAGTATCCAGAACTCGCGAACACTACTTAAAAGCACACACTGCGGTGGCTATCCAATCACTTCTCTCACAGCGGAGGAATCCTGTATAGGAGGACTCCCAATTTGGGATTACTAAGATGTGTCGAAGCAAAGGAAGCATCCAGGTTGTTGGAAGAAGTTCGACCTGTGATCCGCATATGAATGGTTTTGTCTTAGCCAAGAAAATACTCCAGGCTGGTTATTTCTGGATGAATATAGAGACGGACTACATCCAGTATGTTCGGAGATGCCATCGCTGCCAGATTCATGCAGACATGATAAAGGTGCCTCCTAACGAGCTTAATGCAACGAGCGTCGCTTGGGGAATGGATGTCATCGGACCTATCGAGCCCGCCGCATCAAACGGGCACAGGTTCATTCTAGTGGCAATTGATTATTTCACCAAATGGGTTGAAGCAGCATCGAATAAGGCAGTAACCAAGAAGGTTGTGGCAGACTTTTTCCGCGACCGTATCATTTGCCGGTTCGGCGTCCCAGAGTCAATCATCACTGATAATGGTTCAAATCTCAACAGTGATCTGATGAGGGCAATGTGTGAGACGTTCAAGATTAAGCACAGGAATTCTACAGCCTACAGACCTCAGATGAATGGAGCTGTCGAAGCGGCCAATAAGAACATCAAGAAAATACTAAGGAAAACGATAGAAAAACACAAGCAGTGGCACGAAAAGCTATCATTTGCTCTGTTGGGATACCGTACCGCAGTCCGCACATCAACTGGGGCGACTCCTTATATGCTGGTTTACGGTACCGAGGCAGTCATCCCAGCCGAAGTAGAGATTCCCTCCCTGAGGATTATACAGGAAGCGGAACTTGAAGATGCAGAATGGGTAAAAAGTCGCTATGAGCAGTTAGCCCTCATAGACGGGAAAAGACTGAACGCAGTTTGTCATGGTCAACTGTATCAGAACAGGATGTCCAGAGCCTTCAACAAAAGGGTCAGACCGAGACAATTCATGCCAGGACAACTAGTACTAAAGAAAATTTTTCCGCATTAGGATGAAGCCAAAGGAAAGTTCTCTCCTAACTAGCAAGGCCCGTACATGGTTCATCAGGTCCTAACAGGAGGGGCCCTCATACTCGCAGAGATTGATGGAGAAGTCTGGCCAAAGCCAATTAATTCAAATGCAGTCAAACGCTAATATGTGTAATCATTATGGTTTCTATATGATGTAATTTGAACTACGCCTGACCTGATTCCCGTTTAAGAGGGGATACGTAGGCAGCCCTATGGGTTCGGTCACAATTCAATAAAATTTTCATTTCCCCCACTATTGGAAACTGGGGCAGAATTTTGAGGAGGACCCTCAAAATTCCGAAATTGATCTTCAGCCATTCACCAACGTGCAGCCGTTAGAAGCACCAGCACATGCAATAATCCCAATCAAAGTCCCAACATCGTCTCGTGCAAGATACATCGTCTCGTGCAAGATCTCAGACCTTAGCCATGTACAAATTCTGGGAACCTACCAACACCACACATACATATACCTCAGGCCGAAACCGACGCAAGTCTGACTATGCAATCTGAATACCACTAATGGACTCCTCCACTTGGCGCGAAGCCATAGAAAACAACGTCTGATGATCCGCAGAGCTAACCTTCACAGCTCGTACAATACAAATCACAAGGTACTCCAATACCGCCAACTATCCTCAATCAACACCCACCACGCTTCCGATACGCCTCCATGTAAAAAACTGAATAGTCTCTCAAGATCTCTGTATCTCCAGTCTGGACAACACGTAGAGAAAATGTCTGAGCATCCCGACTCCCTCGTAGCCTATCTGTAGCATCACGAACCACTGGCGCATAGCGGACACAGAGAGCGTAATATTACACATGAGTGGATGTAAATGAACATAAGTTATATGCTTCGAGCCGAATAAATATCGCACGATAAGGAGTGAAGAATGTGAGATTATCCTAATAGTTCTGTAGCCTCTCGAAGATAAGTACAGACGTCTCCGTACCGATCCGCAAGAGTCTACTAAACCTGCTTATGACTCGCAGCACCTATGAACCTAGAGCTCTGATACCAACTTGTCACGACCCAAAAATCCCTCCGAAGGAGTCGTGATGGCACCTACTCTCTAAACTAGGTAAGCCTAACATTAACTGAAATTACATTGATATTTACTAACTTTAAATTAAATTACTCTGAACAAATTACAATTTCCAAAACCGGTGGTACAAGTCATAAGCTTTTCTAAGAGCAGTTATACAAAATAAATACGTCACTGTTCCGAAACAAAAGGATCCAATAAAAATAAGTACAACTGAAGGTGACTCCGAGGCCTGCGAACGCAGCAACAGGTTTACCTTGAGTGTCCGCTGCGACGATCTGCACAGCTATTATCGTCCGAACAGCTGGATATGTACACAAAAATGTACAGAAGTGTAGTATGAGCACACCACAGCGGTGCCCAGTAAGTATCAAGACTAACCTCGGTGGAGTAGTGACGAGGAATAGTCAAGGCACCTACTGGTCAAATAAACTGAACAAGATATAACGATAAACTATCGAGATACGATAACAAGGTAATATCAGCAATAGGGAGAAACTCAAACCACAAACAGTAGAAAAATTAAAGGGAAACACGGATGGAAACGAAGATAACAAAGTAAATTAACACCAACATAGCTGGGACACAGACAAGTAAAATGTACTCAAATAAGAAAGGCGATGTCAACTCAATAAATCATATCATTTCTGATGCACAATTCCAGCCATCTCAAATTCAATGTCTCATATCATAACCTCAATTACCAAACCTTTAGCACACCCGACACCTCGTACCCACATATTTATATCTCACTTTGCGCAACGACGTTCTCATGTTACTCAGTACATAGGGTCCATAACCAATGCAATTAAGATGTTTATCACACCTCCTTTTTTCTTACACCCCCGGAAAGGGTATAATAAAGGGAGTTTTTCCAATTAAAGGACAATCGGAATGGGATTTGTTATTAAAAATTAGAGTCGCCACTTGGGAGATTAATGGTGTCCCAAGTCACCGGTTGAATCCCGAACCGAGGAAATTATGACTCTGTTAATAGTCCGCGAATCAAAATCCGAGTAAGGAATTCTATTATCCCGGGAGAAGGTGTTAGGCATTCCCGGGTTCCGTGGTTCTAGCACCGTCGCTCAACTGTTATATTTGGATTTATCTGATTTCAAAACATGTTTTAGCTTATGTTCTTTTTAACCGTAAACCGCTTTTATTATTATTTTAACGAGAATTGCAATGTCGTGAAAATGTGTCTCGAACCACGTCACATAAATGCACCCGTGGTTGTTGACACATTTCGACTTCGTTGAGATTTGGATTTGGGTCACATAAATGTGCACCCGAGTTTAGGAAAGTAGATTATTAAAATACGCGCCTAAAGCAAATACGCGTTTGCACTTTGCGAGGGCCATGGAATTTGCTAAATGGCACGCCTCGAATCTAAGGATCAATACAGAATAAACTACACGAGGGCCATGCAATTGAAATTTTTATTTGGCCTGGCACGCCTCAAATTATTCCAAAAGGCTTTACTCAACTAAAACAAACTACGGATATTCAAGAATTGTTTTTCTAGACTACTTTGAAATTATTGTAAGAATAAAGAGATATGGGTAAAACCAAAATATTGTGCATCATCTGCATTGTCATGTAATAACAAAACTCAAATGGCAATAAATTAACGTTCTACAACCATTGAAAGCATCTTTAACAATTTTCTGATAGTTCTAAAATTAGAGGCAAAACCGTGCCTTAACAAATTCACGCAGTACATACACAGAATTGCAAAACGCGGCATTGTCTCTTCCAAAACAGTAATTTTAGCTAATTAGCTAATTACTTTTGGTCAATTGGCTTCACTCTTTCCTACTCCATCACTTAAAAGAAATAAATAAAAACAAAATACTTAAAACAGATTGCAAATCTCATCAATTCAAACGAATTTCATCCAAGCAAATGTATGGCTTCTGGAAATTTCAACAGCAAGATAGGAACCAAAACTTATTAAAATTCAGTCCACCTTAATCATGGAAATCCGCATCGTCATAATCAAACCAACAGGGAAAACTAACTAATGCAGATTAATACACACAATGATGAAGTATGCATTGATTTCACAATCCAACTTGAATAAAGACGAGCAACCAATCATCGTGCTTAAGGTTTTCACATATCCTTTTCATGCTACAATCATATCAAAATAGAATAATAGAGAATCGACACTGAACCTGGACTGAAATTCTTCTTAGTAACAGTAGAGGGATGAGCATATACAATGTTTTGCTCCCAAATTTCAATGGAGAGCAACGCAATCGAGCAGAAATGCGAGCCAAACCACGAACCTCAGACGGAAACTCGAATCGGTGTCAGAACGAACTCAATCGAACCCCGTCGATTCCATGGAAGAAAAGGGAGTGGCGACAAGAGGGATGAGAGACAGTGAGGTGAGGGAGATAGGGTGAAGGAGGCAGCAGTGGTGTCGCACAACAGGAGCTATAGCCGTCGCCGGTAATCACCTCCGGCGGCGGCAGCCATGAGAGCTGAAGAGGAAGGGCTATCTCTCGTTTTGTATGCTGGGTGTTAGAGAAGGAGGTGCTGCTAATTGCTTCTTCAATCAGAGAAAAATCGAGAGGTCCGGCTGAATGGTCCCGTCCTTTTTCTCTATTCTATTTTTTTTTCCAGATCTCTCTCCCCCTCTGATTTTGAGTGTGTTTTGTTTTTGAAGAAACGGGGCTCGTTGGTCTGAGATGGAAGAAGAGAGCAGCGATGGGTGTTGATTTTTGGGTTCTTTTGCGGCTGAAGAAGATGATGCAACGCTAGGGGTGGGGTTCTTTTTTTTTAGCCGCAGCTTTTTTTTTTTTAGTGTATTTGGTGTGTGTTTATTCTAGGTGTAGGCACTATTATATAGGGGTGGGGATTAGGGTTATATTTTGTGTATTTTGCCAATTAGTCCCTAGGTCTTTTTGTGTTAAGTCCTTAGGGTCTTTTTTTATTTGTTTTTGTTCCAAAGAAGAGTCTGCAATGGTCCCTTGGCTTAATGGACTAATCCGAATTGGGCCAAGAACTGGGTTCTAAAACTCTTAAAATTGTGATCCAACACCTTAATTAACTCCTTTTAAAATAAGATAAAAATACTACACAATGCAAAATCTAACATGAAACTATTATATATTTTTTGTATTTTCAAGATTATGTAAAGATAAAAAATAAGGTACTATTTTTGTATTTTTTTAAAAAAAATTTTTTATGAAAAATACATAAACTAAAATATTTTTTATAATTTTCATTTTTCTTGTAATAAAATAAAGTAAAAAGTCAAAATGAGTTGAAATAGCTATATTAGGCCTAAATTAAATATTTACATACTAAAATATAAAAAATCTTGGGGAGGGTCAAAAATCACATGTCTACAATGTTTAAGGAGTCTCATTTACATAACATAAAGTAGAGTACAGTTTCTAAACCAACTAGGAACTCAACAAGAAAAGATGAAGTTATTATTAGAAATCATTTGAATAAAAAAATACCATTTTCAATTAAAATACAACGTCGAATGATTTATTAACTTTAACATGGGATTTAATAAATTAACTTAGTAGAAATTTCTTTTTAAGTAAAATACTACCTCAAGCGGTTTGAGGAAACTTAATTGAGAAACCAATTGAGTAAAAAATGTAACAATTATTGAAATTTGAAGTATTGAAATATATATAAAATATGGTGAGGTATTGTAAACATTATGGATTCCAACACAAAGGATAACAACAGTAAAGGAATCTAAACAGTTAACACTTGAATTGATAACAACAAATACAACGGAGACAAAATAATCACAGAAGGAGTACAGCTTAATGAAGAGATAACAAATGGGGATCTCCCAGGATACCGTCCTGTAGTCCCAAATATAAATATCCAGTGGATCTCCCGGGTGTCGTCCCGTTGTCCAACTCATAGTGCGCGGGGATCTCCCGGAATACCGATCCATAGTCCCAAATGTAAATACCCAGTACTTGGGGAATCTACCGGGTGCAGTCCCGTAGTTCCAATAAAAAAGTGCAGGGGGATCACCCGGGATACCGTCCCGTAGTCACAAAGTAAACATGCAGGGGGATATCCCGGGATACCGTCCCGTAGTCCCAAAATAAACATGCAGGGGGATCTCCTGGGATACCGTCCAGTAGTCCCAAAGTAAACATGCAGGGGGATCTCCCGGGATACCGTCCCGTAGTCCCAAAATAAACACACAGCAGCAACACGAAGAATACTCAAACACAATCCAACAACCCCAATCACAAGGAATTCCACCACCAAGAGTATGGATACACGGCAACAAGAGAATCACTGAAAAACCAAGAAGCACAATAATCTTAACAAAACAACAAGGCATATCATGCACGTGATAACTACACCGGCACCACAACACTTTGGACACATAGCATATATACACGTGGTCATAGAGTAATTTATAATTTAGAGATAACAAACGATAAGAAGAACAATCGCTTCAATTAAGGCAAATAAGGCCAAGTAACAAGTAAGAGTTAGATGGAAGCTAACAATATCATATGAGCATATAGAGGTAAATTAAACAATTAGGAAACTCAACCATAACGGAATACTTCCCACATAATGAACATAAGGACCTAAGAACCTTAAAGGCAAATTTCCCACAAATAAGTCCGAGCACACACTCGTCACCTCGGGTGCACGGACGACAAATAGCATAGAAGACTCAAATACTAAGGGAGAAGTCCCCCACACAAGGTTAGGCAAGATAATTACCTCAATCCGGCCAATTCAATACTCAATTTAGCTTTTCCTTTACCAATTCATCAATGCTCGGCTCAATCTAGCCAAAAACGACTTGAATATATCAAACAATGCAAGAGAAAATAATTTCAATTGACAAAACTATGATTCTTATACAATTTGCAAATAGTCAACAAAAGTCAACTCCCCGAGCCCGCACCTCGGAACCCGACAAAATTTACAAAAACCGAACACCCATTCCGCTACGAGTTCACCCATACAAAAAATTTCTAATTCCGATACCATTTGGTCATTCAAATCATCATTTTACATTTTTGAAAGATTTCACAATTTTCCCCAAATTTTCCTTTAGATTCTCATAAATTTGATGTTACAACTAAGATATAATCACAAAATATAGTTGGAAATTTGGATCTCATTTGCTCAATGTGGTATTATTTTTGCTTGAAGAAACGACGATGAAGCATCCAAAAACAAGCGCAACATAGCCTAAACCTATCCGAAACTCATCCAAGCCCTCGGGGCTACAAACCAAACATGCACGCAAGTCTAGAACATCATACGGACTTGCTCATGCGATCAAATCATCAAAATAACATCAACAACTACGAATTTAACCTCAAAACTCATGATTTTCTCAAGGACACTCAAATTTTCTAATTTTTCAACCGGACGTCCAAATCACGTCAAATCAATTCCGGTTTTCATCAAATTTTACAAATAGGACTTAAATATCATAAAAAACTTGTACCAGGCTCCGGAACCAAAATACGGGCTTGATACCAACAAGTTCAAACATTAATTCATTTCTTTATTTCCTTTAAAAACCAGCACAACAATTTTCTTCAAAAATTATTTTCTAAGGCTAGGGACCTCGGAATTAAATTCCTGGCATACGCCTAAGTCCCATATTTTACCGCGGACCTCCGGGGATCGTCGGAACACAGATCCGGATCCGTTTACCAAAAATGTTGACCAATGTCAACTAAAACCAAATTTTCAACTCAAAAAATTTCTATTTCTCATATTTTTCACATAAAAGCTTTCCGGTCACGCCCGGACTGCGCACGCAAGTCGATACACATAATATGAAGCTGATCGTGACCTCAAACTGCCGAACCGGCCGCAATTTCTCAAAACGACCAGTCGGGCCGTTACATCCTCCTCCACTTAAACATACGTTCGTCCTCGAACGTGCCCGGAGTCGTTCCAAAGCCATCGAACCACTGCATGAGCTCCTAAGTCATGCACCCGAACAAGCTGAATCGAGCCAAAAATTCCAATCCGGAATACAATCACATGCTGTTCCACACAACTCACATAGTCGAAGCAATAACCTCTGACCACCATAGCTGCTCAAATAACATCCTGGATGCCGGCAATATAGTTCATATTGAATACAACCTTGTTCTGGACTTCCACAACACTGCCCACGATAATGAAACATGCAGAAACTCATAGCCGCCCATGAAGTCAACAAGTCACGAAACTTTCAGAGCATAGAAACATGAAATACCGGATGCACGCCCGACAAGCTGGGTGGCAAGGCAAGCATATAAGCCACTCCGCCAATCCTCCTGAGTACCTCAAAAGGCCCAATGAACCGCGAACTCAACTTCTCTTTCTTTCCAAATCTCATAACACCCTTCATGGGCGAAACCTTCAGCAAGACCTTCTCCCCAACCATATAAGACACATCTCGAACCTTCCGGTCCGCATAACTCTTCTGACACGACTGAGCTGTACGAAGCCTCTCTTGAATCAGCTTCACCTTCTCTAAGGCATCCTGAACCAAATCTGTCCCCAATAGCCTAGCCTCGCCGGGCTCGAACCAACCAACTGGAGATCTACACCGCCTCCCATTCAACGCCTCATACGGAGCCATCTGAATGCTCGACTGATAGCTGTTATTGTAGGCAAACTCTGCAAGTGGCAAAAACTCGTCCCATGCACCTCCAAAATCAATGACACAAGCACGCAACATGTCCTCCAATATCTGAATAGTACGCTCGGACTGTCCGTCCGTCTGAGGATGAAACGCTGTGCTCAACTCCACCTGAGTACCCAACTCTCTCCGCACGGCTCTCCAAAACTGCAAAGTAAACTGAGTACCTCTATCTGAGATGATAGAAACCGGAACACCATGCAACCGAACAATCTCCCGGATATAAATCCCTGCCAGCCACTCTGAAGAATAGGTAGTACACACAGGAATGAAGTGCGCGGACTTGGTCAGCCGATCAACAATCACCCAAATAGCATCAAATTTCCTCAAAGTCCGAGGAAGTCCAACAACAAAGTCCATAGTAATCCTCTCCCACTTCCACTCGGGAATATCTATCAGCTGAAGTAAGCCACCAGGCCTCTGATGCTCATATTTCACCTGTTGACAATTGAGACACTGAGCCACAAATCCCACAATATCTTTCTTCATTCTTCTCCACCAGTAGTGCTGCCTCAAATCCTGATACATCTTCGCGGCACCCGGATGAATAGAATACCGCGAGCTATGGGCCTCCTCCAGAATCAACTCCCTAAGCCCATCCACATTGGGCACACAAATCCGGCCCTGCATCCTCAACACACCATCCTCACCAATGGTCACGTCTCTGGCATCATCATGCTAAACCCTGTCCTTAAGGACAAGCAAATGCGGATCATCATACTGGCACTCTCTGATGCGATCATATAAGGAAGACCGAGGAACCACACAAGCCAACACCCGACTGGGCTCCGAAATATCTAATCTCACAAGCCGATTGGCCAAAGCCTGAACATCAACTGCAAAGGGTCTCTCCCCAACTGGATTGTATGCCAAACTCCCCATACTCACTGCCTTTCGGCTCAAGGCATTGGCCACTACGTTGGCCTTTCCCGGATGATACAATATGGTGATGTCATAATCCTTAAGCAACTCCAACCATCTACGCTGCCTCAAATTAAGATCCTTTTGCTTGAACAAATGCTGAAGACTGCGATGATCAGTGAATACCTCACAAGATACGCCATACAAGTAGTGCCTCTAAATCTTCAATGCATGAACTATGGCAGCCAACTCCAAATCATGAACAGGGTAGTTCTTCTCATGGGGATTCAACTGACGAGAAGCATAAGCAATCACTCTACCCTCCTGCATCAATACACAACCAATCCTAACTCTCGAAGCATCACAATACACTGTATAAGAGCCTGAAGCTGATGGCAAAACCAATACTGGAGCTGTGGTCAAAGCTGTCTTGAGCTTCTGAAAGCTCTCCTCACACTCGTCCGACCATACAAATGGAGCACCCTTCTGAGTCAACTTGGTCAAGGGCGAGGCAATAGATGAAAAACCCTAAACAAACCGGCGATAATAACCCGCCAAACCAAGGAAACTACGAATCTCTGAGGCTGAGGACGGTCTAGGCCAACTCTGCACCGCCTATATCTTCTTCGGATCAACCTGAATACCCTCACTGGACACCACGTGTCCCAAGAGAGCCACTGAACCGAGCCAGAACTCACACTTGGAGAACTTCGCATAAAGCTTCTCCTCCCTCAACCTCTGCAATACAACTCGCAAATGCTCCGCATTCTCCTCCTGACTACGCGAATACACCAGAATATCATCAATGAAAACAATAACGAACGAATCCATATAAGGCCGAAATACACTGTTAATCAAATGCATGAACATTGCTGGGGCAATGGTTAGCCCGAAAGACATGAGGAGGAACTCATAACGACCATATCTGGTCCTGAAGGCAGTCTTAAGAATATCTGAATCCCTGATCTTCAACTGGTGATAACCCTAATGGAGATCAATCTTGGAGAACACCCTTGCTCCCTGAAGCTGGTCGAATAAATCATCAATACGAGGCAGGGGATACTTGTTCTTCATTGTCACTTTGTTCAATTGCCTGTAATCAATGCACATTCTCATTGTGCCATCCTTCTTCTTCACAAACAGAACCGGTGCACCCCACGGTGACACACTAGGCCAAATGAACCCCTTATCTAGGAGTTCCTGAAGCTGCTTATTCAATTCTTTCAGCTCCGTTGGTGCCATACGATACGACAGAATGGAAATGGGCTGAGTGCCCGGCACCAGGTCAATACCAAAATCAATATCCCTATCCGGTGGCATGCCCAACAGGTCTGCAGGAAATACATCGGGAAACTCCCTCACAATTGGAACAGAATCAATGCTAGGAGCCTCAGCTCCAACATCCCTCACAAACGCCAAATATGACAGACAACCCTTCCCAACCATATGCTGGGCCTTTAAGAATGAAATCACCCTACTAGGAACATAATCAGTCACACCACGCCACTCAATCCTCGGTACACCTGGCATAGCCAAAGTGACTGTCTTGGCATGACAGTCCAGAATAGCATGACACAGGGATAGCCAATCCATGCCCAAAATAACATCAAAGTCCACCATGCTTAATAGCAATAGATCCACTCGGGTCTCCAGACCCCCAATAGTCACAACACATGACCGGTACACATGGTCTACAACAATAATATCGCGCACCGGGGTAGATACGTGGACAGGTAAGGCAAGACACCCTCGGGACGTACCCAAATGATGAGCAAAATATGAAGACACATATGAATAGGTGGAACCGGGATCAAATAAGACAGAGGCATCTCTATGGAAGACTGAAATAATACCTGTAATGAAAGCATCTGAAGCAATGGCATATGTCCTGCTTGGAATAGCATAAAAACGGGCTTGGCCACCGCCTGATTGACCTCCCCCTCTAGGGAGACCCCTGGTTGCCTGACCTCCACCCCTAGCTGGCTGGGCGGGGGGTGAATTAACTGGAGCAGAAGATGTGGGCTGACCCCTCTACTGAGATGAACTGGCAATACGACGAGGACACTGCCTCCAGACATGCCCAAACTCTCCACACTCAAAACAAATCCCAGGTGCTGGAGAAGGGGACTGAAGGGAACCCCTCGCACCAGAGTGACTAGCTGATGCGCTCGGCATAGAAGAACCCTGAGCTGACGGGGCACGAGATGAACTTTTGGCTGGAAGGGCGCTAAGTGAAGGCTGACCCTGCTGAGAACCATGATAACCACGACCTGAAGATGCCCCACGATACTCTGGACGGGCCGACTGAGCGGGCCTAAAAGAACGGCCTCTACCATGCTGGAACTGGCCCCTAGACGGAGCACCACTAAAACTGCCAAAACCTCGAGGCCTCTTAGCCTCCCTCTCCTCTCGATCCTGACGGCGAACCGTCTCAATCTCTCGCGCGATATCAACCACCTCCTCGAACGTAGCACCCAATACTCTCTCTAGTCATAAGAACACACAGATGGTAGTTAAGGCCATCAACAAATCTCCTAATCCTCTCACGATCAGTCGGAACCATCCATACGGCATGACGAGCCAACTCTGTAAACCTCCTCTCATACTGGGACATCGTCATATCTCCCTGTCACAGCCACTCAAACTGTCTGCGCAGCTCCTCTCTGTGGGACTGCGGTACATACTTCTCTAAGAAGAGAGTGGAGAACTGCCGACAAGTAAGGGGCGTTGCACCGTCAGGCCTACGCCTCTCAAAATCCTCCCACCAAGTAAAGGCGGCCCCCGTAAACTGAAAGGTAGTAAATGCCACACCACTAGACTCAAGAATCCCTGTTGTACGGAGCATTCGCTGACACCTGTCAAGAAAACCCTGGGCATCCTCGCCCTCAGCACCACTGAATGTCGGAAGCTGGAGTCTACCAAACCTCTCAAGTCGACGTTGCTCATCCTCCGGCATAACTGGAACCCTGAACTCCTGCACTGGTGCAACCGGCTGAGCTGGAGGTGCCTCTGGCGTTTGTAGTCCCTGCGCTACCTGCTCAGGTGTGCAAGCAGCGGGGGTCTAGGTGCCTCCCCCGACTTGCGAAGTAGCTGCCGCTGTGGTGGCTGATACTGCCTGAGCCAGGCCAGTGCAAACTGTCAAGATCTGTGCCAAGGTCTCCTGAAGACCCGGAATCATGACGGGCACAGCTGGTGCCTGAACTGGTGCTGCTGGAGCTTGATTCGGAGCTGGGGCAACTGGTGGATAACCAGATGCTGCCCTCGCCGTTCTGTGTCTGCCACGGCCACGAACGCGTCCACGGCCTCTGGTGGCCTCAGTGGGTGGCACTGGTGGTCGTCCACCTCGTCCGGTAGCGCGAGTCCTCGCCATCTGCGAGAGAATAGAATACAGAAGTTTATTTCTCGGATCAACAAAGTCGGACGACAAGAATTTTAAGAATATGGAGTTTTCCTAAAGGTTCTGCAGCCTCTCGAGGATAAATACAGACGTCTCCGTACCGATCCGCGAGACTCTACTAAACCTGCTCATGACTCACGAGACCTATGTAACCTAGGCTCTGATACCAACTTGTCACGACCCAATTCTCGAACCCGGTCGTGATGGCGCCTCTCGTGAAGACAAGGCCAGCCAGAACAAACGAAACACCTCTTAACATATGCAAATCTAAAACATGATTAAGATTGCCATAATTGCGGAAACAACGATAATAACAAAGGGAAACCATCCCAACACAGCCCAAACCGGGGTGTCACAAGTCATGAGCTACTACAGAATCTGCTATAAGTCTACAAAGTATGAAGTCCGATACAATAGTCTGAAGAAAACATAAATGATAGAGGATAGGGGAGACACGGGGCTGCGGACGTCAACAGCTACCTCGTAACTCCAAATCACTGCCTGGTCTGGAAGGATCAGCACTCAGGAGCGGACTCTGTTATGCCTGAATATGCACACACTGTGCAGGGAGTAATGTGAGTACTCTGACCTAGTGGGTAGTAATTATGAATAATGACTGAAAGCATGAAAACACATAATGGCACAAAGCAATTCTATATCAGGCATTAAATCACTTAAAGTAGTAAGACCGTGAAGAATCAAATGAAATCTCTTTTTAAAACAGGTAAATCAGGTAAAACTATCGGTAAATAGCAAGTAGAGATTTGCCCCTCGGGCTCAGTATCAATCGCTCAAAACAGTATCAGCCACTCGGGCTCACTCTCAGTCACTCAGCATAGTATCAGCCCCTCGGGCTCACTCTCAGATCATATGGGTACCCGTGCTCACTGTGGTTGTGCAGACTCCGGAGCGGCCCCTTACGGCCCAAGCGCTATATCAAGCCACCTCGTGGCATCATCACTCGGCACTCGGCCTCACATCACTCGGCCTCCCATCACTCAAGCCACCTCGTGGCATATAAAGTATCTCATATCACTCAGCATATCCTCACATATGGCCCTCGGCCTTACTCAGTCCAGAAATCATCACAAGCCCCTCGGGCATTAGTAAAACAGTAGTGCTCAGCCCAAACAACGTTGGAAATATCATCTAAGTCTAAAAATTCAAGTAAAAGTGGCTGAGTTTGTAAAGCAGTATTAATCAATAGGACTGAGTTCAAGTAATATGTAAAAATAGTGAGGAAACAGTGACAAAACTCCACGAAGGATTCAAGTAGTCGGCATGAAGCCCAAATATGGCAATAAGCCCAAATCATGATGTTAAAGAACAAGTCATAGTCAAATACGCGGTATAAACATCAATCGGGACGGACCAAGTCACAATCCCCAATAGTAAACAACCCCGCGCTCGTCATTAAGCGCGTGTTTCACCTCAATATAGCACTACGTTGTGCAAATCTGGGGTTTCAAACCCTCAGGATATCATTTACAATCACTACTCACCTCAAGCCGGCCAAAACTCTAGCTCGCTATGCCCTTGCCTCTCAAATCGGCCTCCTCGCGCGTCGAATCTGACCAAAACCACAATGAATACGTCACAATAGGCTAAGGGAACCAAACCCAATCGAAATTAATCGAAAAACATCGAAAATCCCGAATTTTGCAAAACCCGAGCCCCGGGCCCACTTCTCGAAACTCAAATTTTTTTACATAAACGGGTTCCTTATCTTGCCACGAGTCTATACATATCAAGAACTCTCATATCCGAGTTCAAATGACCCATCGAAACCCAATTTAAAATATCCCAATTTCCAAGCCCTAGCTCCTCCCCTTGTTTGCTAATTTTTCATGAATTTCTATGTTGATTCTACAATTAAATCATGTTTTTAGTTCATAGAACTTACCTCCAATAAATCCTCTTCGAAACGCTCTTCAATTCCCGTCCAAGAGCTCTCAAAAATGCTCAACAATGGTGGAAAATAACTTAGACTCGCAGAGGAAATGTTTTAAAAATCATTCTGCCCAGGTGACCATTTCTTCTATGCGAACGCGAGGACCTCCTCGCGTTCACGATGCACAAAAATCTCACTGCCCCATTTTTATCCTTCGCGAACGCGAAGCTCTTCACGCGAACGCGATGCACACTTCCAGGACCCTCCACGAACGTGGTACCCCTGACGCGAACGCGAAGAACAAAGACTCAGGGACCCAACTTCCTTCTATGCGAACGTGGGATCCTCACCGCGAACGCGAAGCTCTGGAACTTAACCTTCCGCGAACGCGGGCCTGCCTTCGCGAACGCGAAGGCCAAATCAGGCCTGCACCTGCTGCTGCATTTTCTGCTGCATTTCCAAGTCCAAAACTTCCCGTTAGCTATCCGAAATCACCCCGAGGCCCCCGGGACCTCGACCAAAAACACCAACACATCCTATAACATCACCCAAACTTGTTCCAATCATCAAAACACCTCAAACAACGCTAAAACCATCAATTCTCATCTAATTCAAGCTTAAGTTCTTCAAAAACTTCAGAAACACGCATTCGATCAAAAACCCAACCAAATCACCTCCGAACGGCTTGAAATTTTGCACACACATCCCAAATCACCTAACGAAGCTACTGCAACTCTCGAAATTCCATTCCGACCCTCGGATCAAAATCTCACCTAACAACCGGAAATCACCAAAATACTAACTTCGCCAATTCAAGCCTAATTCTACACCGGATCTCCAAAATCACTTCCGATCACACTCCTAAGTCACAATTCATCCCCCGAAACTAACCAAATCATCGGAATTCATATCCGAGCCCTCTAACACATAAGTCAACATCCGGTTGACTTCTCCAAACTAAACCTTCCTTAAAGAGACTAAGTGTCTCATTTCCCACTAAAGTCAATCCAAACCAACTCGATCACACACGACACTGATAATGAAGCATAACGAAGCAAAAAAGAGGGAAAAACGGGGCGGTAACTCATGAGACGACGGGTCAGGTTGTCACAGCCTAAGTCCCATATTTTACCGCGGACCTCCCGGGATCGTCGGAACACAGATCTGAGTCCGTTTACCAAAAATGTTGACCAATGTCAACTAAAACAAAATTTTCAACTCTAAAAATTTCTATTTCTCATATTTTTCACATAAAAGCTTTCCGGTTTCACGCCCGGACTGCGCACGCAAGTCGATACACATAATATGAAGCTGATCGTGACCTCAAACTGCCGAACCGGCCGCAATTGCTCAAAACGACCAGTCGGGTCGTTACAGTCAAGCTCATATTTGAGCAAGCATTCTTTGTCAAAAAAACTGATGCTAAAGAGAATTGAACCTACACGTCCCTTTGTAATAATAAAAATGAGAATATTAAGATAGATGTGTAGGCATACCAGGAAACACTATTAGAAATCTGCCAAAATCAGTCCAAACCATATTGACCACTATAATCAACACAGATAGACTCTTAACCAGGAAAAGGTAAGTCTTTAATATTTTAGGATGATCAGTTTTCTTATGATATATTAAGAAAAATTGAGCTACTTTCAAGAAAGGCGGATACACTTTTGAAGTTTCTTGAATGTCAACATACAAAATTCGACTTGAGCTCATATAAACTATTTGGTTTGTGTCGACGCCCCCTTTTTCTCGCGAAATCGGGTTTACGACATTTGAGAAGATAACTCTATTCCCGTGTGGGAATTGGGTTTTTGGAATTGAAGAGTTGCCACCTAATGATCAAGTGCATTAGGACACTGAGAGTTTTGAGTTTGAAAACCAGAGTTCGGGTAAGGGCTAGAAATTACCTCGAGGGGAAGGTGTTAGGCACCCCTCAAGATCCACTAGTGTGGTTCCCGGCCATGCTATGTTGTGACTTTAATGCAAATAAGTATACAAATAACTTCACACTTAAGGGTTACAAATAGATACGTAACAAGCATGTTGGAATCAAGGTCTAGATGATCTACAATTTGTTTGAAGGAGGGTCTAACTGCAGAAAATTAATCAAGACAAAGAAGAAATATTTAGGGGAAAAAAAGGAATAATGCAGTAAAATAAAAGAGGGGTTTTGGATAGTTGAAAAGGCAGAATTTTATTGATATTAAACAAAGTCACATAAAGGAAAGGGGGTTCTAGGTTTGTAAAACACATGGATCATCCACACAACATCGGTAATCAATCGTACACATAGTGTTATCATGTGATCATCATCTCCATGTCTACCCTTCCCACCCCGTTAAGGTATTTAAGCGCGGAATGGTATCGTTACCTACTGCATGCTATTACCCATCCCACCTATCAGTCCCGGAGGCGTTTAGGACTACTAATCCTAAAAGGGAGGGAGCTTGGCTTTTCAGGGGTTTTAAAAGGATAAAATTATAGGGCAACAAACAAAACACATAAAGCAGTTAATGGGGAAATAAGAACAATTAAAGGCTCAAATAGGCCTCCTCACTTAAAGAAGCGAATTGTTTAGCATGTCTTACACATACTGTTTAGGTCATTAATTAAAATTAGCATAGGAAGAATTGATTTACCACAGATTTCCCAGATAGGGAGTCCAAATTAGTCTTCTTAGATTTAGTTGTTGAAAACTGACAGTTGATTAATTATCTAACTATTTGTATGTTAAACAGGGCCTATAGGCATGATATCTATTAATCCAGGGACGGAGGAATAACTGATCGCAAAAAGTCATTAGTTATAAGCTCTACGAGTGTTAAACAAATTGCCACTGATTTTAAACTTAGGAACGAGTGGCGATTCTGATTAAGTTGATAGTTCCTATAGGCATGCTTTCTAGGTGTAACTGATTTTGAGCAGAGATCCTATAGGCAGGTTATCTATATGTAATGAGTTATTTTAACTCCTATAAGCAGGCCTGCCTAATGACAAATGTATATGCAAAGTGCAGGAAGTCCTATAGGCATATTATCTATACAATATGCAGAGCTTCATTATCGATTTATTGCCATGGTATTATTACAAAGTGCAGAAAACCTATGGGCATTGTATCTATGTGAAAAATGCAGGCTTTGAAAGTGATAACCCTATGAACACGGTTTCTAGGCGAGATACAGAATATTAAAGAGTAAATATCTAATAGACATGATTTCTACCCATTTGGCACGCATACAGTCCCATCCCTTTCACTATACCCCAGTAGTTATTACAAAGTTATTTATAAAGATTATTACAGACCAAGCGAATCAGAAGGAATAAAAAAAATACATCAGTGATTACATCTACATCTAATCAGCCTAATCCAAACTGAAAGTCTAATAATATGAGATAAACCAACTTCCAGGATCGGATTTTCAAAGCCTTTCTCTTATTTGGGATGTGTCAAAGTTCCAAGGAACTTCAAGAATTCCAGGCAATGCTTACACCCCAAATATCATTGCAGAGTTAAGAACATAGTGCAGTATGGAAGGGCCAGCCCTCAAATGTCCAAGTTCAGAGGGAACTCAAGGTCCCAAGGCAAGGCTCATAGGAGGGGGCAGAACTTAGAGACTAGGAGTAAGTGTAAGTGCAATGAAAGGGAATTAGGGGGGAGCCAGGGCAGGCTGGTGGTCATGCCCAGCAACTGGAATGCTAGCACACCCCTGACCAGCCGGTCAGCTTAAAATTTAAGGAGTTAGGACCTTTTGAAGGTCAGGTTTAGCCCTGGACAGCAACTTGGATGCTACCAGGCTATACCTTAACTCAATACACATAAGGGAATGGGGTATGGGAAATTGAAAGAGGCTAGGATCCAAAGGACCCAGTTTTAATCCATGACAATAACTTTGTATATTGCCATGTCTTAAACTACAGCCCAAGCACATAAAAGGGGGATGGGGATAGGGATTTATTGCAGCAACAGATAGCAAGACATAAGTATTACTTTAAAGTTGAACTCTACAAAGCAGTAAAGTAGGCATGGGCATAAAAGCTTGTAAATAAACACATTGGAGTTGATGTTAGAATCAAAAGTAGGACATACCAGTTTCAGAAAAATAAATGAAAAGCAGAAGCTTTGGTAAGCCAAATTGCGAGCAAGCAATGCAAAAGATCTCAGAAGAGAGTAAAGAGCGCAAGAGAGTTTGTGATTCGAAAATCAGTGAGTGAGGACTGTTGAAAGTATATAAGGGAAGGCCCTTTTTATAGTGCAGCAAGTAAGTAAGAAAAGGTAAGGAAAATAACCTTGAAAATCAATTTCCCTTCAATTAAGGGATTCTGATTTCCAACAGGTAAAGATAATTAAGGAAAGTGCAATCAGAATATTTTCCCAAGCAGTACAATAAAAAGTAAATACATAAAAACTATTTAAGGTAAAAGTCTAGTGGTACTTGATTTGTGAAAAACAAGGAAAGGGAATCAGTAAAACAGCCAGTAAAAGAACCAAGTGGAAAGCCTTGTTCGATTGAACCGAGTTAGAAAAGTGTTAAAGGAAAGTTTAATTAAGGGGAAAATCAGTAACAATCAAGTAAGCAACATTAAAGGGATTCAGAATCAATTAACAGTTGGAAAAACCTTTGAAAGAGAAGCTCTCATATGTAAAACACATGGACATGTCAAGCAAGAAGGATGTCATGCTAATTACGAATGACTAGCAAGAAGGTTTCAAAATACCAAACGCAGAAAAAGTTCAAATTCAGTTCATAAACTCGGAGTGAGTCTGAGAGTTCAGGGTTTCAAAGTAGAACCCCTGTCCAAACAAAAATCAAAATTGCCAAAGAAACCCCCAAATCTTAGGGTTTTTAAACTCGAATTCGACACAGAGATGAGAAGGCAAGCTATTGAAACAGACTCAGAGACCTCTTTCAGAGTCTCATGAGAAAACATACAAGCACAATAGCAGGTTCAAGGCAAATAGAACATAGAAACTAATTTGAAGTACAGGGAACAAGTTTCAAGAAAAGCTTGAAATTTAAACGAGTTCAGGAGATAAAGGGGTAGTGTAAACTTAAGGAAATAGTCGATGAAACACATCTAGAAAGAACAAAGTCTGGTAAAGGCAAACAAAGGACTAAAACTCAGTAGGAAAACACAGTAAAGGAACACATAAGATAGGCATGTGAGAGCATGAGCATACATGAAACCAGCACAACAGAAAACTTCATAATACAGCAAATATAAGAACACACGAAAAAGCATGCAAGTCAGAAAAGAGCAAATAAGAACATAGCAGGGATCGATTCACACCAAGAAAAGAAGAAGAAGAAGAGTCAGAAACATTTTCAAGAACCTTTTCCAGAAACCCTAATCGAAAAGAAGTAACTTTTTGAAAGAAAATCGGAGAAAACGTTTAAGAAACTTAAGCAATATTGCAAACATATAACAAATCTAAAAATAATCGGATTGAACCACGATAGTTAGGGTTTCAGATGAACCCTAGAATGAGAAAGGCTTCGAAAATGTCCGATCTAAGTCGGATGAGGTCAGAATCAGGCTCAGAAGACCAAGAGCCACCGGAGCAAGGCCGGAGATGGCCGGAATCCTCGAATCGGTGAAGGTCTGAGTGGAGACCTTTGAGGTCTAGCCTCAAACCTTCGAATACCAAGCACACAGGAGCAATAGGAGGTGAGTATGAGGGTTTCATGGCCTGAGAAGCCATGGAAACCGGCGAGAATTGCAGGGATTAGGGTTATCTTGGATGGCGGCGACTAGGGTTTGCAGAGAGAATGGGAGAGGAAGGGGATTCAAGGGCGGCGGGTTAGGAGAAATGAATTAGGGTTGGGGGGGGGGTTGGTAAATTAAAAAGGAAAGGGCGTGTTTGGGCCGTTGATCTTTTAGATCAACGGTTGTGATTTAAAAGGGGGGTCCGGTCGGGTAATTTAATTGGGTCAGGGGTTGGGTTGATTTTAGGAATTGGGCCGGTTGAAATTGGGTTTAAATTGGGGTTGTAATGTTGCTATAATTGAAATGCAGATGGGCTATATATTAAATAGCTAATTTTCCCTTTTTAATTTAATTAAAATAGTTAAAATAATTTTAAAAATAAATTAAAAGCACTGAATTAATTAATAATATATAAATGTTAATCTAAAAATACTGGGAGCAATTTTATAATTGTAAAATGCTATTAATCGCAATATAGGCTATAATTGCAATTTTATGCAATTTTAGCTTAGAAATATCAAATAAATTTATAAAAAATATGCAAAAATCACCTTAATTATATCTTAGTGTAAATATGAGAATGAAATAAATTATTCACCAAAAATTCTAGTTGGAAATAATTATTGAATTTTGTAGTGTAAAAATAGACAATAAATTGATCTAAAATCTTTTAAAATTAAAGGAAAAATACCAAACTTTTGGGCAAACATATACATGCTATTTGGAGAATATTTTGAGTATAAAAAATAGGCAGGGAAAAATTGGGTATCAACAGCTGTCCCTCTCTACCCGGGAAGGATGAAAGAGTTGTCGGGTAAAGATTTGATGGCCAATTTTGACCGAAAGAAACGACTTGAAAAAAGAGTTTTGACCGAGCTCTGGTTCCTGAGCTGCCTACATATCCCTGGTCTTACAGGAATCAGGTCATATGTAGTTCGGGATACATCGGCGGAATATGCCGATGGAGGTTTTGAAAAGGGCGGACGCAATATTTAGGTTGGGAAGGATGGTCAGGGACCGATGGGCTGCGGGAACCGGAGCGAGATCACTCCTGCTGTAATGGCCGTTGCCAGCTGGTGTACCTGCAGATGAGCAATATTCATGTATTCAGTGAACCCGAGCATTTTGGCCTGATGAGTATTTGGGAGCGGGCTGCACGCCGCAGCGGATGTTATGGGGGATACCCTTTCCTTGTGTTTATTTGGTGATGTGTCTTCCCTCTGTGGGACGATTTGATGAAAAACCTATAAGTTTGTTGTCACACATGTTGTACTTGTTAGATAATTCTTCTACCTTGTTTTCCTTTATTTTGCATAATTGAGTCATTGCTGGTTTGGTGTACGAATTGTGTATTGTGAGAATCTGTGTGGTTCCATGATGAGTTGTTAGTTGGACTACATGTATTGGCTGAGATGGGGTTCTTAGACTTGATATTAGTACTATGGTATTGGGGGTGAGGAGTGGTCGGAAGTATGAGGGTGTTTCTATTACGATTTGGGTAATGGCCCTTGGCGGGCGAGAAAGTTTCGTGACTTGTTGACTTCATGGGCGGCTATGAGTTTCCGCATGTTTCATTATTGTGGGCAGTGTTGTGGAAGTCCAGAACAAGGTTGTATTCAATGTGAACTATATTGCCGGCATCCAGGATGTTATTTGAGCAGCTATGGTGGTCAGAGGTTATTGCTTCGAGTATGTGACTTGTGTGGAACAGCATGTGATTGTATTCCGGATTGGAATTTTTGGCTCGATTCAGCTTGTTCGGGTGTATGACTTAGGAGCTCATGCAGTGGTTCGATGGCTTTGCAACGACTCTGGGCACGTTCGAGGACGAACATATGTTTAAGTGGAGGAGGATGTAACGACCCGACTGGTTGTTTTGAGCAATTGCAGCCGGTTTGGAAGTTTGTGGTCACGATCAGCTTCATATTATGTGTATCGACTTGCGTGCGCCGTCCGGGCGTGAAACCGGAAAGCTTTTATGTGAAAAATATGATAAATAGAGATTTTTAGAGTTGAAAATTTGGTTTTAGTTGACATTGGTCAACATTTTTGGTAAATGGACCCGGATCTGTGTTCTGACGATCCCGGGAGGTCCGCGGAAAAATATGGGACTTAGGCGTATGCCAGGAATTGAATTCCGAGGTCCCTAGCCATAGAAAATAATTTTTGAAGAAAATTGTTGTGCTGGTTTTTAAAGGAAATGAAGAAATGAATTAATGTTTGAACTTGTTGGTATCAGGCCCGTATTTTGGTTCCAGAGCCTGGTACAAGTTTGTTATGATATTTAAGTCCTATTTGTAGAATTTGGTAAAAACCGGAATTGATTTGACGTGATTTGGACGTCTGGTTGAAAAATTAGAAAATTTGAGTGTCCTTGAAAAAATTATGAGTTTTGAGGTTAAATTCGTAGTTGTTGATGTTATTTTGATGATTTGATCGCATGAGCAAGTCCGTATGATGTTTTTAGACTTGCATGCATGTTTGCTTTGTAGCCCCGAGGGCTTGGATGAGTTTCGGATAGGTTTAGGCTATGTTGCGCTTGTTTTTGGATGCTTCATCGTCGTTTCTTCAAGCAAAAATAATACCACATTGAGCAAATGAGATCCAAATTTAATTTTTATTGAACCATTAGATCCGTATCGAAATTACGGAGCCATAGGAAAAAGAATCACCGAATTTGGATATCGTATGAGGAAGTTATGCTCATTTTCGTGTCGGGAAAAATTGCTGGTTTCTGGTGTGTTCGCAAATGCGAGCTTTTCCATCACATTTGCGATGCCCAGTTTGCAAATGCGAACTTTTTGTCGCAAATGCGACTTATGCCAGCCCTACTTTGTTTGCAATTTGCGAGGGTTCGCAAGGGTCGCAGATGCGACATCTGAGGACTGTTAAGTGAGGTTTTTGACGAGATTTTCACCCATTTTTCAATTTTCTCAAACCCTAAGTAAGTGTCTCTAATCAATTTCCAACTATAATTTGTGATTATATCTTAGATTTAACATCAAATTTATGAGAATCTAATGGAAAATTTGGGGAAAATTGTGAAATCTTTCAAAAATATAAAATGATGATTTGAATGACCAAATGGTATCGGAATTAGAAATTTTTTGTATGAGTGAACTCGTAGCGGAATGGGTGTTCGGTTTTTGTAAATTCTGTCGGGTTCCGAGGTGCGGGCTCGGGGAGTTGACTTTTGTTGACTTTTTGCAAATTGTATAAGAATCATAGTTTTGTCAATTGAAATTATTTTCTCTTGCATTATTTGATATATTCAAGTCGTTTTTGGCTAGATTGAGCCGAGCATTGATGAATTGGTAAAGGAAAAGCTAAATTGAGTATTGAATTGGCCGGATTGAGGTAATTATCTTGCCTAACCTTGTGTGGGGACTTCTCCCTTAGGATTTGAGTCTTCTATGCTAATTGTCGTCCGTGCACGCGAGGTGGTGAGTGTGTGCTCGGACTTATTTGTGGGAAATTTGCCTTTAAGGTTCTTAGGTCCTTATGTTCATTATGTGGGAAGTATTCCGTTATGATTGAGTTTCCTAATTGCTTAATTTACCTCTATATGCTCCATACGATGTTGTTAGCTTCCCTCTAACTCTTACTTGTTNCCGAGGTTAGTCTTGATACTTACTGGGCACCGCTGTGATGTGCTCATACTACACTTCTGTACATTTTTGTGTACATATCCAGGTATTCGGTCAATAGTAGCTGTGCGGATCGTCGCAGCGAACACTCAAGGTAAACCTGTTGCTGCGTTCGCATGCCTCGGAGTCACCTTGAGTTGTACTTATTTTCATTGGTTCCTTTTGTTTCGGAACAGTGACATATTTATTTTGTATAACTACTCTTAGAAAAGCTTATGGCTTGTTCTACCGGTTTTGGGAATTGTAATTTGTTCCGTAATAATTTAATTTAAAGTTAGTAAATATCTAATGTTATTTCGGTTAATGTAGTCTTACTAATTAGAGACTGGTCGCTATCACGTACTCCGTTACGGTAGGGTTAGTTTTTGGGTCGTGACTAGTTCG
>NC_031991.1:71094729-71232845 GCF_001879085.1 Nicotiana attenuata
TACTCAAAAATGACCAACCATGGAGGAAAAATGACCCAAAATCGCGGATGAAATGAAATTATAACATTCTGCCCAGCACTGGAATTCCTTCTTCGCGAACGCGGTCAAACTCTCGTGTTCGCGATGCACAACTTACCTTGGCCAGATTTCCCTTCTACGCGATCGCGACACAGGACTCGCAAACGCGATGCTTTGCCTACACAACACTTCGCGAACGCAACAACACATCTGCGAACGCGTAGCACAATTCCACTTCAAACCCACTGGCTCAAATCCTTCTATGCGAACGCGAATAAACCCCTGCGAACGCGATGCACTGAGATCACACCCCTCCGCGAACGCGATGCCTGCCTTGCGAACGCGAAGGCCAATTTCACACCTTCCTCAGCTTACTTTTCGCGAACGCGAGGACACTTATGCGAACGCGAAGAGATAAATTGCTGCAAATGTTGAGAACAATTTTCTGAAACATTTCCACATGGAATATGGTCCGATTGACCACCCGAAACTCACCCGAGGCCCCCGGGACCTCAACCAAAAGCACCAACACATTCCATAACATCATTCAAACTTGTTCCAATCATCAAAACACCTCAAACAACACCAAATCCATCAATTCACATCGAATTCAAGCCTAAGTTTTCTAAAAACATCCGAAACACGCTTTTGATCAAAAACCCAACCAAACCACGTCCGAATGACCTGAAATTTTGCACACACATCACAAATGACATAAAGAAGCTACATCAACTCTTAGAATTCCATTCCGACCCTCGGATCAAAATCTTACCTATCAACCGGAAATCGCCAAAATACTAACTTCGCCAATTCAAGCCTAAACCTTCCACGGACTTCCAGAATGCATTCTAATCACGCTCCCAAGTCCCAAATCACCTAACGGAGCTAACCAAATCATAAAAATTCTGATTCGAGCTCATATACAATTAAGTCAACTCTTAGTCAAACCTTTCAAATTCAAAGCTTTCAGCTGAGACTGTTCTTTCAAATTCATTCCGATTTCCCTGAAAACCAAAACCAACGATCTACATCAGTCATAATATATTACACGGGGCAAGTCATGCCCGAGAACTGACGACCAAAGTGCAAAAGCTCAAAATGACCTGTCGGGTCGTTACATCCTCCCCCACTTAAACACACGTTCGTCCTCGAACGTACCCAGAGTTGTTCCAAAAGCCAACCAATAGCTGAATAACCTTACCATGTATACCCGGGGGTGATCCCACGTCACCCTACCTCATATATGTTCGATAACACATTGCAACTGAAATTACACAATCCAATCTGGCCCATAAGCCATAGAACCACATTTTTATTTCTGAAACCATCGATACGATCAAAACCTCACACGTATACTCTGAATAGACCCGAACTAGCTGTAGTAACCCATGCCTGCAACCTCGGGAGCAATACCATAATATACCACATAACACGAACACCCGTAGCGATAACTTCTATTCACAGCAGCTGCCCACAACAATCGAATACTGGTCGAAAACCTCTTGTCAACTAAAGTCTCATCCCAACACTTCCATATACTGCCAACGATAAATGAAACACACAACAAACCATAACTATTTCTCAGATTAACCATTCATGAAGCCACTTCTTCTTTGCAAATGCCATAGCAAATTTCCGAGCCGAACCTCGATAGTATCCTTCCAACATGCCGAAATCGAATCCGTTCGTATTCACTAATGATCCCAACGATCTCTTCTAATCCAACACTCCACTCTGGTGACATGACACATCAAGACAGGCTAAAACCACAACTTGCGCAGTCCGCGCAACAATAAGCACATACTCACATCATGAAACTGACTCAAATGAAAGAGTTGTACCTCAAGCCACCAGTACCATCACAACACACGGCTGAGAACCCGCCTCGCATCATAGAAATAGATTACACGAATCTAGCTCGCCAAGTCATTTTTCCACATAGCTTCGCTACAACGCGCGACCCTATCCAAACACTGCTCCACATGAAACACCTCAGGTCACTATGCTCGAAATTGGCAACCATGCTCAATTGACGTCTGGAACCGGAGCAAATCATTACGCCCACGGTGAAACAAATGACATACACCACGCAAGCCCGATAGAACATATCCGATACTCCATTCACCGAGCAACTCCCAATTACTCTTCCCGATTTACTTCCATTATGAAACTCCGATAGAACCGCACTATAGGTGCCTGTAACCAACAGATCGTAACGTCTCACAACATAGAAAGCAACCCATAGATCTCCCCAGATCTCTAATAAGCTCAATAACAACCGAATCAACACATCCCTCGCCAACAGCAACTAGAAGTCAACAAAATCGTCTTGATGCCGGACACATCTCCATATAGGTCTACCAATGGACCACACATCAACTCTAGTTACCCACAATAGATAAATAATCCTTCGAAGGTTCACAATGACTGGATCATGGCACATACTAACATTTGACTAACTTACCCACATTTTGCCATCCACAACCATGAGCTAACCGGTATATGAGTACTTCCAGTCTCCAAGTCCCTAAAACACAGGAATTACCATATCTGATCCCAATTCCGCCACTCGCATATATAACTCACCTCCAGTGCTCAATCATTCCACGAGAGATACTCTAAGATTCTTCTGTGCTGCCAAGCAAACTCGAATATCAACAGCTGATCTGACAAGAAGTGCTGCAATACTACCAAAGTACCATCAACTTAATCACATTGCCCCTTTATGAAACATATACCCGCGTCAAATCACGTCAATTAACATTACCATTTCCTTAATCATTTGAAGATCATTTCTCAAATCATCTAAAACTGCTCGTGCTGCCTAAGAATTTATGACCTTCCATTCAAATCTGAGCCGTGACCTTACCCATGCAAATCTCAATCTTACACAACATACCGCATAAACCGTACCACTCTAGGAAAACTATGAGGACCTCATATCCCTTCCGAGCCACAAACATCCACGTACTCAACTAGTCAAGAACTTTCCATTGGTCCCATATTAGAAGAAAAATCACTATACATCCCATGCTCCGCACACTTGTAGAAAATATACATCTCCGACCGCGGTAGAACTCAACAAGAACACTCCAGATTCCATTGCACAAACTACTGCCAGGACTGAATCCTTCCAACTAGACCAAGCTACGAGAGCCATCAAAACCTAAGAGCTTGCTGCAAGATACCTGTAAGAACTCATTACCTCGAACACACACAAAGAATTAATCATATCTTTGCCATACCGGTCCGGTCTGCCATCAAGCTACTCCATCTATCTAAATTTCCTTCTGATTCATCTTCGACTTGATATTCCTTCTCGTTGTAGCACCACAATTCCTCCACCTAGGCTCACCACACGAGACCCAAGCATAAAGCCACACTATCTAAGACCCATAAGCCGCTGAATACTCTCTCAAATATTCTCAAAAATACCACATTCCAGAATACTTTGCTCTGAAGGACTTTCTGCGAATCTAAATCCGTTACCTTTACCTTCTTGATACTGATACATAGAATCCCATAATTAACATAGAAATACCATAAGTCTTGAACTCTTCCAATGAAAACTCGGCTTCTAACCACATATACGACTTTGAGATACCCACTGGTTACATGAAGTATCTTGAACACATTAGAACCATTTCCGAGAGTCATTCACTCTATTCAGACTGCAATTAACCCAATCAATAAAACCGAACAACCAGTGCCTTATTGGCACTTTTGACACTACAGCACATAACCTTTCCTTAGTCAAAAATTTCCTTTACTCGAGCCATCCTCGGGATCCATCTCCGCAACCAGAACTGATTCACCACACGCCTCAAATCGGAACCAACATAGCACATAACCGAGCAATTAGCTAATCGCTGGCAACTCCCGCACTTGGCTCGAAGCCATAGATCAGAATACACTCAATAACTCATAACACTTATAATCCATTGATGCCACAATACCATAATGACATTAAACTCAAATCCTTTGTAAGATCGCGTAAACACAAATCATCTAGCACCTTGAATCTTCAGCAAATCTCGCAACAGTTAAGCCCACTCTCTTAAGCGACCCAAACTTTCAAATTTCAACACTTATATTTCACTTGCACATGAGATCTTCTAACAATCACATAAGGGTCACACAACCCCAAAACTCTCTGCAGGAAATAACCCACCTGCTTTGCCTTCAGTTAACATTTCTGTATACCTTCCACCGTCATAAACTGTACGCAGTCACTTAGTCTTCCTGAGTCTGAACTCATACCGCAACATAAATTTACTTCACTCTCAACTGGAAAACATGAAAAGATCCTTCACATGCCCATAACTCGGGGCTATACCTCGAATCACGATGGAATTCAAACACCTAATAGTTCTTCTATCATCCAGCAGACCTTCCTCGTCACTTCCAAGTCACATAGATACATCTCGCAGTACTAACATACTCATCACATAGCTATCCAGCTGTCACTTCCACTAATAGGGACAATACCGAACATATAAGTTCAAAGCACTTGCTCACACAATCAGCATCTCGGTGCTCAAGCCATAGGCAAAGATCCGACCTCATGTCCTCTAGACTGGCCCAACATCAACTCAGAGATCACATCTCGCTCCTCGATCGGGGAATCACAAGCCATCAATGCACACCCGTTACTGAGCGCTCATGTGCGCATACGAATGCGTGGAAGGAATTTCAAGAGTTATTTTTCAAGCTGAATCAAGAACACATGATAAGAATTCAAGAATGTGGAGTTTTTCCTAAAGGTTCTGCAGCCTCTCGAGGATAAATACAGACGTCTCCGTACCGATCCGCGAGACTCTACTAAACCTGCTCATGACTCGTGAGACCTATGTAACCTAGACTCTGATACCAACTTATCACGACCGGGCCGATTGGGGTCGTGAAAATCACTCAGCTAAAAGTTATGCAACAATCACTTTAACTTGAATTTTTTATTAAATGAATCATGGCGGTCATGCTTTTAAACAAACACTTCCTTCCATGTATTACAATGCCCAATATATTCTAACAAACTATCTAACAACTTTATGAATGAACTTAATATAAGTCATTCAGAGTCCAACTTTATTGATCCAATGATCACAAATATACATGAAAAACCAAGAGTGTGCACTGTCGTGTATATCAAAATAAACATAATATCTAGACAAACTGTTAGAGAGCAAAGCAAGACTTAATTGAGCTACTAAGCCCCATATAGGTTACATGATCCTTGAAAATATTAGCCGGCAGAGCTTTAGTCATAGGATCAGCAATCATCAAATTAGTACTAACATGCTCAAAATCCTCATCTTGCTTCTTCCCATACTCTCTAAATATCAAGTACTTTATATCGATGTGCTTGCTCCGGTCCACTTATACTGTTCTTAGAGAAGAATATTGCAGCTGAATTGTCACATAAGATTCTCAATGGCCTTGAAATGGAATCGACAATCCTAAGGCCGGAAATAATGTTTTTCAATAACGCCTGTGATGTAGCTTCATAGCATGCTATAAATTCAGCTTCCATTGTGGATGTTGCAACAATGGTCTGTTTGACAATTCTCCAAGACACATCACCTCCAACATGAAGGAAATGTATCCTGAAGTAGATTTACCAGTGTCTTTGCATCCACCCAAATCACAGTATGAATATCCAATCACCTCTAATGAGTCAGAGTATTTGTATGTGAGCTTAAAATCCTTGGTTCCATGCAAATATCTCAAGACCCTTTTACCAGCTTTCCAATGGTCAAGACTAGGGTTACTATGATATCTACAAGCATTCCTACCGCAAAAGCAATATCAGGTCTAGTACAGACCTGTGCATACATAAGGCTCCCAACAAGCGAAGCATAGGGAATGTCTTTCATTTGCTCCTTTCCAATACAATTTGTGGACATTGATTCAATGAGAATTTATCACCTTTAATTATGGGTTCTGCTATAGGTGAACAGTTCTTCATCCCGAATCTTTCCAGAATTCTTTCAATGTAGGCCTTTTGAGACAGTCCAAGTAATCATTAGGATCTGTCTCTGTGAATCTCTATGCCAATGACATAAGAGGCTTCACCCATATCCTTCATCTCAAAATTCTGGATAAGGAACCATTTAGTCTCGTGCAACAATCCCAAATCACTACTTGCAAGTAAAATGTCATCCACATATAGGACTAGAAAAATATATTTGTTCCCACTTATCTTAAGGTATGTACATTGATCAATGATGTTCTATGTAAATCCAAATGAAGAAACAACATTATGAAATTTAATATACCATTGGTGGGAAGCCTGCTTTAGTCCATAAATAGATTTACTCAACTTGCAAACAGGGTGACTTTTGTCTTTATCACAAAATCCTTCAGGCTGACGCATGTATACCTACTTTTTAAGAACTCCATTCAGAAAAAGTTGTTTTCACATCCACTTGATGTAACTCTAAATCAAAATTACCTACTAATGCCATGATTATTCTCAATGAATCCTTCTTAGATACTGGAGAGAAGGTTTCATGGTAATCAATGCCTTCACTTTGAGTAAAACCCTTGGTTACAAACATCGCTTTATATCTGTATGTATGATCTCAAGCAATTGAGCTCTCCTTTTGGCACCTTTAGTTGATTTGTTAGTCTGCTTACCCTTTATGCGGTCCACATAAGTCGCAAAGTCAGAAAAATCAACAGCTTTTAGAACTCTATCATTAACCAACCTTTTGACTCTATCAATAGAGATGTGTTCCAGTCTGTTGTGCCAAAGACTTGATAAGTTCTCATTGATAATACATCGCTTAGTGCCAATTTCTTTTTCATGCAAAGTTAAAACATTGCATTCAAATGTGGGGTCTAGCTCAAGTTTATATAAATTTCCATTCAAATTTCCAAAACCAATAACTTTATTATCTTTCAAAAGTTTCACAGAAGGATAATGAAAATTCAAATCATATCCACTAATCGATAGTCTTGAATGAGAAATTAAATTTAATATTGTGGAACATAAAAAGTATTTTCTAAATCTAAGTGAAAACCATCCTTCAAAATGAGCCTATAATTCCCCACGCCTTCCACACGTGAAGGCGTCCTATTGCCAGAATAGACATAATGTTCACTTCCTATCGGCTTCCTCCGTGTTAGAAAGCCCTGCATTATTTTGATAATGTGAATTGTAGCACCGGAATCAATCCACCATGTATTATCAGAAACTTCAGTAAAATTAGATTCACAACATACAAAGGTAAAATTACCTTTCTTCTCAAGCCATTTCTTGTATTTCAGGCAATCCTTCTTCCAGTGTCCCTTCTTCTTACAGAAACAACATGCATCTTTGTCAAAGGTGCTTTTCTTCTTCATGGGAACACTTTTGCCCTTCTTTGAATTTCTCTTACCATGAGTCACCATGTTAACACTTTCAGGTGACTCGTGCTTCAACCTCTCTTCTTCTTGAACACACATGGTCAAAGGTTCATTGATTGACCATTTATCCTCATGTGTGTTGTAAGAAATCTTAAACGGACCACATTCTGCAGGAAGTGAGTTGAGAATGAAATGCACATGAAATGGTTCAGACATATCAACCTCAAGGGACTTGAGTTTAGCAGCAATGTCTCTCATCTCCATAATGTGCTCACGCACTGTACAACTTCTATCAAAAGTCATACTTGAGAGCCTCTTCATAAGGGTGCTAGCTAAAGCCTTGTCAGAGCTTACAAATTGTTCATCAATTGCCTTCATGTAAGCTTTGACCTTATCGCTATTAGGGATAGAAACCCTAATGCTTTGGCTTATGTGGGCTTTAATGAGCATTAAACTTAAGCAATTAGATCGCTCCCACCGCTCATATTTAGCCTTCGCCGCTGGCATACTTGATTCTATGGGAATAGGTGGTTCATCCACACGGAGTGCCGGGTCCAAATCCGAGCACCCTAAAGTGAGAAGGACTTTCTCCTTTCATTCAGCATAATTGTCACCGGAAAGCATTGGAATTCAAGCATTCTTATTAAAAATAGCGATAGGAAAAATTATAAAGACTGCAAGACAAAGATACACATACATAAGCTATAAAGTACAATCTATCAAAAGGTGAATCGAGTAAATACAGATTCTTAGTAAATTCTAGACCTTCCTATGGGCAGAGGTTGCAACCCCTGCATAGAATTTACTAACTTTGTTAGACTAGTAAACCAAAACACATAGAAACTAATCAGTACCTGTGGGTATAAGATAATTCCAACTTAAAGGTTTACTATCTTATTCCAATTAATCTCACCAAGATGGTTACCTCCCTATAGGGCCGGGTTACCATTTTAATAAGATAATCGGACTAAATAGATTTTCATTACAATTTTAATTTTAATCACTAAACTTTATGTGATTAAATTAATTTTTTTTATATTGTATACGGTCGAAATTAGGTATGCCCGATTTCTTAGGCTCGAGGGATCGCCATAAGCCCGAATTCAGGACGGGTCGAGTTCGAAGCTCGATGAACCAGGCTTAAGCTCGATGATAGAGTACAAGGCTCGAAGAGTTAATTGTTCGAGGAACGTCGGGGCTTGATTCTGACTAGGCCTTGAGATAATGTCGTTATGGATTTGTAACAGAATGAGCATGATTCCTGCCACTTCCAAAGATCATGGCGTAAATCCCGAAATAGATTTGTATGAACCCGTACTAGGCAGTTAGACAACTGTCCCAATAAGATTCTTTACTGTAGATAGAAATGTACCTTATTTAGGGTTCCCTTATTATATAAAGGGGACCTCAATCATTTGTAAACATCATCTAATCATTGGCAAATAATATACTCTCTTACTTTTCTCGCTCATTGATCATCTGAATTGTCCTTTAGCTTTATTATTCATGCTTTACTGTTCTTGATCCATCTCGAGGTCACTGGGCTCGAGGTCGATACTACTTAGTAACACTGGTTTGATTCATTCATTTCTTTCATTTCTACTTTATACTTCTTGATTATTAATTGGTACTGAACTAAATCACATATCTTTAAAACCACAAATCAAATTTAATTGTTACTCGTATTTTCGAGGTAAACAGTTTGGCGCCCACCGTGGGCTAAAGATAATAGTGATTATTTCAGTACTGATTCTCATAACACACGCTATTTTTACACTTTTTCTTGTCAAGAATTTTTTATTCTCAGGATTAAACATGTCAAACTCGCAAAACGCACCTATGCATGCCAACGAAGGTCTTGGATTTTGTTTACCGTGAAAATGGTAATTACAATTAAATTTAATTTTGTGGTTATAAAAATACGTGATCTATTTTTATGCTAGTTGTTAAGCAATGGATGCTAAGTAAAAGACTAGAAATCAAGATTGCAGCTTAGAAACGATATGATAATCGAACCAAACGGTTGGAGATTGGGGCCTCGAGCTGTCGTTTATAAGGCCTCGGGGTCGAGTTGGGCGACCGGCTTAGAACGATCGAGGGAGGACTAACACTTTATGAGAGCTACGGTTATGGCTCTTTATGATCAATGATAAGCAATAAATGAAGAACAATAAATAGAACACAATGAATATAAGCAATAAATGAACTAATGAGTTCAAGAGAATATGTTAAGTTAGAGAGTACAGAGAATGTTCTTGTATTGAATATTTAGTATCAGATATTTACAAAGTGACAAGGATCCCCTTTATATATGAGGGGCGGGGGGATCCCAACATAATACAAATACATTGATTACAAAGATATGGGGATGGTACAGCCATTTAATGCCCTGATACGAGTCAGAGCTAGCCTACTAGACTTTGTCAACTCTAATCGTGCGCCTAGGGAACTTCCCACTTTTTTATCATAATTGTCAACTTGCACTGTCTCGAGGTTGGACATCGATGGCCCCTAGGGGTAAATATCGACCGTAGTCTCGAAACTTTGGAGAGCTTCCTTACGAGGTGTTGTGATGGCCGAAAATTGGACCCTCCGAATTTACCGCATACAGATAGTCCCCGCGTTTCCTAGAGTGGAACAATAAGAAACGACTTTGATATCCATATATTCGAAATTTTCAGTGATGATGTCATACATATGACGTAAGCCTTTATAATAATTGAAGCGTCTCGTCGGTTCATCTTCTTAGTGTTATTCAATGTACTGCCGATTCTTATTCTCCAAAGCAATAATATCGCCGTCGATTCACTTCCCAAAAAATGTATTGATTGCGCCTGCCGATATGTCTTTCAAAGACATTGATGGGGCCGTCGGTTGCACTGCCACCATCTATAAATGGAAGCCTCCCGGAACCACTTCAACATTCAAGGGTCCTCCAATATCCATCCACCCCCCTTTCTTCTCTTCATCCTCATCCATTTTTATCTCCCATGGTTGAAAATCGTGGCCATAAGGCCATACGACAATGTTTTCATCAGTCATGCCATGACTCTCTCTCGGAGCTATCTCCCTCCGAACGGGATCGCACTAACTTCTTCTTCTTCTTCTTCTTGTTACTATTGCTGCCGTCGCTGGCTCGAGATGATGAAATAAGGATACCGATTTCTTACCACTCTGGAAGATATTCGGACTCTACACCGCTGCTCAGGAGGGCGTTCGAACTTTACTCCGCTGCTCACCTCCCTACTCCGGCCTGGTGTGGCACTTCATCCCTTTTGCTTTATGTGGGGTGAAGCGGCACTACCGGCCATTAAGCTGCACGACACAATGTTCCAAGAAGTGGACTCAAAGTAGTCGTGCAGGCAAGACCTATGCCCGCCAAGTCTTTCACCAGGCTGTAATTTTCGCAGCCTGGTACGAGCTTTTGCTCTTTGGCGAGCTACGGCTTTTTCTTCATCTTTTTCTGCTTCATCCTCGTCCTTCGAGACACCGTTGGCGGGGGCCAGATCAGGCTCCCAGAGATATGATTCCCCAGGAGACGGTGCTCGAACATACTGCCGCCGAGGATACACCCCCGAGTATAGATTAGACTCTTGATTTCCATTGTATGTATTTTTTTTGCTTCTTTGTTTTTGTGTAAGGACCCCTCGTGGGCTTTGTAATCATGTGTAAGGACCTCTCGTGGTCTTTGTAATCATGTGTAAGGACCTCTCGTGGGCTTTGTAATCATTGTTTATTAATGGAAAAGATGTTTCTTCAATTGGTCTCTGATTTATGCTTTATTTCCATTTATCTACACTTGTGAAGAATCCGAATGCATAATTCTACTGATCGGTACGAATATCGAGCCCGGTCGTAAGTATTTCTCTGGCTCTTGATTGGTTAACACAATTCCTCATAGAAACCTCTGTCGTTCCTTTGACCGAGCCAGGATTGATAAACTCGGGCTGCCTGGATCCCTGACTTCGAGTTGAGTGAGAGTAGAGCTTTAAACTTTGAATACGAGACTTATCCCTTTTGACCCCTCAATAGTCCTCGACGGGGGGATTTTCTAGGGGGTCCGCTCAAGCACAGGCTACTTGGAAGTTTGCTTTGAACTCGGTGTAGATAGCCTTAACGCGTCGCAGATAGATCTCGGATGGGAGTCTACCCGGGTTTAGATAGTACCTCGAGCGAGGCCAAGCCCACATGAGTAGGTTTTTAGAGCTTATCTTCTTTTGAGTGAGGCCCTCGAGATCGGGTACCATCTCGAGGATTAGGATGATATCAATGGCTCCTTGGAGCTTATCGCCTTCTTGGTGGAGATCTTCGAGATTGGGTACCATCTCGGGCCGTGTAGTGAAGTCATTGGCTTCCTGGAGCCTATCTCCTCTTTGGTGGAGGTCCTAGAGATCGGGTACCATATCGGGACTTGTAATTATGCCAATGGCTTCTTGGAGCCTATCTTTTTTTATAAGGAGGTCCTCGAGATCGGGCACCATTTCGGGACTTATAATTATGCCAACGGCTTCTTGGAGCCTATCTTCTTTTTGACGGAGGTCCTCGAGATCGTTGTACCATCTCGGGACTTGTAATGATGCCAATGACATCTTAGAGCCTATCTTCTTTTTGACGGAGGTCCTCGAGATCGGGTACCATCTCGAGGCTTGGTCGATGCCGGGGTTTCTGACCCAAAGGCATCGTATAGCGGCGCCAAATGTATGACATGGTTACAAAATGACCGAGGCGATTCCGTTGGCACATTTTCCCAATGGGAGAGATGTCTCAGTTATCGTTTTTAATTGGCCTTTGAGGAAGGCGGACTGTCGCCGTTTTCTCCACATATAGGGTTGTATTCCTTCTTTTAGGGATTCTGCTATTGTGAGTAGTCATCCTCCTCTGTAGATCTTTCCTTTCTTGTGTTTAGGCTTTCACTTTTTCAACTTTGAAGGCTTTGCTCGGATTTTCGGGTTTTACCGCAGTTATGGCTGCCACACCAAGGTCCGGTCGGCGAGGAGAGGGGAGTTCCGCCCTTGAAGGCTTTTTGAACAAAAATGCTTGGGCTCATCGGGAGTTTGTTTCGAAGTTTATTTCTTTAGTAGGAGAAGGGCACCTTGAGTCAGTGAGGAAAGAGTGTCGATGGGGGGAAAAGGTAGTACTGCGGGCACTTTCCTCGGGAGAGAGCATCATGGATCATGCCGAGGGGTTTTTGAACGTATAAACGTACCCTTTCATGATAGGCCCCCCTGATAGGGTTTTGTTTGACTTCCGTCAAAAATAACGGGTTACCTTGGCGCAGATTTACCCGTCATTTTGGCGGATAGTGTTGATTATGAGGTTCTTCACAGAGAAAGCAGGGCTTGAATTCACGCTCAGTCATCTTATTAGGCTGTACCGGCCTTTTCACCATCGAGTTCTGCTAACCTTACAATGCCGATCCACGACACCTTTCGTTGTTGATGATGAAGAAGATGGAGATCGGGAGTGGATAAGCCGATTCATCCGAGTACGGACCATTGATATTATCCCCGTGGAGTTTTTGCCATTCCCTCACAAATGGAATTTTATACGTAAGTGATATACTTGTGCCTTCATAGTTTTGCTTGTGGCATAGGCAGGTTCCGTAAATGCGTCTTCCATTCCTTTTCTGTAGCTATTTCATGGACGCCGTGCAAGGTCCCTGACTTGACGGACTAGGCTCGGAAGCTAGCAACTAGCTCGACTTATAACGAGCGTAAGTGGCGAGTTTTGTCTAAGGGCAGATGGGAGGCTAAACACCATTGCATGCGTTGTGTGATTTGCTTCTTTAAGGCATTTTCTTTGTACGTGTACTAACCCATCACCGTAGGCATCGGGGAATCCTTCGGGGCTATGGAGCAATGATAGTAAGCCGAAAGGGCTTTCATAGGGCGACGGTGCTTGCAGCGAGATGAGTCCAGGTTGGGGGTTCGGCGAGGATGTGTCTTCCCCCATCGAAGGAACTTCGAGGGATGTTCGCAACCAGGGGCCGCATATGCTGAGCGATCGCGCCACCACCGGGTGCGGTTCTTTCTAGGAAGCTCAGCGGCTCTATTCTGAGGTGAGTTTTTTGCCGTTTGTAATGATTTTACACTTTTGTAATTTTTACTCTCTGGTCGAGTTTCTCTTTCACAGGCTTTCAACAAGCTCAAGTATGAGCTGCTTCATCGTGAGGCCATGCTGCAAAAAGCCGTGGATGGCGAGAAGTCCCTCAGGCTTCTTTACGACGAGAGAGAAGACGAGTTGGCGCTCTTGCGGTGCGAGGCGAGTCTAAGCCTGAACAACGAAACCTATCTCGAGGAACAAGTACTTATTCCTCTAGGCGGGGCGCATGCTCCCTTTTCCATTCGTAAGGCTGACGTTTCGTTTATTTTAGCTACAGAAGAAGTCTGGAGACCTGGAACGCTTTAGGAGTGAAGTTGGCCAAGCCAAACGTGAGCGCGATGAGTTAAAGGCTCAGGCAGACGCTCATACTATAGCGGAGAAAGTGCTTTGGTTAAAGCTTCCGCCCTCGAGGTTCAACTTCGCTTAACTCATGAGA
Source organism: Nicotiana attenuata (assembly GCF_001879085.1). Lineage (NCBI taxonomy): Eukaryota > Viridiplantae > Streptophyta > Magnoliopsida > Solanales > Solanaceae > Nicotiana > Nicotiana attenuata. The sequence continues at coordinate 71,108,633 of NC_031991.1, forward strand.
ACAGTTTGGTCCGAACGGATATGGTCACAAAGCTTGAGTCTGAGCTTTTGAAGATAAAAGCCGAAGTTATGGATGTCCGGGCCGAAGCCGTACTGAGCGGAACTAAAGCTGACAAGAAAGGGGCGATCTATTTAATGGACGTTGCCGATGCCTGAGCTGAGCTGAGAAGGGTTCTCGCGCGAAAGTAAGAGCTTGGAGTATGAACGATGCAAATCTCGAAGGGAAACCCTCGAGGAGATCAATCTTAGGGGTTTTTACCTCTCGGAAGAGGTTAAACAGGCAAAGGCGGATGAATATGACGCTGAGTCCCTTTTGTCCGATGTCGAGGATGGCGAGAAATAGGCTGACGGGCCGTAGTCCCCGAGGGGGGCATATGATTAGACCTTTCCTTTTCTGATTTTGTATGTAGTGTTTCAATGAACTTTGTGAATGAAGCTTGTGTTCTTTTACACATGTGTACAAAAAGAAATCTTGCGACTTAATTTTTCATGTACCTTTCGATGTTTGTTAGCCATCAGCAAGAAGAACTGATCTTCGAGCTAAAACGAATCGTTAGATTCGTTGTATGGCCCTGGGGCTTATTAGACTAGCCCGTAGGCTCTTACGCGCTTTGGTCGGTATAACCTTTTAATGTAAGTTGGCGTCTTAGGCTCTTATGCTTTCACCCTTAGGCATTTTTAGTTAACTGTTTCGGCTTCAGTCTCCGAGTCAGGTTTCGACTCGAGCTCATTTGACCCTCAAGTGTTTGAATTTAAAGCCGGCCCTTGGGCTCTTACGCGTTGGGTCGGTACGACCCTTTAATGTAAGCTGGCGTCAGCGGCTCTTACGCTTTGGGTCGGTTCGACCTTTTAATGTAAGCTAGCGTTAGTGGCTCGTAAGCTTTGGGTCGGTACGACCTTTAATATGGGCTAGCGACAGTGGCTCTTACGCATTGGGTCGGTGTGACCTCTAATATAGGCTTTACTTTTCCCTAGTTAAGGACTTTGAAATTGTGTTTGCCTGACTCTTCGACGGTTTGATAAAACCTTGATTGTGAGTCGTTATATGGCGATGATCGAGCACCTCGGGAGGTTTTTCTCAGAGGCTGAGTATCCCGAAGCCTGTAGTTAAGAGCTAACATGGTCGAACCTCTTTTGCCTATGCCGAGGGTAGCCCATTTAACCAGTTCTTTTCGTAGTATATTCGAAGTAATTGAAGTCCTGTGATTTTATAGCGACAGTCGGGCGTCCTCGAGTCGTGTTAGTTTGGCTGGTACAGCCTAGTGACCGTAGTCATTGTGTTTGGCCGGAGCCTTTCAGTCCCCGAATGAAGTAGTTTCAGTGTCCATATCGAGGGTATGCCTTTTTAGGGGTCTTACAAGTTCGATATATAGCCTTAATTTTAAGATTGGGATTATGTCTTTAGTAAGGTCTTACAAGTTTTACATGCCTTTGAGGTCTTACAGTTATTGTCACTTGGTACAAGTGTGCTTCATGCCTTGCTTGAGGTCTTACAGATTTTACATGCCTTTGAGGTCTTGTAGCTTTTGTTGTTGCCTTATGTAGGTCTTACGAGACCGAGGCTGGCCGCATGTGGTCTTACGCATCGGGCTTTCATAAGTCGATGGGGGTGGCAATTGGCGACAGTCCTCGAGTCATCGGGGGTTTTTTGGCTCGGGAGCCATTACTTGTAAACTTGGTGTTGCCTCTTTGAGGGCTTACGATTTCGGAGTTTTCCGACCCGGGGGTCATGTGACCTTGAGTTTTTTCGACGCCAGTCCCCGAGTGTTCGAGATGTTTTTGGCTTTTCAGTTGATTTGTGATTTTTGTGTTGCCTTTTCGAGGGCTTATGAGTTTGGAGCTCCGATTCGGGGGTCGCATTGTTTCGAGTTCTTAACGCTAGTCCCCGAGTGTTTGGGGAGTTTTTGACAGAGGAGCCATTTTTCCAAAAATACCGAGCTTATTTGAAACACAAAATGCTTTTGAAAGTATTCTTTGATTACTTGGTACAAGTATACATGTCTTGGTTGTTAAGGGCTCAGTTATTCTATGTGGGCACGATTCGTTCGACTGTTTGGCCCAGTACATTGTTTTCCTATCGAGACCCTCTTCAGCACATCCTAGATTCTCCGAGTAAGTGACCTTCCAGGTGGATGCCCCCCGGTATTCGAGGTTGATTGCAAAAGCAGCTTGAATACTTGTTGAGTTTTCCTTATGTAGAATATAGATGTTGCCTCGTTAAAAACCTTCCCGGTAAAACCCTTCCTGGGATAAAAAACCGGTCGAAGGAAAAGAGTGTAACGCATGCTTTTGAAACCTAAGGCCTTCGAGTTGGGAAGCATTTCGGCCGTTTTGATCGGATACCTGCATTCAGGTTAGTATAAAATGTAACTAAAAAAGGGAGATGGCCATACCTTAGTGCCGACGGCGCTTCGAATCTCGATGTGATTCAATCGTTCGTTATGGTATGGTTCTTCGTTTTATTTAGTCGGGCGTACCCGAGAATGTAGCTTGTTATCGCTACTTTACTACTTGCTTATCCTTTGGCTCTTTCGAAGGTGGAGGTACTGGTGTCGGCGCTACGTCGTGTACTTCGAACATTTCTCTTGTCGTGTGCTGTTCCCCGTAGATGATTTTTATCCCATCCTTTGTCAGGAACTTCATCATTTGATGAAGGGTTGGTGGTACTGCTCTCATGCAGTGTATCCATGGCCTTTCGAGTAAGGCATTGTATCTCATGTCTCCTTCGATGACATGGAATTTGGCACTTTGGGTTGTGTCGGCCACGTTGACTGGGTCTCCTTCGATGACATGGAATTTGGCACTTTGGGTTGTGCCGGCCACGTTGACTGGGAGGGTGATTTCCCCTTTTGTTGTTTTGCTTACCATTATGAATCCATTGAGGACTCGAGAGGCGGTCACGATTTGGTCAAGCAGTCTGAGCTGCTCTACCACCCTCGACCTGATAATGTTGGCCGAGCTACCTAGATCCACATGTACACGTTTAATTTGAAATGTATTTACAAGAGAAGAGATTACCAGTGTGTCGTTACGAGGTTGAGACATGGTCTCGATGTCCTCATCGGTGAATGTGAGAGCATCCTCGGGTATGTAACCCCGAGTTCGCTTTTCTCTAATGATGGATATTTTTGTTCTTCTGACCATGGGTTCCTGTGGGGCATCGTTGCCTCCCAAGATCATGTGGATGACATGCTGTGGCTCATTTGTTTCGTTCTTCTTGGTCGCCTCTCTTTCCCGGAACTGGTTTTTGGCCCGATTTCTGAGGAATTCTCGGAGGTGACCTTTGCTCAGTAGTCGGGCTACTTCTTCCCGAAGGTGATGGCAATCTTCAGTTCTGTGACCGTGCGTGTTGTGAAATTCACACACTAAGTTATTGTTCTTTTGTGAAGGATCTGATTGTACAGGCCTCAGCCACCTGGTGTCTCTGATTTTACTAATGGCAAATATGATGTCCGAAACATCGACATTGAAGTTGTACTTCGACAAGGGGGGTGCCTCCGCCGGCCCTGTGCGCCCATCGAACCCTGTTCTGCTGATGAGTTCCCGAGGGTTCTGCCCTCGGCCCGTTTTTGATAATTCCGGGGTATGTCACGCCTCGGGGCGTTCCTCCTGTCTTCGGTGTATGGCTGGTACCTTTCTTGTTTGGCTTTGGCTCCTTCGGCAGAAGCCTGCTAGGATATACCGAGCCCGAGAGGGCTCCTAGTTGGTCGTCTTCGACCCTGATCTTTGATTGGTATCGGTTGTGGACGTCCGACCAAGTCACAGTCGGGTATTTGACTAAATTCTGATTCAGCTATTTCGAAGCCACCGAGCTTCGTTCTTTCAGGCCTTGAGTGAAGGCCTGCACTGCCAGTTGTCGGAGACCGGTGGTAGTTCCATTCGTTCCATTTGAAAGCGAGATACGAACTCTCGCAGCATCTCATTCTCTCTCTGCTTGATCTTGAAGACGTTGGGTTTCCTTGTTGCTACTTTGATGGCACCAACATGTGCCTTTATGAAAGAATCTGCCAGCATGGCAAACGAGTCTATCAAGTTTGGGGCCAGGTTGTGATACCACATCATTGCCCCTTTAGAAAGCGTCCCTCCGAACTTTTTCAGTAGGACGGACTCGATCTCATTGTCCCTTAGGTCGTTTCCCTTCACCGCGCAAGTATAAGCAGTGACGTGCTCGTTCGGGTCCGAGGTCACATTGTACTTCGGAAGATCGCGTATCCTGAACTTCTTTGGAATGGGTTTCGGAGCAGCTTCCTGCTGGAATGGCTTTTGTACGAACTTCCTTGAATCCATACCTTTCAGGATCGGGGGTGAGCCCGGAATTTGGTCGACCCTGGAATTGTAGGTCTCGACCTTTTTTTCGTTGGCTTCTATCTTCTTCTCGCCCGAGTCGATCCTCTTTGTGAGGTCCTTGAGCATATTTACAATGGCGGGGTCGACTGCCGACCCGTTTTTTCTTGATCTCTCTGGTACCTGCTCGGCTAGGGGAGTCGTCCCCGGTGCAACCGTGCTGGGAGTTTTCTGGTGACTTTAAAGCTGAGCGATCGCCAGCTGTTGTGCCTGTAACATTTCAAAAATAACGTGAAGGCTAACCTCTCGTTATTCCCTAGCTGGGGTTTTCTGAGCTTCTTGTTGGTCTCCTTGGTGTATGCTCCTGTTGTTGTGGGAGCTTATTTCGACGTGTTGGGCATCGCGCGAGACCGCGTCCACGGGAATTGGTTCCGGTGCATTCTCAGGGTTTCGTGGTGGTACACCAACACCTGGGACGTCAACACCATTTTCTCCATGGTCTTCAAGATTGACTTTTTCACGTGCGTTTACAGAGTTAGACATTTCGACCTGAAATAAAAGATCTTGGACAAGAAAAAATGTGAAAGATAACTTGCGTTACGTAGTTAAACCAGCAAGAAAATAATCACTATTATTTTTAGCCCCATGGTGGGCGCCAAACTATTTACCGTGAAAATGGTAATTAAATTAAATTTGATTTTGTGGTTATAAAAATACGTGATCTATTTTTATGCTAGTTGCTAAGCAATGGATGATAAGTAAAAGACTAGAAATCAAGATTGCGACTTAGAGACGATATGATAATCGAACAGAACAGTTGGAGATTGGGGCCTCGAGCTGTCGTTTATAAGGCCTCGGGGTCGAGTTGGGCAACCGACTTAGAACGATCGGGGGAGGACTAAAACTTTATGAGATCTACGGTTATGGCTCTTTATGATCAATGATAAGCAATAAACGAAGAACAATAAATAGAACACATTGAATATAAGCAATAAATGAAGTAACGAGTTCAAGAGAATATGTTAAGTTAGAGAGTAGAGAGAATGTTCTTATATTGAATATTTAGTATCAGATATCTACAAAGTCACAAGGATCCCCTTTATATATGAGGGGCGAATCCCAACATAATACAAATATATTGGTTACAAAGATATGGGGCTGGTACAGCCATTTAATGCCCTAATACGGGTCAGAGCTAGCCTACTAGACTTTGTCATCTCTAATCGTGCGCCTAGGGAACTTACCACTTTTTTATCATAGTTGTCGACTTGCACTGTCTCGAGGTTGGACATCGATGGCCCCTTAGGGTAAATCTCGACCGTAGTCTCGAGCCTTTGGAGAGCTTGCTTACGAGGCATTGTAATGGCCGAAAATTGGACCCTCCGAATTTATCGCATACAGTTTTCATTGGGAAAACAACAATATAGGGGTCGGTGTACCACCGATAAACCTTGGGGAAGTGCCAAATGTGGAACCAGTTGATGTTAATTCGCACATTGCTTTGAATGCAAATTTAGGTGCGGACCCCGGAGGAAGTGTACACAGGGAGGCCCGATCTAGGGGTCAAAGAACACAAGGTATAGGAGATGGGGGGGTCAGCCTCCAAGTTATATTCGTGATGCTGCAAGCTCAACAGATTGCCATCGCTCAACTTCAGAGTCCGAATAAAACTCCGAGTATTGCCGAACCAGAAAACGCTCGACGTGCTGAACCGGCGCCAAAGAGGTCAAATGAAAGTGGCTCGGGGACTGACCCCACCATTATGAGAATGCTTGAAGATCTCACCAAGAGGACAGAGTCCGGGGAAATGAAGATTGAGGACAATGACAAGAAGGTGGAGACTCATAACTCCCGTGTTGATGAAATACTGGGGACACCTCCGATCTTGAAAGGCTTAGATGCCATAGAGTTCATACAAAAACCATTCCCTCAGAGTGCGGCTCCGATGCACATTCCTAAAAAGTTTCGCATGCCCCATATACCAAAATATAATGGGACAACCGACCCTAATGAGCATATTACCTCATATACTTGCGAGATTAAAGGAAACGACCTGAATGATGATGAGATCGAGTCAGTGTTGTTGAAAAAAATTGGGGAAACTTTGTCGAAAGGAGCCATGATTTGGTATCACAACTTGCCTCCTTACTCTATTGATTCGTTTGCCATATTAGCAGACACCTTCGTGAAAGCACACGCCGGGGACATAAAGGTGGCGATGAGGAAATCGGACATTTTTAAGATAAAATAGAGGAACAATGAGATGCTAAGGGAGTTCGTGTCTAGGTTTCAGATGGAGCAAATGGAATTACTACCGGTCTCGGATGACTCGGCAGTACAAGCTTTTATGCAGGGTCTGAATGAAAGGAGTTCGATTCCGTCTCGACAATTAAATTAGAATATGATCGAGTATCCAGTTGTGACGTGGTTAGGCATGCATAGTCGTTATCAATCAAAGATTAGGGTCGAGGAAGACCAGTTCGGAGCCCCTCGGGTTCAGTTCAACTTAATAGATTGGAAGCCAAGCCCCCGAGGGATTCAGAAAGGGAATCAATGTTAAACAAGGAAAGGTATCAGCCGTATGTCGATCGGAGAACAACGGCTCAGGTCGTAACGCTCATCGGAATAATCGGGGAAATGATCGAGGTCAAAGTTCTCGGGGACTCATGAGCAAGAATGGGTTCGATAAACATACCGACCCCGCAGAGGCACCTCGATTGTCGGAATATAATTTCAGTGTATATGCATCGGGGATCGTGTCAACTATTGGAAGAATCAAAGACACCAGATGGCCCAGGCCCATACAAATTGATCTTTCTCAAAGGAATCCAAATTTGATGTGTAAGTATCTGTCACGACCGCGACGGGCACCCGGTACCTTACTCAACCGAGTACCAACGTAACGTATCTTTCTAATTACATCATCATATACATTTGACATACGGGCCTAATAGGACAACATAATCATTTATAAACTCAAAACATAGGCCGACAAGGCCGTACAATCTTTCACGTACATGACATATGTCTACAAGCCTCTAAGAGTACATAAATGTCATAAGGTCAGGACAGAGTCCCGCCATACCCAACAATACACGTCTAAATCATACTAACCAAACAAGCAACTCCGAAGCAAATGGAGCGCACCAACATCTTCCGCTGAGCTGATAGCCTACTTGGAGGGCTCTCGACCTGTCTATCAGAACCTGCGGGCATGAAACGCAGCGTCCCCAGGCAAAAGGGACGTCAGTACGAAATAATGTACAGAGTATGTAAGGCAATATATTGAAGTTGAAACTGAACTGATAATATAATAACTGAAAACAACTGGGAGTCAAAGAAAATCTGAAGATATGCTCATCTGCTGATACCGACTCAACNTATATATATATATATATATATATATATATATATATATATATATATATATATATATATATATATATATATATATATATATATATATATATTACTGCTCTGTCGTAGTAGGCTTGCTCATAGGCGCTCGGCCTTACTAGGCTCTGTATCTCGACCAACTGGGCTCGCTCATAGGCGCTCGGCCACAGTAGGCTCGGTGTATATCTTACCATCTGATCAGAGGTTGCCCAGTAGGGGCCTGCCCATCGATTATAGCTCGATGGTAACGAAAATACTTTTAATACTGTATATATGTAAATTCTCTGCTCTCTTGACTGGAAGAAGAAAATACTCAGTTGAATATGAAGTTACAATAAGGAGAATATTGCAACTTACAAAACTAGGAAAATATACGTAATTTGCGAGACTAGCAAAATATACGTAAATTCCGGGATACGAATTTTTCTCTATGCCTTATTATCAAACTTGTGTAATTACGATATCATGCTAAAATGAAGAAAAAGCTTAGCTTTAACATACCTGTTCTTGATAATAATTTGAACGAATCTGTTTCTGCCAAATATGGCCAAAAGTCTGCTTGAAATTCTTGAAATTCAGGAACGAAATTGGTTGCTTTATGAAATTTCAATTGAAAGGTTGCTAAAGATTTTGGACGAAATACTCTGCTGCTAACGTCTTTGGTTTGAAACCAAGACAGAATGTGCTTTCCACTTCTAGTGAATTGCTTATTAAGTTCTCTAGCTAAGTCTTATTTTGCTAAGACATTAAGTCATGCCTTGAAATTATAAGAGGAAAATGTTTCGATTCCTTTTAAGAATTGAAGGATCAACATTTCTGTTTCCTTTTGAAGTTCGAATAATCTTTTTGGATCATTTGATTCATATGGATTTGTAACATATAACTTGGATAGTTATCTATTCTTATTCATGCCTATCTTGCCACCTAGAATTATGACTACTTAGTCATTTTTCTAAGTGTGTGGCTCCTTGCCAGGTGTGGGGGTTAAGTTATTAATTATTTATCCACTTATTATTTAACCGGGTAATGCTATGTGACCCGTTAATTAATCAATTACCCGCATAATTTAAAAATTATCCCAAATTACTCAAAATTCTATTTACTAGTACCCGCACGATGCGCGGTCAGTATTAAAAAATATTAATTAAATTAAATTATGATAGGGCTTGTTTGATCTTATTAGATTGTATTGCTTTAATAAAATTCAATTGTCATCTTACTTGTCAATACGATATACCAAATAATGAAATCTCTGTTCAATCAAAGGCACTTATATAGTTAGTGAATAACTTTTTTGTTTTATATATTTTTTATTATATTAATCAATATTTAATATTCACTTTCTTTTTGTCGTATATGAGAAGATTTATAATTTATTACTGTTGAAATATTTTTTTTATTTAAATTTTATTCTATTGTTCTTAATAATATTATCTAAATTTTAATGAACAAAATCTCTGTTAAACTAACGGGACTTATACAGTGTGACGAGCCAACCCGTCGTCTCATGTATTACAGCCCCGTTTCCCCCATTTATTGCTCTTTCATGTTTTATTATCAGCAACGGGTGAGTTAGAGTTGAATTGAATTGGTTTGGATAGGAAATGAGACACTTAGTCTCTTTAAGGAAGGTTTGGTTTGGAAAAGTCAACCGAACGTTGACTTATTAGTTAGAAGGCTCGGATGTGAATTTCGGTGACTCGGTTAGCTTCGGGAGGTGATTTGTGACTTAGGAGTGCGATCGGAAGTGATTTTGGAGGTCCGGAGTAGAATTAGGCTTGAATTGGCAAGTTGGCATTTTGGCGAATTTCGGTGGATAGGTGAGATTTTGATCCGAAGGTCGGAATGGAATTTCGAGAGTTGCAGTAGCTCCGTTAGGTGATTTTGGATATGTGTGCAAAATTTTAGGTCATTCGGACGTCGTTTGGTTGGGTTTGTGATCGAATGCGTAATTCGGAAGTTTTTAAGAAACTTAGGCTTGAATCCGATGTGAAATGATGATTTTAGTGTTGTTTGATGTGTTTTGATGATTGGAACCTTGACATTTTGATATTTTAATCGTATTATTTGTTAACGGATTGCGTATTTGGGTTGAGAGTATTTAATTGGTCGGGCTTGCCTAGCATTTGTGTTGGGCGCCATCACGACCGGGAATGAGGTCATGACAAGTTGGTATCAGAGCTTAGGTTACTAGGCCTCGCGAGTCGTGAGCCGGTTTAGTAGAGTCTCGCGGAACGGTACGGGGATGGCCTGTACGTTCTCCTCGGAGACGGGCTGGCCTAGGAACCCTTTTAAGGGAAAAACCGTTCCCAATTATTCTTTGAAAATTTCTTGTTCGTGCGGGTCTTTGGTTGAGTTTCGAACGAACTTAAAACTTCGTTGTATTTCTATTTTCTCGTTCGCGTAGATGGGCGTAGAACTCGTGTCTACGGACGCGTACTGGTCGTAACCGCGTAACCGTACTACCCCCGATACCGAGGTACCCGTGGGTACGGCCCGGGTTCGGTCGGGGTCGGNCTCGGCCATACTAGGCTCTGTATCTCGACGAACTGGGCTCGCTCATAGGCGCTCGGCCACAGTAGGCTCGGTGTATATCTTACCATCTGATCAGAGGTTGCCCAATAGGGGCCTACCCATCGTTTATAGCTCGATGGTAATGAAAATACTTTAATATTGTATATATAAATTCTCTGCTCTCTTGACCGGAAAAAGGAAATACTCAACTGAATATGCAGTCCCGATAAGAAGAATATGGTAACTTACAAAACTAGGACAATATATATAATTTGCGAGACTAGCAAAATATACGTAAATTCGGGGGGTACGAATTTTTCTCTATGCCTCGTTATCAAACTTGTGTAATTACGATATCATGCTAAAATGAAGGAAAAGGTTAGCCTTAATATACCTGTTCAACGTTCTTGGTTTCAAAACCGAGAACAGATTTGTGGCTAAGAGGTTGGACGAAATGATCTGATTCAATTCTCTTGGCTTCAATACCAAAGTAATGAAAATGAAGCCAAAGAAGCTAAAGGCAGATTCTGCTCTAGCGTTTTTGGTTTTGAAACCAAAGACAAAATGGATGTGATCTAGATTTCAACTTGTTCCAACGTTTTTGGTTTGAAATCTTTAAAGGAAAATGTTTCTGATTCTTTTTAAGAGTTGAAAGAATTTCCTTTGGTTCAATTCATTTGAACCTTAGCAGATAACGTTTCTTGGTTAGTCATCATTCTCTTACGTGACATCTTGCATAAGTGACTTCTTAGTCACATTTTTGACTTGGTGGCTTTTTGCCACGTGTGGGGGGTTAATTATTAAGTTTTTATCCGCTTATAGTTAACCGGGTAATGTCCCATTATCCGATAATTAACTAATTACCCGCATAATTTAAAAAATACCACAAATTACTTAAAATTTTATTTATTTTTAAAATACTTCATATATACTTTATATATTATACTACCGTGGTCATATGGTACCTTGCATGGTACTAGTTCATAATTATCATGTATTATCGCCCGACCCGTATTTTTTTCAAATTGGCCACTTTCAACGAAACTCGTTTTCTTTAATCCGCGTGGCCCCTTATTCTTCATAACACTTATTTATCGCTTGCTATAAATAGCGTAAGTATGTTAACGTCAAGATGATCTCATTCCCGAGTCTACATCGGTTAACTGAAAATGAAATTTTAACGTACAATACTTCAGGGTGCAACATCGTCGTAACTTAATATTGTGAAACATGACATCACCATAATGTAATACTGCTGGGTGCAACACTGTTGTAACTTAATACTGAAAAGCGTAACATCACCGTAATGTAATACTGCTGGGGGTAACATCATCGTAATATATTACTGCAGAGCATAACATCGACGTAATACTGCGGGGTGTAACATTATTCCCCCCTTTGGAACATTCGTCCTCGAATGTTGCCTGATGCGCTTATCACTTTCATAACTTATATTTTCCGAATATTTTAGAACTTCCCTTGCCATCTAGGTGCTTGTTCTGTGAATAATTCCAAAGTCCAGGGCATTTCCCCCTTAGGCCTCCTTCTCACATCACAACTTGTAGTCGGAATCCTTCCAATCTCGTAACTGTTGCTACCTTTTATCATGCAGCCTGTATACTTTTGACCTTGTAAGTGTGCCCAATCTCTAGGCTTTATATGTAGAGCTTGATAAGATGTCCTTTTGGGTATATATGAGTATACTGAAGTTCTTCGCTTGGTACTTTGTTGAATTCACGAATATTGCTATATCTAATCGCATAGGTCCGTTTAGCCATCCGTATGAATTTATTTCCATAACTCTTACTTTAATTTATCATTGCTCAGGTCTGCTACCAAATCCCAGCTTACTCTCGTTGCTTATTCCATATGTATAAATTTATATCCTTTAATGCTCCCTCATCACTGCTCATCTTTAGAATGATAGCCTAATCTCATCTCATACTTTGTGACTTTTGTCCGTCTATTGTTGATTCACCTCAATATTGATCTACGATATACTACTGATAACTCGAAACTCCTTACGTAATACTTTTGCCCCTAGGGCTTATGTCACATCAAGGAATATTTGGGGTGATTCCCTTAATCGTATTTCATAGTGTCTCAATGTGATTCACCTTATGGGGGTATCTTAATTTCGTGCCGCCAGCGAAATCTTTTCTCTTTCTCTTCTCTCTTTTTTTTTCCCTTTTTTTTTCAAATCATTATTCAAACGAAGGCCCAAACGTCATCCTTCATCTGTCACAATTATACCCTCATTTTACTACCAGGTTAGCAATTTATTCCTTCTAAATGCTATTAATCTTAGACTCCTTTGAGTTTATTCAGGCTATACTGAACTTTCAATAATTTAGAGAAACCATTATCTCTCTTGTTTCCATGGACTTAATCTCGAGGACTTATCCATTCTCGTCACCTTTTCACTTGCCTTTCCTCATCCTTACTCATGTTTCGTTAAAACTTTGTCGCTCTACCATACTTTAGCTTGCGACCTATACATATCCATTTATACTACTGCAACTTTCCTTTAACTTGCTTGCACTATAGATTTTCTTATGTTATTCTGGATCGTCAAGCGAGACATCACATGGTCTCCAACTTTTCTCTACTCTCTTAATTAGATCTCTCAGTACTTAGAAACTATAGGCTGGAAGAATGCGCCGACGATGCCGTTATCATTCCCGGTTATTGGATCCCCGTGCCTATAGCCTTCTAACCGAAGTATGGACTATTCACGTTCTTCTGCCTTTGAGTATCTCGTACGTTGTTCACCTTTGCCTTACTTACCTTAAAATCTCGCATCGTATCTTCTATCTCTTTCCTGACCTCCCTTCCACCTAGGTGTAATTCCCGTCCATAACTTGAAGCTTTATTATAATACTCACACCTCTAGTACATACACAATCCGGTGGGAGCTTCGTACTGACTTCTTATGAGGCTAGTACTTCTTCTAACTGGCTTCCTTGTAGAGCCATTATAGATTATGGTTGTTGTGTTATATCTCTTGAACATCTGATATTAAGAGTGATTTTGCTATGTTTTTAATCATGATTCCTATAACTTCTGGGTCCAATAATCGGATTCCTGATTTACTTCGTTGATGTAACTCTTTAGTTTCCTCCTTCTTCTGATCGGCCTTTATGTCAGCTTAAGTTATCTCCCGATCTGGGGTTCATGGTATTAGTTATTCTGTTTAGCCTTTCATGGGGCTGAGGAATATCCATGACACAATCTTCTAACAATTCAATCCTTTGTCTATGCCCTGGGCTCAATTATTTCTTTTAACTTATACCGGAGTTTTCTATGGCTATATGATTGTCAACAAATATGCTGCCTGGATAATGCTCTAGAATCTTGAATGTATCCATAACGTACTAACTCTGGATCATTGATCGAATAGTTATTTTGTTCCATCTTAGCTTTCTTTTAACGTAAGCTATTACTTTTCTTGGTCTTTCTGCCCCTTGTTGCGTCCATACTTAGCTTATCTTAGTGCCCACACTTGCCAGAGTTTTCATACAACTCAAATGATCTCGAATATTACTTTTAATTCTTACTTCCCGTTCATTAGCCACGGTAGGTGCCATTTTCCTTTGGAATGCTTACAATGTTGTTGCGAGATTATTGTTACACGACCATTTCCTCTTTAGGTCGTTGTACTTCGATTGAAGCCTTCTTTCTTATCTCCCCAGCTAGTCTTTCGTTGTAGTACTTAGGGAGAACCCTTGACTCCCGTAAAGCTGTGAGCTTATTACGGACCTTTTCGATGTCCTTACTTGCCTATAATCATCCGTAGTTGCTTACTTCCATGCCCTTGTGCTTGTATGGTTGCTTCTGAACTGATATTTTAACTGCCTTCCCAGTGGCACTTTCTTTTATCCCCGTAATACTCATACAGTACCTTTAACCACCCCGACTCATGTTTGAATATATCTCGAGTATTATAATGATATTCTTTGAGGATGAATTCTCCATGTTGGGTTCTACTATGTTTATCTTACACGATCTGATGACTCGTCTATAACCTCCTGTTTAGCCATAACTGGGATCTTCCTGACCAATTACTAACTACTCGTTGGCCCATTCTCATATCAATATTCCTCGTAATCTTTCTTGGGTTATTTCCTTTATCTTAACTTACGTCTCGCACTGGCTCCTTATTTATTAATAGCAGCTCGGCAGGAACCTGTACTTCCTCTCCTTGACATCGTGCCTGCACAATATTCATGAATTGTAGCGTATCTGTAAGATTTGGATAACATTCTTGAATCGTAGTCACTAGAACCACTTAATTCTGACTTAATGTCACATCACTCCATATTCCTCCCTTTAGGGGTGTACTAAGAGCTGAAGCACGAGGATCTACCTATAGATGTTTTACCTCTTCATCTTTGGCGTCGCTTCTCAACATCAATGATCCTTACTCGCCTTGCGGCAATCCTTCTGTACCAAGGATGACAAATTCCCTTACTCGCGAGGGTGACACTTAATGTAACTGGTACATACAGTCCCTTAAGCTTAACTTTGCTTGCTTTAGGGAAGCGTCTTCCCGAATGACCATTCTCTAAATTTCTCATGAATCTTCTTCTGTTTTCCGTCCTCTTATTGCCGGAACGCGATCTGAAATTCTCATGATGCTGGCTATTATCAAATTACATAGCCCCTAATTCATATTTAGTTTATCTGATTCACCAGTCCATATTAATTCCTATTACTCTGGGGTCTAACTTTTCCTCTTGTTAATCGTGCTAGAATTGCGAATTTATTTCTCGAAATGAGGATATGACTTTATGGCCTATATTCTTTCATTGTCTCAAGGCCTGTCATCTTTTGTCTTTCACTTCACTTGACTGTAAATTCTGTAATATTGTCATCATTTTTTGACCTACCATTATCATCCGTGTATCATATCTTACTCATAATGCTTCATTAACTCTCTTCTTATCTCCCGCTAATTATCTATGTCTACTGCTTTACTCTAAAAACTCGAACAAAACATTCTTTTTCTTTTGGCGCCCCTTGCTTTATCCCTTGGCTCTTTCAATTGCCAAACGTTCTTTCTTTACTGAGGGCGGGAGCCACACTAAGGTAATATTTATTCCTTCAAGGCTTCCAGTGCTCATATCTAGCTATAATATTTTAGGGTGCACCATCTAGGTGTCTCACGAGGAGATCTACTAGCACACTTGCAATATCCTTTGGAAATGTCAACTAACACAAACAATTCATTCACCATTTTGGTTTACTCTAACCCCAGTCGGGTCCTGATGTTCCGTCCTTTTCTTAAACTACACCTGTTAGCCCCATAGGGCATAACTGAGATGGGTACGGCCAATTGTACATACCTCTGTTACTGTTAATGGTAACTCTTAATGCTTATTTTTCTGCCGGAATTGTAATACCGATAATCTTCATTAACTGGGCTCCTCGTACCCTTCTTCACCTTGCTTCTTTTACTTCTTGAAAGCATTGTCTTTTACTATAAAGGTGGATAAATATTCTTGCCTTAAGGTTCCTTATCAAGACGCTTACACTTTTCAGTACACCCATGATTTGCTAAAGACCTCACATTTACCTATCATAAGCAAGATGCAAAATCGAGTTCCTCTAAATCAACAATTCCACAGCTATATATCTTATCGATCGTCTTTCTGAATGTAGGCATCATCTTTTTACAAATAGAAGTTCGGGACTTGAATTCTTATAAGTGAGTTCTACCACACGATCTAGAGTAAGAAGAAAGAGTGACAGTCCTAAATGCCCTGTAGCCTCCTGCTTATAAGTGTGGTGCACGACACACCCATAAACAAGACTCTAGTAGACACGGCTTGTAGACTCCCTAAAACAGAACTGCTCTGATACTACTTTTGTCACGCCCCAAGCCTAGGGGCGAGACCGGCACTCAGTGCCTCACCTATCCTTGCGTATCACTTGCGACTAAGAGTCTTTGAACATGTAATGTCATACTTTGGCCATGGTCCACATTACAAGATAATGTGCGATACAAAATATAAAAACTGAATAGAGACTAACGCTGACCAAATGTCAACATAAGGCTGGGCCGGCAAGGCCGTCATAATTACTACAACTGACAAGCCACAAAATATACATACAGGGCCTACAGGCCCAACATACTGCACTAACTGACAGGATATGTCTACAAGCCTCTGCTGATGGATATACTGTGATAGGAACAGAGCCACAGTCTACTCATAACATATATATACATATATATACAAGATATACATAAAGCTCTAGACCCGGCAACTCCGAAAGGTATGGATCTTACCAATCAAGCTGAACTCAGGCAACACCTAATGAGGAGGTCTACCCGTCTGTCTGTCTTAACCTGCACGCATGAAATGCAGCGCCCCCAGAAAAGAGACCTCAGTACGAAATAATGTACCGAGTATGTAAGGCAATATACTGAAAGCTGAACCTGAACTGATAATATAATAACTGAAAGTACTTGGAAGTCAAAGATGATCTGAAGATATGCTTACCTGCTGATACTGACTCAACTCTCTCAATATAGCAAGTAAAATAGATGTCCGACCCTATAAGGCTCGATATATATATAACTGCTCTGCCGTAGTAGGCTCGCTCATAGGCGCTCGGCCATACTAGGCTCTTTATCTCGACCAACTGGGCTCGCTCATATGCGCTCGGCCACAGTAGGCTCGGTATATAACTTACCATCTGACCAGAGGTTGCCCAATAGGGGCCTGCCCATCGATTATAGCTCGATGGTAATGAAAATATTATAATACTGTATATATAGACTCTCTGCTCTCTTGACTGGAATAAGACAATACTCAATTGAATATGAAGTCCCAATAAGGGAAAATACTGTAACTTACAAAACTAGAAAAATATACGTAATTTGCGAGACTAGCCAAATATACGTAAATTCCGGGATATGAATTTTTCTTTATGGCTCATTAACAAAATCGTGTAATGACAAGATCATGCAAAATGAAAAGGGCTTAGCTTTAACATACCTGCTTCTTGAATTATCTGAACTAATCTGCTTCTGCGAAATATGAACGAAATCTTACACTTGAAATTACTTGAATTTGGAATGAACTTGGCTTGGTGTTGAAATTTTTGGACGAATTGATCGGATTGGAATGAAGCTTGGACGTTTGGATGAAGCTTGGATGTTTGGATGAAGCTTGAGTTGTTCAACGAAAAATGGTTCTGCTTTTCTCACGTTTTTGGTTTAATTTGTTAAAGTTTGGACGAAAATGGCTTCTAATGAATTGAAATGAAATATTTCTGTTTTCAAGTCCTTGGCAGATTGTGGCCTTTAAACCTTTACAAGGTATTTCTTCTAAATGTCATAGGATAAGATTGACAAGTCTTACTAAGACTTTAAGTCTAAGATTCTTTGGACACATATACATGTTCAATGAGTCATTTCTCTCAAGTAGTGGCCTTGTGCCACGTGGAGAGTGGGTGGAGATTAGAAATCTTTATCCACTTATTAATTAACTAGGTAATGTCCCGTTACCCGGTAATTAAGCAATTACCCACATAATTTAAAAATTGCTCCAAATTACTTAAAATTCTATTTGTTTGTAATATACTTGGTATATAATTTATATATTATACTACTGTGGTCATATGGTACCTTGCATGGTACTAGTATATAATTATCGTATATTATTGCTCGACCCGTATTATATTCCAAATTGGCCACTTTCAACGAAACTCGTTTTCTTTAATCCGTGTACCCCTTTATCCTTCATAACACTTTATTTATCGCTTGATATAAATAACATAAATACGTTAACGTCAAGATGATCTCATCCCCGAGTCTACATCGGTTAACTGAAAACGAAATTTTAACGTAAAATACTTTAGGGTGCAACATCGTCGTAACTTAATACTGCAAAATGTGACATCACCGTGGTGTAATACTACTGGGTGCAACACTGTCGTAACTTAATACTGCAAAGCGTAACATCACCATAATGTAATACTACCGGGGGTAACATCATCGTAATATATTACTGTAAAGCATAACATCGACGTAATACTGCGGGGCGTAACAGCTTCCCGTTGATGAGATTGTTTACATGCCCGCCATCGGTCCTTACTTCCTCTTAATGGGTCTCTGAAGCATCCAGCCCTATACCCCATACCGGGTTTTGAGACAACTTGGAAGATTCCAAACAGTTCCTAGAGATAAAGATCTTAGTATTCATGTGGTCGAAATCCCCTCGGAGGCTCAACTTCCTGAAGAAGTGGTTCGCTATGTTTGGAACGAATGCCAGTATTTGGGGTCAAACACCCGAGTACGCGATTTATCCAGGGGCAAGGTTTTGCCTGGTTATCTTGCTTGGTATGGGAAGAGAGTCGCGACGAATAATGAATCTGAAAGGCCGACCAAAAGGCCTCATATCCAAGAATTTGTTGACTCATCGCAAGAACAGTGGGCTTGGTTAGCCAAAGAGAATGACTACCGGAGTACCATAAGCAAACTAGAAGATTAAATCAGAAACATCAAATTTGATAGTGGTTTGCAGGACTCTGTGGATGAAGGAGAAAAGAAAAGATTGGCCCGAGAAAATGAAGCCCTCCGAGCTCAGATTCAGAAGATGAAAATAGCAGCTGAAAACCCAGCAAGAAGAGAAAAGGGCGAAAAACTCATAAGCAATTTAAGGCGTTTAAGTGCATGACTATGGGTTTGATCTGGCCAAGGCCGAGGATGAATTGGCAAAAGCCCGGGCAAAGTTGGCAAAGAATGCAGAAGAACGGACAAGGTTTGCTCAGCAGTTAAAGCAAAGGTATGATGAAAAGGCCACAATCTTAGGGAAAAAACTGACTAATCTCGAGAATGAAATGGTCCGGCAAGCAAAGGATTTCAAAATGGAGAGAGAGCATTGCTATACATTGATTTCCCGATTGAAAAAAGACATACAATAATTGCAAGACCAAAACCATACAGCCACGCAGGTGTTGGAGGCCCGGTCACATCAAATTGGACGCCTACTCCAAGAAAAGGGTGTCATCAGAATGGGGATTAAAGAAATTGCTGATTATGTCGCAATGAAGTGCCATGAATGCGAAGATATGACCAGGTCCATGTCCTTTGATGCTATGATGACCTTTGTCCGTCAGGTGATGGCTGATTTAGAGCACCTCCAAGAAGAGGTTTCACGCATGTCCGCGGTTGAGACCGACTGGTTTCCCGCGGGCCCCCGGAGTAGCATTGGAAGCTCTTATGTATTCCTGATTTTCTTTTGGCTTTGAGTTTGTATTCCACCTTTTCGAGTCTATTAGTCTTTTCTAAGTCTGTTTGTTTTTCTGTTTTGAGTCTTTATGTCAGAGTCTTTGTAATAGAAAAATCCAAAAAGATTTTATTAATGAAATATTGAAAACCCAAAATTTTCTTTTTCTTTTATTTCGTATTTATTCCCGAACTACGTAATGATCTGATTCATGCGGCATCGTGATACGTAGGTAATCCCCGTCGGATTCTATCATAGCTATGGACAATCTGAGTGAAAATAAACCAAAAAAGTAAAAAGGGAGAGAGAAAGACAAAGAAAAATTGGGTGAAAAGAAAGAAAAGAATGAAGAAATAAAAGAGCAAAACAGCAAAAAGAGGAAGAAAAGAATCAGGATTTGATATTTGAGAAAAGAAATAGCAAAGCCGGGATGAAACACACAGCCGTTGCTAAACATTTTGAAACGTTTAGCTGTTCAGGTGCATTGCATCCCCAATATGCGATTCCCTATCTGTTAAATTCTTCAAACTAACCGGTTTGTTGTGTGGCATTAAGACAAGTCCTGTTTTAGGTGATTCGTTTTGTGGTAGTCTGGCTTCCCATCCTTACTTCACAAGATCCAAAGGCATTATTCCTATGGCTTCCGAAAGTCATCTACCAATTATTAATCCTTCAGAGGATAGCCCGGTATTGGTTATCCCACTGTCAGAATCAGCAGTTGCTGAAGAAAACAGAATGTTGCGTTGCCGTATGTTAGAGATGTGGGACGCTTGGTCTAATGGCAAAGAACATCCCGGTATAATCCCCGGATTTTCCGAACTGCTTCCCAGGGCAAGCGGAACCTCTAACGTCCCTATTCCCGTAACCAACCCATTCGCCTCGTTTGGGTACCCCACTATATCAGCTAATTTCACCGGTGTGCCTTCTGAGGTTCGCCCCCAGGCACCGTTTCCGGGAGTATCTCCTACAGTATTCACCACATCACCAGTCTCTACTACGGCACATCCAACAGTGCCCAAGCCATGCTTCGAGCCTCCAGCTTTCACTTTTCAAGTACCACAATTTCAGCTAGACATAGCTCATGTCACCCCAAACTCCTACCCTCAGCACGCACGATACGAGTCTCCAGTAGAACAGGAAAGAACGGCAAGAACCCCCGAGCAAGAAGAGATGGCTCGAAAAATGAAAAGTCTTGAACAAAGTCTTAATAACATGCAAGGCCTGAGTGGCCAAAAAAGTGTTTCGTACTCCGATCTGTGCATGTTTCCTCATGTCCATTTGCCCATTGGCTTTAAAATGCCAAAATTCGAGAAATACGACAGGCAGGGAGACTCGATCGCTCATTTGAAAAGATATTGCAATCAGCTGAGAGGGGCGGGTGGAAAGGAAGAACTTTTGATGGCCTATTTCGGGGAGAGCTTGACGAGAATTGCGTCAGAATGGTACATGGGCCAAGACATCTCCCATTGGCATATATGGGACGACCTGGCCCGAGATTTCGTCAGGCAATTTCAATACAATGTTGATATAGCCCCAGATAGGAATTCCCTAACCAATTTCAAGAAGAAAACCGCAGAAAGTTTCCGTGAATACGCTATCAAGTGGCGTGAGCAAGCAGCTCGAATGAAACCACCAATGGATGAGACAGAAATGGTAAATGTTTTCTTGCAAGTCCAGGAGGCCGATTACTTTCAGAACATGATGTCTGCCATGGGCAAACCTTTTGTAGAAGCTGTAGGCATGTAATTTTTGACCCGCCACGTCTTCAAGCTATATTAGCAGTTTCGCATATTTTATATATTTATTTGAGTTATTTGAATTTTTCTAGGATTCTAATATACTAATTTTATTGTTATTTAGTATTTTTAAAAAAATCAAAAAAACACAAAAATAGTTTCAAGTCTATTTAATTTAAGGTTAATTAGTACTTAATGTAGTAATACTATTTTCACCTATTTTTATCTATTTTTATTTTTATATAATCTTGAAAAAATACCAAAAAATAGTTTCACAATATAAGAATATTTATTTTAATTAATTAGAGTTAGTTATGTATTTTATAGTATAGATTTTACATTATTTGTAGAAAAGAATTACGATTTTGGGTTGTAAAGGCCCAATTTCGGATAGCCCAAAATATTAAGCCCATATCTCTACTAAGATTGTAATAGATTCGTGCTTTCTCTTCCCCGAGGGAACGGAACTAGCACTATAATTCCGAGTCACCTATCCAGTATGTGAGTGAGCCCGCCCTACGGATCCCCTTTGTTCAATAGGGGAGGGGTCATACCTTCCCCGCCCGCTTAGTTTCATAAGTCTAAATGATTTTGCCAACAGTCTTTCTTCGGAATTATCGGAACGGGTCAATCCTCCCATCCCGTTTGTTTTAGCAACTTATCCTAAGGTCTCCTCGCCAAGAGCTCCCCGGCGACGACAGAGGAAGCAACCCGTCTACTGTGGCGGGGCGGCTTTTTTCTTTGACAATAAGACCTGGACGATTATCCCTACCTTCGGTAGCTTACGAGTTTAACGTCCATCCCTGGTCGAGTACAGTTTCCTTTCGATTTCTCCCTTGTAACCCATTCCTCATTTGACCTAACCTAATTCCTACTCCCCACAAAAGAAGAACCTAATATCCTAATTCCTCTAACCTAGTAGCAATTCCAAAAGAGTGCAAAACGGCGGACCTCCCCACAGAAAATATCCACAGCCACACACACATTCACAAAAAATACGTAGTGCTCTATTCTCTGTCTTTCTCTGCAATTTTGCAGTGTTACACTCCTCTCGAGCCCAGTGAATATAAGTTCTACGCTTTACAGAGAGCCGTTTTCCCACTGAAAAATCACCCTTCGACTCCAATAATCCGCGATATGGCAAATCTCTAATTAGTTCTGCTTTTTTCCTTCAACAAGTCAGGTAGCTGCTTGCTGTACTCCACCACCAGAGTTATACGTAGAAAGCAAAATAGACCGATCACACAGCAATTAGATTCATTGTACTGGGGACTGAAAGTTCACGAACATAGTACTAGTGCTGGAGCAAAGTAGAATTGGTTACCCAGAAAATAACTGCATTGGGAATTTTGAAGGATTTATCTTAAAGTGAGTTATTTCTGTGGTCAGAATTTAAGAAAATGAGAAATGATGATGAAGTAGTGTTACACCCATGAAAGGTATATCTTTCTCTTAATCACTATCAGCATTTGCATTGGCATACATTGGCTGTGGTAAATGTAATGGGTACATCAAGCCCAACTATGCTTCCAAAATTGTGGCTAAGAAGAGCAAGAATTCCGAGACTCCGTCTCCTAAGCCTTTATTTGGCCATCTTCAGTCTCATTCTCAAACTCCTAGTTAAGGTTGTTCGAGTTGCGCTCGATTCTAATTAAACGGTGTGATCGCCGCTCAACCTTTACAACGATATTTCCGTTCTTGGCTCGGCGGTTTCGGTCTCGTTTGACTTCCGACAGAGGTTCCCGGTCAACGTCCCACTTAGTACATTTTTGATGTTCAATCTCTCTTTGTCTTAATCTTTTATTTTACTAGAATAAATGGAAGGGATGAAGGTATTTTAACATTATATTAATGGAATTATCTATCTCAATTTTAAATTATGACATTTGGGTAATTTAAATGTTAGAACAGATCTTCAACACATTTTTTTTTTTTGCTAATGCTTATTTCCTTTCTTTTTCTGAAATTTTGCTTGTGATAAAATTCTTGGCAGTAATATTTCTTTCAGATTCTAAGAACTTTAGTGGTCATTGAGATGGTTTGAAAATGCTTTTAGTTTTGCATTCTTACTGTTAGTTTTTCACCTTTTCTTTCTTTATCTTTTCCGTGATTTTGTAGTATTTCAAGTCAATGCTCTTCTAGGTGTTATATTTTCTATCACTGTGTTTAATTAGTTTTCTTTTGTAGTAAACTTATTTAAGTATTAGGGAAACACTATTAATGGTCTATGTGATGGTTGTAGGGTTGGGCGTTAAGGATGAAAAGTCGAATTTATCATGTTAATTATTTACTTTACTATTTTAATCGCTAGGAGCATGCTTAGGCCGTTAATATTAATGAACATCGTAGCTTGCTTTAGGCGCGATTAATAATGAATCATCGTGACTATGGGTACGGTTCCCGTAACATGGTTACGATACGTAATTCCAAAATTTGGGTGCACATTTCATGTGACCCGACCACAACTTCTAATAATGTTAATAAATTAAACATGTTGTAGATCGTGGGTACGGTTCCCGTGACACGATTCGCAATATGTACAAAAATAAACAAGTGTACGACAATCGTAACTTGTTCCAGAATAATTTTATAAATAATTAAAAGCGATTTTAAAAGGTTAAAAATGCACAATAGGTATAAAATATGTAATAAATCAGATAATTAGGTCAATAATAACAGTTGAGCGACCGTGCTAAAACCACGAAACCCGGAAATGCCTAACACCTTCTCCCGGGTTAAAGAATTCCTTACCCGGATTTCTGTATTTCGCGAATTGTAAAATAGAGTCAAACTTCCTCAATTCGGAGTAATGGTAGAAAATGGCCTGAAAACTGGCCGAATCATAAGTCAATCTGCTTTGAGAGCTACTTCACAAGCCATCTAGAACGGCTCGGGAGGTTTAGCAAATCGAAAGAAGAGGGAAGAAGGAGCCATGATGGCTTCAAGTTCGAGAGGTTCTCGTCGATCACGTGATCATTCTTACTTGCCTCCCAGAACCCCACAACACTACTACCCCCATCAAGATGTAGCATATGTCGTGGCACCGCCTCCCTATACGGTGATGAATGCCCAACCCTATACACGAACACAACAACATTACAACCAAAACAGAGCTCCACATCCAAGAAATAACCATCCTCATCAAGCTCCATATAACCCCCGTCCACCAAAACAACTACCAACATAATTCATGCCCCCGTGAGCCTCCTAGAAGAAACGACTTCACCCCACAATAGGGGAAATTGACTTGATTCTGATCATTGGCCCTGTGGATTTCGAAATGACTTTCCAGGTTCTGGATATGGATACTTCGTACAACTTCCTCCTAGGAAGACCATGGATTCATGATGCAGGGGTTGTGCCCTCCACTCTCCACCAAATGGTCAAGTTTGAACATGAAAACCAACAAATTGTTGTCCACGGGGAGGATGAACAGTCTATTTACAGGGACCCGTCAGTCCCGTGTCTTGAAGCTAGAGAAGGAAGTGAGCACATTGTCTATCAAGCTTTCGAAATTGTGGTCGCCGACCAATGTGAAGAAGGGGACCCGTTTCCTCAACCTTGCTTATCAAATGCATCGGTCATGGTAGCCAATGAAATGATTAAACATGGGTACAAGCCCGGGAAAGGGATCGGGGTATCTCTACAAGGCATCACAGAGCCCATTACTTCAACCGCCAATGAGAAGTTCTTCGGCATAGGTTTCTAATCTACAAATGTCGACATAAAGTGGGCCGATGAGCGCAAGAAAAATGAGTTGGTCCTACCTTAGCCCGTTCCACATCTCGCCAAGTCATTTGTTAAACCCAAGAATGGAGAAGAAGAGGAAGAAGAGGTCCTCAGGGCCGAGGAGATTGAGGATATTTGTGAAGCAATGAAATAAATGTTGTACGAGTCCACAAGGTCCAGCCAGGGGAAGGCACGAGCACTCCTGAGGTGTTGTACATGGGACCAAATTCCAAGATTCAGAATTGGAAGGCTACCCCATTCCCTGTCAGACGGGAGTCCCGGTAGTCCAGTCTTGCCATCTTTTCTACATTACGAGTTATTTCAGGGTGTAACTCGAATGTTTTTATTTTTTATTGTCTTTTTGATTTAGATGTAAACCCTCCTATATTCAAATTCAATGAAATAAAATCATTATTTCATCGTCAATGGATGTCTCTTTTTTTGTTATTCTAATTTTGTTATTTTTCTTATCTTTTCTTTTCAGTTCTAATAATGCGGACTTAAATGCATGACATGCTTGCGGACATCATGCCCAGATCCTAAAACGTTGTCTTACTGTTAAATGATGAATCAAGAACCGAAATATGACGAACATGGGGATTTTAGGGAAATAAATTGAGAACTGGAACAATTTAAGAATAAGCCTAACTCGAACTTAAATGAAATCGAGCCAGTTAATTTGGGTAGTCCAGAAGAGGTCCAGGGAACCATGATAAGCATTCACGCTGATTAGAGAACTAGAGATGCATTGATCCAACTTTTGTTTGAATTCAAAGACGTGTTTGCATGGTCCTATGATGATATGCCAGGATTGAGTGTTGATTTGGTAGTGCATAAATTGCCAACTTATCCCGGTTATCCACGTGTCCAACAAAAGCAAAGAAAGGTCAAAACGGACATCAGTGATAAGATCAAAGAAGAAGTCACCAAACAATAAAGCTAGTGTGATCCGAGTGGCATGATACACCACCTGGTTGGCTAATGTGGTTCCAGTGCCAAAGAAAGACGGTAAAAACCCGTGTGTGTGTTGATTATCGGCATTTGAATAAAGCAAGCCCCAAGGACAACTTTCCATTGCCAAACATCCACATTCTTGTTGACAACTGTGCCAAACATGAGATACAATCTTTTGTGGATTGTTATATGCTGGGTAACACCAGGTTCTAATGGATGAAGAAGACGCACAAAAGACGGCTTTCACCACATCTTGGGGCACTTACTGTTATAGGATCATGCCATTTGGTTTGAAGAACGCCGGGGCAACTTACATTAGAGCTATGACTGCGATTTTCCATGACATGATGCACCAAGAAATTGAGGTGTATGTGGATGATGTGATCATTAAATCCAGAATGCAGGAAGACCATGTGCGGGATTTGAGAAAGTTCTTTGGTCGTCTGCGCAAGTATGACTTGAAATTGAATACGGCTAAATGTGTATTCGGAGTTCCATTTGGGAAACTTTTGGGGTTTATAGTCAGTCGGATGGGTATCAAGTTAGATCCAACAAAGATTAATTCTATTCGGGATTTGCCACCTCCAAGAACCAAGAAAGAGGTCATGAGTCTGCTAGGAAGATTGAATTACATCAGCGGGTTCATCGCTCAACCGACTACCACGTGTGAGCCCATATTTAAGCTGTTGAAGAAAGATGCGGCAATCAAATGGACAGATGAGATCTGAGCAAGAAGTTCACCAGTTATGAAGCCAAGTACACTTTGTTGGAAAGAACTTGCTGCCCTAACTTGGGTCGCCCAGAAGCTCAGACATTATCTTTTGGCCTATACCACATATCTCATAACCAGAATGGATCCTCTGAAGTACATATTCCAAAAAACAATGCCCACGGGAAGGTTAGCAAAATGGCAAATACTGCTCACTGAATTTGACATAGTCTATGTCACCCACACGGCGATGAAAGCCCAAGACTTGGCGGATCACCTAGATGAGAACCCGGTTGATGATGAACACCAACCCCTGAGTACTTACTTTCTAGACAAGGAAGTAAATTCAGTTGAATTAATTCCAGAAGACACCAATGCTTGGAAAATGTTCTTTGATGGAGCTGTAAATGCAAAAGGTGTCGGGATTGGGGCAATTTTGATTTCGTCCACTGGACAACTATCTGGCCACAGCCCGACTTCAATTCTTCTCTACAAACAACACCGCTGAATATGAAGCCTGCATTGTGGGTATGAATATGGCAGTTGACATGGATGTGGATGAATTGTTAATCATGGGAGATTCTGACTTGATTATTCGGCAAGCTCAAGGTGAATGGGAAACTCGAGACATCAAACTTATCCCATACAGGCAACATGTGGAAGATCGCAAACGGCTCAAGTCTGTTGGGTTCAGGTATATTCCTCGATTCCACAATGAGTTAGCTGATGCACTAGCTACTTTGGCCTCAATGCTGCCGTATCTAGGCAATGTCTATATTCACCCGCTAGAAATCTAAATTCGAGAAAGGCATGGATATTGTAATGCAATTGAAATAGAATTAGATGTTCAGCCATGGTATCACGATATTAAAAGATTTTTGAAAACAAATGAGTATCGCGAGCAGGCCAGTGGAGATCAAAAGAGAACCATTACAAGGCTTGCCAGCAGTTTCTTCTTGAACGGAGAAGTCTTGTACAAAAGAACTCCAGATCTGAATCTTTTGAGGTGTGTAGATGCCCAAGAAGCTGAAAAGATCATGAACGAAGTGCATTCGGGTGTATGTGGGGCCCACATGAATGGATATGTCCTAGCAAAGAAAATCCTTCAAGCAGATTATTACTGGATGACCATGGAAAAGGATTGCTTTAGTTTTGTCTGGAAGTGCCATCAGTGTCAGATACATGGTGACTTGATTCATGCACCACCTTCGGAGTTGCATCCTATGTCAGCACCTTGGCCATTCGTCGCTTGGGTTATGGATGTCATTAGGCCAATCGAGCCGAAAGCTTCAAATGGGCCAGATTCATCTTGGTCGCCATTGATTATTTCACAAAGTAGGTTAAAACAGTCATTTCAAAGCCGTCACCAAGAAAGCGGTGGTGGATTTCGTGCATTCCAACATTATTTGTCATTTTGGTATTCCTAAAACTATCATTACAACAATGCTGCAAATCTGAACAGCCACTTGATGAGGGAGGTATGCGAACAGTTTAAAATTACGCATCGTAATTCTACCCCTTATCGGCCTAAAGCTAATGGTGCCGTTGAAGCTACAAACAAGAACATCAAGAAGATCCTCAGGAAAATGATTCAAAGTTCTAGCGATGGCATGGAAAGCTACCTTTTGCATTATTGGGATATCACACAACCGTGCGCATGTCAGTTGGGGCCACACACTATTTATTGGTTTATGGCACTGAAGCCGTAATACCTGCAGAAGTTGAGATTTCCTCTCTTCGAATCATTGTTGAAGCTGAGATAGAGAATGATGAATGGGTCAAGACCCGGTTGGAACAATTAACTATGATTGATGAAAAGCGAATGGCCGCAGTTTGCCACAGGCAGTTGTACCAACAAAGAATGGCCCGAGCCTACAACAAGAAAATGCGGCCTAGAAACTTTGAAGTGGGGAAACTCGTCCTGAGACGTATTCTCCCGCATCATGAAGAAGCGAAAGGAAAATTCGCTCCAAATTGGAAAGGTCCTTACATTATAACAAGAGTGTTGCCAAGGGGAGCGCTGTATTTGGGAGACATCGACGGAAATGATCCCAAGACAACCGTCAAAGGAGATACAGTCAAAAGGTATTACATTTGACCCTTCACACAACTCTAACATGCTCCGATTGGGATGACGAAGGCCTTCATTCCTGCTACCCAAGCACTACCAACCTTGCAAACCCTTTGAGTCGGTTCCCTTTTTCTTTGATTACCCTCTTTGGAACCAAGAAGTTGTTATGAAAAGTAAAAAAAAAGAGAAAAACAAAAGAAAATAAAAAACAAAGTTCCTTGAACTACGTTCCACTTAATTCCGAGAGGATACGTAGATAGCCTCTCTTTGGGGTTCAGTCACACCAAAATAAAAATCCAAATTCCCCCAAAAGTGAAACTAGGGCAGATGTTATAATGTTTCGGCAATGGTTTCGCCGGAAAGGTTTCAAGGTTGTAATTCAGTCCAAATTCTTTTTACCCGAATCCTTTTCAAGTCCTTCCGATTAATCGGCGAGAATGTTCAAGAATTGGAGGATACAATTTCAAGGATCTGATACAATCAAAATGACAAAAATAAAATGAGAGAGTCTTATTGGTGAAAACCCTCACGGGCATCGTAAGGCGATGGTAAGCAAAGAAATTGAAATGAGAGAGTCATGTTAGTGAAAACTCGCAAAGAGCACTATAAGGCGACGGTGAGAAGAGAAATGAGAGAGGTCAGCTGGTGAAAACCTGAAAATGGCGCCACTGATCGAAAAGAGGATCCTCACAACCATCGGCATCAATAGAATCCAGGCAAGGTTTCTCGGTTTGAAGGCATAAGTTGTGATGAATTTCTGAGAGTTGGACGGTTTACACAG
The DNA here is from genome assembly GCF_001879085.1 of Nicotiana attenuata. Classification (NCBI taxonomy): domain Eukaryota; kingdom Viridiplantae; phylum Streptophyta; class Magnoliopsida; order Solanales; family Solanaceae; genus Nicotiana; species Nicotiana attenuata. The sequence goes on from NC_031991.1 coordinate 71,138,042, forward strand.
ATCAGGCATCTAGTCTAAGAGGCATGTCATGTTTATTGAAGTCCGCATGCACTCCAGATAAGTCCTTCTTTCTTTCCCCCAAAAGGGATACCTCTCGTCTAAATTCATTTGTCCACTCTGTTGCTTATTTTTCTTTGAATCCCTTTCGGTCTAATTTTGTTCCGAAACTAAGACAAAGAAAGGATGGCAAGATTGATTTACAGGGCTATTGTTTGACACGAGCCAATATTCGAGAAGGCACCCGGCTCGGCCGGTGCATTGAGTTGACTTCGACTGGCCATGATGACCGATGCTTTGAAATCAAAAACACCTGAAAAGATAGGAAATCAAAGTCAAATGCCCACAAAGACAAAATAAAGTTTAAAAAGGTTAAGTCCCACGTGATTAACCATTATGGTAAAGTTCTGAAAAAGCCAAGTTTCTCCAGGGACAAATGAAATTGGCCCTCAGGGAACAAGCAGTTTTAGTTGAGATCTTCATCAAAGAAGCCGGGCCGAGATCAAGTGACTAAAACGCTCAAGGCCACAAAACCAATCACTGCTTTAAACTGACAAATTGTTCTTTGTTTGAAAAAAAGGAAATAAGTGCAATTCAGAGCAACCTTGCAAGAAATAGGTGCAACAAAAGAAAACCGCGCAGAGACTAGTATATCTCTGCAGCAATAGTCACTCCAAAAGGGAAGTCTCCTCTAAAGTCTTTCTTGCATTTTACTCATTCTCTTAATAAAAAAAATGATGATAAAAATAAAAAAAATGAAATGAAAAGAAAGAAAAGGAAGAAAATTCAAAATCATAGTAGTATAGGGTCCCCAATCCCTAGCTGCATTTTCCAACATAGGTCTCCACTCCCTAGTTGATGATTTTTAGACATAGGGTCTCCACTCCCTAGTCGCTTTTCCAACGTAGGGTCTCCACTCCTTAGTTGATGATTTTTAGACATAGGGTCTTCACTCCCTAATCGCTTTTCCAACATAGGGTCTCCACTCCCTAGTTGATTTTATTTTAGACATAGGGTCTTCACTCCCCAGTCTTCTTTCCAACATAGGGTCTCCACCCCCTAGTTGATGATATTTTAGACATAGGGTCTCCACTTCCTAGTCTCTTTTCCAACATAGGGTCGCCACTCTCTAGTTGATGTCAACATAGGGTCCCTACTCCCTAGTTGATGATCCAACATAGGGTCTCCACTCCCTAGTTGGTGATTTTCTAACATAGGGTCTCCACTTCCTAGTTGATGCCAACATAGGGTCTCCATTCCCTAGTTGATGATTTTCCAACATAGGATCTCCACTCCCTAGTTGATGATTTTCCAACATAGGCCCTAGTTGATGCCAACATAGGATCTCCACACCCTAGTTGATGATTTTCCAACATAGGGTCTCTACTCCCTAGTTGATGATTTTCCAACATAGGGTCTCCACTCCCTAGTTGATGATTTTTAAACATAGGGTCTCCACTCCCTAGTCACTTTTCCAACATAGGGTCTCCACTCCCTAGTTGATTTTTATTTTTAGACATAGGGTCTCTATTCCCTAGTTGATTTTTATTTTTAGACATAGGGTCTCCACTCCCTAGTCGCTTTTCCAACATAGGGTATCCACTCCTCAGTTGATGATTTTCTAACATAGGGTCTCCATTCCCTAGTTGATGCATTTATTCTAGACATAGGGTCTCCACTCCCTAGTCGCTTTCATTTTTAGATATAGGGTCTCCACTTCCTAATCTTTGTTTTCTCAGGGTACACCAATCTCGACTTTTTATTGCTTTCAATAATGAAGTAGTATAGAGTTTTGTTGCAAATAACTCACGAATTTTTTTTAGTGAAAACTGGGGCAGAAAAATTTCATTCGTTTGTTTTGGTGCCGGAGCAGGTTTTTACCTTGAGGCACAGGGTTCGAGACGACCAAAAGAAGAAGTCTTAATCCAGAATAAAAGAAAAGAAGAAAAGAAAAAGAAGTGAACTCAAAGTGCAGAAGCGGAGAAAAGATGTCGACTACTCAAGACATGATTGAAGTCACAAGCTTGGCATGTCCCGCCTTGATTCGAAAAGCTGAAGGAGAATGAACCAACACCTGCAGCTAACAAACATCAAGATTCAGATGAAAGTCTGTATGAGAACCAACCAAGACTCAAGATCAAACTTCAGAAGATTTATAGATAGGAATCTTGTAACTTGTATCTGATAGGCTTAGATAGTTCAGCTTTTCATTATGATTTTGGGTATAATAAGGAGCTCACCAAGCAGCAACAACAACAGTAGCAGTGAAATCACAGCTTTTCGATAATCCCAGCTACCAAAACTTCTAGAACTACACTAACCTGATTCCTTTATAGCCAATGATATGTACGCAACCTCCAGAGCAAGGTTCGATCAAACTTTTCCAAATGCTTCCCATGGAGTATCCAAACGGGCAAAAATTGCTCGTAATTTCTCAATTTATCTTTGCCCGAAAACCTTTCGTGTTTCCGAGCAAAGAGGGGCAGCTGTGAACACGTGATTTTTGCCCGACTAAAATATTCCTACATAATTCACAAAATAGGATTTTTCTAATTATTTTAATTTTTATAGAATTTTAAGGAATTTTTGTTAATTAATTGTTTGCATTTAATTGCATTTTTAACATTTTAGATTCATACAAAAAATACCAAAAATGTCCAAATCTTCATTGCGTAGCCTTTTTAGGTCTTATTTGCAGTTAGAGTTTAATTGCATAAGTTAATTGCATTATTAAATAAAAATTGTCACGACCCAAGTTCGCTCTTCGTGAACATGTCGTGACGGCACCTAGTCTCTACGACTAGGTAAGCCTAACAATTTCGAAAAGAAAGAAATAAATGCGGAAAAACTAAATAAAAACCAAGATAACAAAATATAACAGTGTTAAAGATGCCGCCCGACATATAACAATACAAGATTTCCAACTAAACACTCCCAAAACCCGGAAACCCATGAATCACAAGCTAAGAGTACAATAGGCTCTAACTCCGGAAAATGTCTTAACAAAAGAAAAGTACAGAAGGGCTATAACTAAAAGAAAGAATAGATAGGGACTCCTCGGTCTGCGGACGCGGCAGATATACCTCAAAGTCTCTAGAGATCGCCTTGCCTCGCTAACGATATGACTGAGTCGATGCACCTGGATCTGCATACAAAAAACATGTGCAGGAAAGGGCATGAGTACAACACAGCGGTACCCATAAGTGCCAAGCCTAACCTCGATCGGGTAGTGACGAGGAAGGTCAGGGCCCTACTGGTTATCAATATATAAGGCAAAGTAAGACAGTGCAAGGTGCAACAGTATAATCAAAACAATATCAGTAAACGGGAAGAAATCACAGACAATATACACTCAGTACACTGAAATATCGATAGGGGATCTCCCGGGATCCCGTCCCGTAGTCCCAAACATAAATACTCGGGGATCTCTCAGTATCCCGGGGATATCTCAGTATCCTCAATATATGTGCTGGGGATCTCTCGGTATCTTGAGGATCTCTTAGTATCATCAATATATGTGCTGGGGATCTCTCGGTATCCCGCACTACAATCTAAGTCAATATATGCGCAGGGGATCTCCCGGAATGCTCATCCGTAGTCCCAAAATAAAAGCACAACTATCTCAAGGAAAGAATCCACAATTTTATTCAAGTTTGTACCAAGAAAATAGAGATTTCTATTCTAACATGTTGCACAGAATTCACGTAGGCAGTTTAAGCAGATAGGACAGTTAATTCACTTAAACATGTTTCCCTATACTACGCAGTAGTACAAGTAATGTTCAAGAAGAAAGAAACACAGTCAACTTATTTAATGAAAAACGGATTTCCAACAGTTAGCATGTGTACGCACTCGTCACCTCACGTACACAACATTCAAATAACAACAACACCAAATCGTAGGGAGGGGGGATGTCCCCTACACAAGGTTAGACAAGCCACTTACATCGAACCGGCCCAATCAACTCAATACCACGTTCTTGCCATGAGTATCCGACTCCAAATGGCCCAAATCTATTCAAAGTAATTTCATAATGCAAATAACACTTCAAGTAACTAATTCAACTAATTAATTTTAAGCCAATACGCGAAATTAGGAAAAATGACCAAAATGCCCCCTAGGCCCACGTCTCGGAATCGGGTAAAATTTACAAATTCAGAACCCTCACACTCTCACGAGTTCATACATACCAGAATTGTTCCAATCCGACATCAAAATCTTGATCAAAACTCCAAAATTAGGCCTAAGAACCTTTTCCAAATTTTTCCCAATTTCTCGTCCCAAATCCGAAATTAGATGATGAATTCATGATTAGAATAATGAGTTATAAGAAAAAAGGAGTTAAGAATCATTACCAGTTAACTCCCTCCGAAAATCTCTCCAAAAATCGCCTCCTACCGAGCTCCCAATTCAATTTTCCAAGTTTTGATTTTAAACCCTCGTTCTTCCGCTTTTTTGACCAGTGAAACCGCATCTGCGGCTCTAGAACCGCACCTGCGGTCCTGCTTCTGCGTCGACCAAGTCGCACCTGCGACTTTTCATTAAACGGAAATTTCCGCACCTGCGACTCCCTTTCCGCACCTGCGATTTCGCAGGTGCGTTCGACTTCTCGCACCTGCGGCTTCTGGAGCCTGGATCAAAATCCGCTTCTGCGGTCACCAAGCCGCTTCTGCGGCGCCGCACCTGCGGTTCCATTCACGCAGGTGCGGTTATGATAGGTTCAGCTAACATCAAATTTTTCATAAGTCCAATTCAACTTCCGTTAAGCATCCGAAACTCACCCGAGGCCCCCGGGACCTCAACCAAACTTGCCAACCAACCCTAAAACATCATACGAACTTATTCCAACCTTTGGATCACATCAAATAACGCTAAAACCACAACTCACTCTCCAACCCAAGCCTAAGGATTTCCAAAACTTCAAATTTCCGCTTTCGATCAAAAAGTCTATCAAACCTAGCCCGAATGACCTGAAATTTTGCACACAAGTCCAAAAGACACAACGGACCTACTCCAACTTCCGGAATTCCATTCCGACCCCGATATCAAAATCTCACTATCGAACCGGAAACTTCAAAAATTCAAATTTCGGCATTTCAAGCCTAATTAAGCTACGGACCTCCAAAACACAATCCGATCACGCCCCTAAGCCCGAAATTATCCAACGGAGCTAAGGAACCGACGAAATTCCATTCCAAGGCCGTCTTCACACTGCTCCGACTACGGCCCAAATCCTAAAGCTTTAACTCTCATTTAGGGATTAAGTGTCCCAAAACTCTCCGAAACTCCAAATAAATCCTCCAAGCAACTCACAATAGCAAAAACAAACACGGGGAAGGCAGTTAATAGGGAAACGGGGCGTTAATTCTTAAAACGACTGGCCGGATCGTTACAAAAATCAACAAAAATATTGTTCATTTTTACATTTTTAGTTTCTAGTTTTAGATTAGTAATTTCCTTCATTAGTTTTAAAGCTAATTAATTATTCAAATATTAGAAATAGTTCATTAAGTTCATTTCACAGATTAGATTTTTGATCTAGGACCTAATCTAGGTTTTTTAATTAATTAGGTTAGGATTTAAATTAAAAGAAAAGAAGAAAATACAAAGAAAGGGAAATAAGGTGATATTTGAGTCTTGTACATAAAATTTGGGCCAAAAGTTTAAATTGGCCAAAAAACTTAACCAACCCCCAGCCCAGACCCTTAAAAATCCGATCCACCTTCCCCAATAACCCAAATGACCCCGTTTTGACTAGAAACAACCCCAGCCGTTGATCTCTACAGATCCAACGGCTCTTAACTCATCCCCCTTTCCTTATTACTGTCTGAACCCCTCCAAACCCTAGAGAACATATCAGTCACCTCCCTCACCCCTCTCTCTCACCTCCGCCGTTGCGGCCCCCCGGAAATCGCCTACGGCGGCGGCGCCACCCCAAACATACCCAAAATCACACCCTACACTCCTCATCCTCCCCTCTCCTCGAACCCCATAACCATTTCCCCCAAATCCCCACCAAATTCGTCAAATTTCAAATCTAAGAAGTTTAGAAAACCAAAGGCTATCTCTTTTGATCTATTTTTTTACTCGTTTTGGCTCGAACTTACGTGAATCAATTGCTCTTAACATGAGCAATTGAATCACGTTAGTTTGAGCCCATTTCGATGTCGCCGAGGTCTGGTCGAGCCCTATCTACTAATAAGGTTTCATTCACCCCATTTTTGAGCTTGAAGGTATTTTTCTAGTTCCCAACCTTCCCATGTTTTCATCTATTTCACTTCGTTCGTTTACTGGCCGCGTGTTCTGTTATTTTTATGAAATCATTTAAGCGCTTTGGATTCATCGTCCTGTTGAGTATGGTTGATTATTGACTGATGTGCGCATAGTTTGTTATTATTTGCTTGGTTTGTTCATCACCAGAATAAGGTAATTATAATCATTCCTTTAGCTTTTGAATTTATTCTACGGCAGGTTTTCAGTTTATTACGACTAAGTGAGGATTTCGATTTATTTTTCAATTGATAACTGGTGGCACATAGTTTCATTGTAATAGATCAGTTGCTTTGGGTTTAGGAGTGTGAATTGGGCCAAGAATCAGGCCCAAATGTAGGCCCAGTATGAGTTTGATTTAAAATCTGACAGAATGAGTAAAATGAAGATTTAGAAAGGGCATTAAGGGACTTCCACCTAAGGGAATCTTTCTGTTATAACAAAAAGAAGTTTCTAGAAGAAAGAAGAGGGTTGGTCTCTACAAAAGAAAACAGATACAACTCAGATTTTGGGGCCTAGGAGTCAAATAACAATTTGAAGGATAAAAGTGAATTAGAAAATCAGTTTTTTTGTTGCCCTAAAATCTTCTATAAAAGGATCCTTTTCTAATTCATTAAAGGGTCTTAGACAGAAAAAGAGAGAGGGCTACTAGAAAATTTAGGTTTTCTTTGAAATCTGAGTTTAATAGCTGTTAAAAAACACTAAAAAATCAGGGAGATATAAAAGATTAAAAGTTGCTTCTAGTCAATTTGGTGTCTTGCATCATTTCTGGGTTCAAAGTTTGGTTTGGTTTGAAGAAATTGTTGGTTTTATTGCTGTTGTTGATACTTAATTTTTCCCTCATATATTTTAAAATGCATATATACTTTCAAAATAGTGCATGAGCATCAACCAGTATTTTTTCATATTTTTCCTGTAATTTTAAAAGGATTTTAATTAATTTATTCTAGCATTTTAGTATACAAATAATTAGTAATTGCATTACAAACGATTTTATGATAATTTTATCATTTATATTTATACTGAATTTTGGTTATTTCACAAATAGCCATATGCACATGTTACGGTTATAATTGCAATAACTTTGCAATAATAGTCCATGTGTGCATAATTACCTTATTTCACGAGAAAATAACCTTTTATATTTTTATAATGCTAAGTAATTATATTAAATCATCTTCATGCATAAAAATCATTTTAATCATTTAATTAGCTATTTTTACAAATTATTTTATTAATAAATTAGGTATTTAATAAATAGCCCCTTTAATTATGTTTAAATTCGGATCCCCAGCCCAATTCAAATTAAAAAAATCCGCCCAATTCATCTACCCTAGCCCACTTAAATCTAACACAAACCATAGCCCAATATCCTATCTAACCCACCCCAGCCCGGAACCGATCTTGGACGTTGATCTCAAAGATCAACAGTCCAAAACCCTCTTTCCCTTTTTAATTAACCTAACACCCCAAAACCCTACTCATTTCTCTAACCCCGCCGCCCCAAAATCCTCTCCTCCTCTCTTCTCTCTAAGACACTCTCAAACCCTAAGGCACCGTCACTCCAAAATTTCCCCAAACCCCTTAGATTCATGACCAATATGGGGTCACCTGGAGATTTACGGCCTTATCTGGCCTCATACCTCTACTGGTTGTTCGATTTTGTTGTTATCTGAAGGAATCTCGAGGAGACTCAACCCAGAGTCGACCTAGACTCTTCGTTTTTTTATGAACCCGCCTTGTGTTCATCGCTGTTTGTGAGTATTGTTATCTTTGTGTCTATGTTTTGAAACTCCGATTCTGGGCTAGATTTTTCCTCACCTCGTCCCATTTTCTCAAAACCCTCATCTCTTTCTACTTGAATCTGTTCAGATCCTTGTAGATCTGAAACGACTTTGAATTTATCCGGTAGTTTCCTTTAAAAAAATCTTCTGTTTTCCTTACTACTAATCGATTTCAATATTTTCTAAAACTAGGGTTTCACTTCGTTTTGTTTCTAAAAAAGTTTTCTAAAGTTTCTATGTGTTTGAATCCGATTATCTTTACTAGTTCTACTGATTCTTTCATGCCTATGTTCTAGTCCTTTATTTGTTTAATTGTTCGCTTCAATATTTGCCCGTTATTCCTTGTTCGTCAATTAGCAGAGATTAATTGATGATTATTTGACTATTTAGGGTTCGAAATTATTGTGTTTTGCTGCGATGTCTACTCCATGTAATTTTTACCTACTTTCCTTATTTGTGACTCCTAATTGATAGTACTTGCCATAATTAGTCTATTGGCCTGATTTATAGGTGTTGATTTACTCTAATTGACTTATAAAAGGGCCTATGACTTGTTTCTTGCCTTATTCAAACCCTAATTTGGCTGATAATTGATTTCCCCCTAATTTGAAGGGTCTGTCCCGAAATCCTGCCTATTAATTGGTCCTGTTAAGCCCTAATTGATTGATTGATTGGTCTCTTTCCCTTATTTGTGAACTCTTGATTTCCTTTACCTTATTTGCTTCACTCTACTCGATGCTATATAAACCCCATTCTGTTTTTGAAAACACACACATACTCAAAAAGAAACACACACACATACACACATACAAACTCTTGCTCTCATTCAAACCTTTTCTTTTACTTGTGTTTGCTACATTGTCTAGCCGGCTGAAAGCCAAGGCTAGACTATTGGATTCTGCATACTTTCAACTTCTTGTTTGCTATTTCCTAACTGGTATGTCTCCATTTCAATTATCATTCAATATGCTATGGAGTTGAACCTATGTGCTTTCCCGTTTATTGCTCTCAATCAAAATAACAACTTCTGTGTAGTTCACTCCTGTTTTTCCTGTTTATTGCTCACAATTAGCATGATTACTACTGTGTATGTCTTTCCTGTTCATTGCTTTAAATTAGCAAGGCTACTTCTGTTGCTATGTCCTATCCACTATGTTATGGAATCTGACTATTATAAGATGTCAACATGTCTTTGCCTGTGTTATGTTTTTGATAACTAGCATACTCTTAACTCTCATGAAATTGTCTTGTCCAATATGTCAATATGGTTCACACACTTTAGCATGTTCTTATTTGATACAGGATGCTTATCTACTTGTTTTCTCAACTAGCATACTTGCCCTATTTTATGTGTTCCTGAATTTTATGTTCCCAACCCCTGCTACCTTTCTCTTTGTAGTTATCTGTTTATTATTCTGTTCCCAGCATACTATCTGACCACCTAGTGATGATTAATGAACTAAGTCAAATCTGGGCAATGTGAAACTTTGCTTGAAATGGTTGTGATCCTGTTTCTATCTACTGTTTGATCGCTGGAATTTTTGTTTGAATTCGAAGTGTTGAAATGACTCTGTTTGTCCTTATTTACTCCTAAAATCCAAACTGTTTTCTTAAAACTATCTCTTATTTTTATGTACTATTTTCAACTCCTACTCTTAGAATATCTAGGGTCCTGCCCCTCCAGTGTGAGCACTAGCTTGGGGGTCCATGAGACTCCTTCGAACTCTAACACACCGGGGTTGGCTTTTCCGAACTTGTTCACAAAACTGTTTCTTTAAAAGGGTTTCTGGTTTGAGAATTGCCCGGGGTCCCTAAGGCCCTTGGTAACTTTGACGCACGAGAAGGCCATTTGGTGTACTATGAGATACTGGCATATTTTAGACTTGGTTGAAGGCCTGGTTTTCAGGTTTACTTTTGGGCCTATCCAGGCTCCCTATTGTATAGCAATTTTGTTCTGTAATTCATTTATATCTGGTCTGTAATAATAATTCCTGTAAAAATAGATATTGGGGTTATTAGTAAAACCGGGAAGGGTGTTTTATATATGACTTTGTGGGGGATCGGGTAGAAACCATGTCTATAGGACTATTGTGATGATATTTATTTGCATTATGTTGAATTCTCATCCTAGATCCTTCTTCTAGGCCGTTTACCCATTCTGCAATAATCATGTTTTCAAAACCTCTATGTGTGCATTAGAAATCATGTTTCTGGGATATTTTGTTGCACTCACTTTGCAATTAATTGACACCTTTATTCGCCTAGATATCATGCCTATTGGAAAATATATATATAATCAGTTTCATCGCTTAACCGTCATGCCTATAAGGAATTAGTATAAAAATAGTTCCATCACTTAGATATCTCATGCTCAAAGAGATAAACCTGTAAAATCAGTTCGGTAATGCTTGTGATCATTTTGAGCATGTAGACAACATGCCTATAGGGTCTAAACGGATAAAATCTGCATGTTTAAACTAGTTACTGGTTTATAATACGTCTAGATATCATACCTATAGGATCCTGCCGGTTATCGCCTAGGCAAGCCTGTATGATAACTAAAACCCTGAAGTTGCCAAAAACTGTGTTTGTTTGACTGCTTATAAACTGCCCAGGTTCAGGAAGTAATAAAATCAGTAGGCAAACTGATTAGGTATTTACAGCCTCGCCTCAATAAAACTGCTGCGTATTTTGCGCTCATCTAGATATCCTGCTATAGGACTTTAAATGGTTTAAAACTATTTGTTTGAGGCGTGCAATTGTTTACTTATTTGTGGAGGTAAATGTGAGCCCCTTTAACTGCTCCTTATGTGACAATCCTACCTGTTTTGTTTGACGCCTAGTTTTCTCCTTATAAGCACCATAGGTAAGTATAAAACCACATTAACTAGAGGTCCTAAGCACCTCCAGGGCCCTAGGCAAGGGACGGGTAATGCAAACATAGGGTACGTATTCGATGCTATTAGAATGGTTAGATAATAATTAAGGCGAGGGTAATTGGGTAGTAAAGGATATTATGACCTGTGTGCTAATGCTACGGGTAACACCTCTATTTGAGGAAAGTTTACCGAGTATTGCACAGAAGTGATCCTATAAGCTAATAAACCTAGGACCCCCTTTATTACCATTTAAATAATCTCTATTTGTTTAAATTTCTTATGACTAATTCACTTAATTCGATTTAGGCCGAGATCCACCGTTGTAGACCTCGAGGGGTGCCTAACACCTTTCCATCAAGGTGATTTCAAGCCCTTACCCAATCTCCGGTACCGCAAACTGGTTTCATGAGTTAATTGTTCTAGGTGCCCTAACGCACCTTAATCCGTTAGGTGGCGACTCTTCAAATCTCATACCCAATTCCCAAAAGGAAAAGGAGTTGTCCCAAAATGTCGAAACCTGGACTCCGCGAGGAAAAAGGGGGCGCGACAGCATGGCGACGCTGCTGGGGATATTTTTAGGCTCTTACCATAACAAACTTGTTTTTGTGAATTAGTCTTGAACATGCTTTATTCTGTTAATGCATGTGCACCCTTTCTCTTTCGCCTTATTTGGATTTAATTACCCAATTTTCAAGCATTTATGATTTCCTTTATTAAAGAAATTGACTTGTCTCCTTGTTTTCTTTCTTAACTGCATCTTTTAATTATTAAATACTGCATTTATCATTCTTTTAACGCGCAAGTACGTGACAACATGCTATTTATTGTTGCATAAATCATGCTCAACATCATATTCCACTCATGCGTAATCAATCCTATAGCAACGCTTGATGAGTGTTTGCGCCCTTTTTATATATCACCCTTTAAATCCGAAAAGGCGTATTTGCGGTAAAACTAGTCGATCAGCGGTGCAGTCGACGGTTCCGTGCCTTTTCCCCTCGAGTTGTCCACTTGAGGGTACCAGTCTAGACCCCCCTAGAAGCCTTACTATGATTAATTGTACATGTATCATGGTCAAACGTAGCTGGGTTAATATGTTGTCCATATAATAACCCTTTAAGACAAGCCTTGTCCAAAAGTCCATCGGGTTTTCCATAATCCCAACGGACGCCATCACGATTGTGTGCATTAATTTTGGAGAATTAAGTGCCAATATGCTAATTATTGTTGTATAAATAGTCGGATCTGGAGGGGGAAAGGGCCTAACCATATTTGTTTTGCAGAAAATGAGGCACGAAGTCCCCAAGTTCGGCATGATTGCCAGAACACCGAAGGAATGAAGGAGGACACTTAGTAAGAGCATACCTACTGCTGAACCTGCGCGAACTGGGAATTTGATCGACAAGAGCATCCAGCCTGGAGAAGGTCCTTCTGGGACCAAGTAGATTAGGTTCATTTGCTTTTTCAAATGTAATAAGGCCAAGTGCCATTAGTGACTTATCTTATTTAGTGTCGTTTTGGGTTCATCTTTTTTTTACATTCATGAAATGAGGCAATTATTGGCACTGAAATTCTCCAAATCAACATGTCTCTAGGCCTACCTCGGGCATAACGAGGATCCTAAATTAGGCCGCGAATTTACATTCCCGCAATATGTGTTTAAATACTGCAAACATTTTCAGAATCCTTACTAACTTGTTTACCTTTTGTTTTTCTTTACTTTTAATATTCCCATCCCCTAAGGTTGGTTCGCACATACTGGCATCATCAGCATATCACACCAGATCTAGAGGCCCTTCACCACCTCCTCCTCCAAGTAATACGAAAAGCAGAGGAAAAACTAAGATGGATGACTTGAATGGAGTCCGAAGGAAAAATGCTGAGAATACTGAAACCTCGGATGGTCTGAGTATTCCGGCCCAGAATGATGTGGTTCTACGATTGGAGCAGAAAATACAGGAGTTACAAGGAGAACTTGAGCAGATCCGCAACCTGGCAAACCTCTCCCTCACTCTGAACGTCCCAGTCGTTAACCAATATGATGTTCAAAACCCACCGCCTCCTCAAAATACGCCAAACCAACGTCCACAAAATCCTACCGCACCCCATCAATACGCCACACCACCTCAAAATCCCAATCCTCTACCGGTACTAACTCCTCCACAACACCACAATCAACCAACCTATTACCCACAAACCACTGCCTATCACACTCCTCGGAACACACCACAACCTATTCCTGATCCTCAAAACTCCACCAACGATCACCACTACACCCAAATCCCTGGCACCCACCAAAACAATCCCATATACGTGGAAACTCCACCTCACTCCGCTCAACCAATCTCCTATACACCAGAATCCACTGAGAAGGACCTGTTCATCAAGAACATGGCCGAGGAGCTCAAGAAGTTGACAAATCGAGTTCAGGGTGTTGAAGGAGGTAAAGGGATATAAGGTCTGAACTACGAGGATTTATGCATACAACCAGATGTGGAACTGCCGGCCGAAATCCTAGCTTGCTATGCCCTTGCCTCTCAAATCTACCTCCTCGCGCGTCAAATTTGACCAAAACCACAACGAATACGTCACAATATGCCAATGGAACAATACCCAATCGAAAACAATCGAAAAATAGCAAAAATCTCGAAATTAGCAAAACCCGAGCCCCGGGCACACTTCTCGAAACTCAGAAATTCTTACACCAACGGGTTCCTTATCTCGCCACGAGTCTATACATATAAAGAACACCAAAATCGGAGTCCAAATGACCCCTCAAATCCCAATTTGAAATATTAAAACTCAAGCCCTAGTTCATCCCCTTTTTGCTAAGTTTCCATGGATTTCAAGGTCAATTTCACAATTAAATCACGCTTTTTAGTTCATAAAACTTACCTCCAATAAATCCCAGTCGAAACCCTCTTCAATTCCCGTCCAAAAGCTCTCAAGAATGCTCAACAATGGTGAAAATAAGACCTAGCTCGCGGAGGAATTGTTTTAAAAACTATTCTGCCCAGTTCTGAATTCCTTCTATGCGAACGCGATGGCCCCCTCGCGTTCGCGATGAACAAATATTCCTCTGAACAAAATTACCCTTCGCAAATGCGGTGTCCCACACGCGAACGCGGTCCTTCAGCTGCTCCAACTACGCGAACGCGATACCCGTGTCGCGAACGCGAAGAACAAATAATGCGGGTCCTCAATTCCTCTTATGCGAACGCGAGACACTGCCCGCGAACGCGATGAACAAAAGCTCAGGGCCCCAAATCCTTCTACGCGAATGCGATGGCCCACTCGCATTCGCGAAGGCCAATATCCTGCTGCACTGACTGCAGAATTTCTGCAACATTTTTCCAAGTTCAAACCTCCGGTTAGCCATCCGAAATCACCCCGAGGCCCCCGGGACCTCAACCAAAAGCACCAACACATCCTAAAACATCATTCAAACTTGTCCCAATCACAGAAACACCTCACACAACACTAAAACCCTCATTTCTCATTGAATTCAAGCCTAAGTTCTTCAAAAACTTCCGAAATACGCATTCGATCAAAAACCCAACCATTTCACCTCCGAATGACCTGAAATTTTGCACACACATCCCAAATCACATTACGAAGCTACAACAACTCTCGGAATTCCATTCCGACCCTCGGATCAAAATCTCACCTATCAACCGGAATTCGCCAAAATACTAACTTCGCCAATTCAAGCCTAATTCTACACCGGACCTCCAAAATCACTTCCGATCACACTCCTAAGTCACAAATCATCCCTCGAAGCTAACCGAATCATCGGAAATCATATCCGAGCCCTCTAACGCATAAGTCAACATCCGGTTGACTTTTCCAAAACAAACCTTCCTTAAAGAGACTAAGTGTCTCATTTCCTTCTAAAACCAATCCAAATCAACTCGTTCACACAAGACTCTTATAATGAAGCATAAAGAAGCAGAAAATGGGGGAAACGGGGCGGTAACTCACGTGAGGACGGGTTGGGTCGTCACATCCTCCCCAACTTAAACAAACGCTCGTCCTCGAGCGAGTCAAGAAACATACCTGAAGACTCAAATAGGTGAGGGTATCTGCTCCGCTTCTCCCACTCGGTCTCCTAGGTAGCCTCCTCCACGGGCCGAACTCTCCACTGCACCTTCACCGAAGCAACATACTTTGATCTTAACTTCCGAACCTGACGATCCAAAATGGCTGCTGGCTCTACATCATAAGTCAAATCACCCTCCAACTGAACTGTACTGAAATCCAAGACATGGGACGGGTCTCGAACGTACTTCCGGAGCATAGAAACATGAAAAACTGGATGCACGCTCGGCAAGCTGGGTGGCAAAGCAAGCTCATAAGCCACCTCCCCAATCCTCCTAAGTACCTCGAAAGGCCCAATGAACCGCGGACTCAATTTCCCTTTCTTTCCGAATCTCATAACACCCTTTGTGGGTGAAACCTTCAGCAAGACCTTCTCACCAATCATATAGGATACATCTCGGACTTTCCTGTCCGCATAACTCTTCTGCCTCGACTGCGCTGTACGGAGTCTCTCCTGAATCACCTTCACCTTCTCCAATGCATCCTGAACCAAATCTGTCCCCAACAATCTAGCCTCGCCGGGCTCGAACCAACCAACTGGAGATCTACACCGTCTCCCATACAAGGCCTCATACGGTGCCATCTGAATGCTGGACTGATAGCTGTTGTTGTAGGCAAACTCTGCAAGCGGTAGAAACCGATCCCATGACCCTCCAAAGTCAATAACACAGACGCGTAGCATATCCTCCAATATCTGAATGATGCGCTCGGACTGGCCGTCCGTCTGAGGGTGAAAGGTTGTGCTCAACTGCACCTGAGTACCCAACTCTCGCTGAACCGTCTGCCAAAACTGAGAGGTAAACTGAGTGCCCCGATCTGATATGATGAAACTGGGACACCATGCAACCGAACAATCTCCCGAATATAAATCTCTGCCAGCCGCTCTGAAGAATAAGTAGTACAAACCGGAATGAAGTGCACGGACTTGGTCAGCCTGTCTACAACCACCCAAATAGCATCAAGCTTCTTCAAAGTCCGAGGGAGTCCGGTAACGAAATCCATAGTGATCCTCTCCCACTTCCACTCAGGAATAACCATCTGCTGGTGCAAGCCACCCGGTCTCTGATGCTCATATTTCACCTGCTGACAATTAAGACACCGGGCTACATACTCCACAATATCTCTCTTCATCCTCCGCCACCAATAGTGCTGCCTAAGATCCTGATACATCTTCACGGCACCCGGATGAATGGAATACCGCGAGCTATGGGCCTCCTCCAATATCAACTCCCGAAGCCCATCCACATTGGGCACGCAAATCCGGCCCTGCATTCTCAACGCACCATTCTCACCAATGGACACGTCTCTGGCATCATCATGATGTACCCTGTCCTTAAGGGCAAGCAAATGCGGATCATCATACTGACACTCCCTGATGCGGTCATACAAGGAAGACCGAGAAACCATACAAGCCAACACCCGACTGGGCTCTGAAATATCTAGTCTCACAAATCGGTTGGCTAAGGCCTGAACATCAACTGCAAATGGCCTCTCCTCAACTGGGATGTATGCCAAGCTCCCCATACTCACCGACTTTCGGCTCAAAGTATTGGCCACTACATTGGCCTTCCCCGGGTGATACAGAATAGTGATATCATAATCCTTAAGTAACTCTAGCCACCTCCGCTGTCTCAAATTAAGATCCTTTGTCTTGAACAAATGCTGAAGACTACGATGATCAGTGAATACCTCACAAGATACGCCATACAAGTAATGCCTCCAAATCTTCAATGCATAAACTATAGCAGCTAGCTCCAAATCATGAACGAGGTAGTTCTGCTCATGGGGCTTCAACTGACGAGAAGCATAAGCAATAACTATACCCTCCTGCATCAGAACACAACCGATCCCAACTCGCGAAGCATCACAATATACCGTATAAGAACCTGAAGATGATGGCAAAACCAATACTGGAGCTGTGGTCAAAGCTGTCTTGAGCTTCTGAAAGCTCTCCCCACACTCATTCGACCATACAAATGAAACACCCTTCTAAGTCAACTTGGTCAAGGGCGATGCAATAGAGGAAAAACCCTGAACAAACCGGCGATAATAGCCTGCCAACCCAAGGAAACTACGAATCTCTGTGGCTGAGGACGGTCTAGGCCAACTCTGCACTGCCTCTATCTTCTTCGGGTCAACCTGAATACCCTCACTGGACACCACGTGTCCCAAGAAAGCCACTGAACCGAGCCAGAACTCACACTTGGAGAACTTTTCATAAAGCCTCTCCTCCCTCAATTTCTGCAATACAACTTGCAAATGCTGCGCGTGCTCCTCCTGACTACGCGAGTATACCAGAATATCATCAATGAACACGATGACAAATGAATCCAGATAAGGCCGAAATACACTGTTCATCAGATGCATGAACGCTGCTGGGGCATTGGTCAGCCCGAAAGACATGACAAGAAACTCATAGTGACCATATCTAGTCCTGAAAGCAGTCTTATGGATGTCTGAATCCCTGATCTTCAATTGGTGATAACCCGAACGGAGATCAATCTTGGAAAACACCCTCGCTCCCTGAAGCTGGTCAAACAAATCATCTATGCGAGGCAGGGGATACTTGTTCTTCACTGTTACTTTGTTCAATTGCCTATAATCGATACACATTCTCATTGTGCCATCCTTCTTCTTCACAAACAGGACTGGCGCACCCTAAGGTGACACACTAGGCCGAATGGACCCCTTATCTAGGAGCTCCTGAAGCTGCTCCTTCAATTCCTTCAACTCCGCTAGTGCCATACGATATGGCAGAATAGAGATGGGCTGAGTGCCCGGCACCGGGTCAATACCAAAATCAATATCCCTGTCCGGCGGCATGCCCGGCAGGTCTGCAGGAAACACATCGGGAAAATGCCTCACAACTGGAACAGAATCAATGCTAGGAGTCTCAGCTCCAACATCCCTCACAAACGCCAAATAGGAAAGACAACCCTTCCCAACCATACGCTGGGCCTTCACGAAGGAAACAACTCTACTAGGAACATAATCAGTCACACCACGCCACTCGATCCGCGGTACACCCGGCATAGCCAAAGTGACTGTCTTAGCATGACAGTCTAGAATAGCGTGACACGGAGATAACCAATCCATACCCAAAATAACGTCGAAGTCCACCATGCTCAATAGCATAGATCAACTCGGGTCTCCAGACCCCCAATAATCACAACACATGACCGGTACACACGGTCCACAACAACGGTATCGCCCACCGGGGTAGACACATGAACAGGCAAAGATAGAGACTCCCGGGGCATACCCAAATAACGAGCAAAATATGAAAATAAATATGAATAGGTGGAACCGGGATCAAATAATACTGAGACGTCTTTATGGCAGACTGAAATAATACCTGTAATGACAGCGTCTGAAGCAATGGCATCTGTCCTGCCCGGCATAGCATAGAAACGAGCCTGGCCATCGCCTGATCGACCTCCACCTCTGGGACGACCCCTGGCTGCCTGATCTCCACCCCTAGCTGGTTGGGCGGGTGATGATGTAACTGGAGCAGAAGTCGAGGGCTGACCCCTCTGCTGATGCTGACTGCCACGAAATCGAGGACACTGCCTCCTCAAGTGCCCAAACTCTCCGCATTCATAACAACTGCCCGGTGCTGGAGATGGGGACTGATGGGACCCTCTCGCACCGGAGTGACTAGCAGATGCACTCGGCACAGAAGAACCCTGACCGGAGTGACTAGCAGATGCACTCGGCACAGAAGAACCCTGAGCTGATGGGGCATGAGATGAACTCTGAGCTGGGAGGGCGCTGAGTGAAGACTGACCCTGCTGGGGCCCATGATGACCACGGCCTGAAGATCCCCCACGATACTCTGGACGGGCCGACTGAGCAGGCCTGAAAGAACGACCTCTACCATGCTGGAACTGGCCCCTCGAAGGAGCACCACTGTAACTGCCTGATCCACGAGGCCTCTTGGCCTCCCTCTCCTCTCGCTCTCTACGGCGAAGTGACTCGATCTCACGAGCGATATCCACCACCTCCTCAAACGTAGCACCCAATACTCTCTCTCTAGTTATCAAAATACGGAGATGGTAATTAAGGCCATCCACAAATCTCCTGATCCTCTCACGGTCTGACGGAACCATCCAGATAGCATGACGGGCCAACTGTGAAAACCTCATCTCGTACTGAGTCACTGTCATATCCCCCTGTGTCAACCACTCAAATTGTCTACGCAGCTCCTCTCTGCGGGACTGAGGTACATATTTCTCCAGAAAAAGAGCGGAGAACTGCTGCCATGTCAGGGGTGCTGCACCGACAGGCCTACGCCTCTCAAAGTCCTCCTACCAAGTAAGAGCAGCCCCCGTGAACTGGAAAGTAGTAAATGCCACACCACTCGACCCAAGGATCCCTGCCGTACGGAGCATACGCTAACACCTGTCAAGAAAACCCTGGGCATCCTCGCCCTCAGCACCACCGAATGTCGGAGGCTGGAGCCTACCAAACCTCTCGAGACGACGCTGCTCATCGTCTAGCATAGCTGGAACCACGAAGCCCTGAACTGGTGCAACCTGCTGAGTTGGAGGTGCCTCTGGTGTCTGTAGTCCCTGCACTACCTGCTCAGGTGTGCGAGCAGCAGGAGTCTGATTGCCTTCCCCGGCCTGTGAAGTAGCTGCTGCTGCTGCTGTGGTGGCTGAAACTGCCTGAGCCAGGCTAGTGCAGACTGATAATATCTGTGCCAAGGTCTCCTGAAGTCCCGGAATCACGATAGGCACAGTTGGTGCCTGAACAGGTGTTGCTGGAGTATCCACAGCTAGAGCCTGATCCTGATCTGGGGCAACTAGTGGATCAGCAGGTGCTGCCCCGGCTGCTCTGCCTCTGCCACGACCACGATCGCGTCCACGGCCTCTGGCGGCCTCAGTAGGTGGTACTGGTGGTCGTCCGCCACGTCCGGTAGCTCGTTTCCTCACCATCTGTGAGAGAATGGAATAATAGAAGTTTAGTTCTCAGTTCAACAAAGCCGCACGACAAGAGTTTCAAGAATGTGGAGTTTTCCTAAAGGTTTTGCAGCCTCCCGAGGAAAAGTACAGACGTCTCCATACCGATCCACGAGACTCTAACTAACCGGCTCATGACTCGCGAGACCAAGTAACCTAGGCTCTGATACCAACTTGTCACGACCCCAACCCCAGTCGTGATGGCGCCCAACACACTGCTAGGCAAGCCCGGCTAATTTAATAACCTTAACCATTTTTATCTAGTTCATGAATTAATTAACACAGATAAATTACTAAGTCATAATACTGAAATTCTGAAATAGAGTTAAGACATGCGGAAATCCCAAGTATCAATACTACTACACAGCCCGAAGAATCCGGTGTCACGAGTCTGAGCCTCTAATACATGAGTATCAACCTACTACATATTGTTCTAAAGAAATGCGAAAATAAAGCAATAAGATAGAAGGGAAGATCAGGACTGCAGACGTCATGCAGCTACCTTGATACTCCCGGATATGCTACTCGGTAGAGAAGTCCTCACTCAACCTCGGATGTACCTGGATCTGCACGCAAGGTGCAGGGAGTAATGTGAGTACTCCGACCCAATGAGTTATAAGCATAAATAAAGGCTGAGAATAAGAAATCCTGAATAGGCACAAAGTAATTCTATAAATACAGCAACTTATCAAGTAGTACAAAGTCAGTAAACCAATAAAACAATTATGAAAATACTACGACAGATAAGTAAGTAAATGACAGTCAAATATGAAATACAACACATAGTATGGTACTCTCTAGTACCCGCTGCGGCGTGCAACCCGCTCCATTTATTTATCGTCGACGGCGCTCACTAGGGGTGTGCGGACTCCAGGAGGGGCCCCTTACGGCCCAAGCGCAATAATAAGCCATCTCGTGGCATCAACTAGGCCCTCGGCCTCATATCAATATCAATACAATACCGTTGCGGCGCGCAGCCCGATACCATACTCAGTCCAAAATCACATAAGCCCCTCGGGCACAATAATATAGAAATATTCAGCCCAAACTTCATTAAAAATATTATTTAAGTTTCAAGTTTGAGGAAAAGTGACTGAGTTTGCAAAACAGTATTAAATACTAGTACTGAGTTCAATTATATGTAAAAATGGTAAGAAACCAGTAATAACAATCCCTGAAAGATTCAATCAATTGGCACGAAGCCCAAATATGACAATCAGCTCAAATCATAATGATAACAGGTGATATTCAGTCAAATACACAGTTAATTCATCTATTAGGACGGACCAAGTCACAATCCCCAACGGTGATCTACCCCACGCTCGCTACCCGGCGTGCAAGTCACCTCAATATAGCACTACGATGTGCAAATCCGGGGTTTCAAACCCTCAGGACATCATTTACATCTATTACTCACCTCAAGCCGGCCGAATCCTAGGTTGCTATGCCCTTGCCTCTCAAATCGACCTCCTCGCGTCGAATCTGACAAAAACCACAACGAAAATGTCACAATATGCCAATGGAACAATACCCAATCAAAAACAATCGAAAAATAGCAAAAATCTCGAAATTAGCAAAACCCGAGCCCCGGGCCCACTTCTCGAAACTCAAAAATTCTTACACCAACGGGTTCCTTATCTCGCCACGAGTCTATACATATAAAGAACACCAAAATCGGAGTCCAAATGACCCCTCAAATCCCATTTTGAAATATTAAAACTCAAGCCCTAGTTCTTCCCTTTTTTGCTAAGTTTCCATGGATTTCAAGGTCAATTTCACAATTAAATCACGTTTTTAGTTCATAAAACTTACCTCCAATCAATCCCAGTCGAAACCCTCTTAAATTCCCGTCCAAAAGCTCTCAAGAATGCTCAACAATGGTGAAAATAAGACCTAGCTCGCGGAGGAATTGTTTTAAAAACTATTCTGCCCAGTTCTGAATTCCTTCTATGCGAACGCGATGGCCCCCTCACGTTTGCGATGAACAAATATTCCTCTGACCAAAATTACCCTTCGCAAACGCGGTGTCCCACACGCGAACGCGGTCCTTCAGCTGCTCCAACTACGCGAACGCGATACCCGTGTCGCGAACGCGAAGAACAAATAATGCGGGTCCTCAATTCCTCTTATGCGAACGCGAGACACTGCCCGCGAACGCGATGAACAAAAACTCAGGGCCCCAAATCCTTCTACTCGAACGCGATGGCCCACTCGCGTTCGCGAAGGCCAATATCCTGCTGTACTGACTGCAGAATTTCTGCAACATTTTTCCAAGTTCAAACCTCCCGTTAGCCATCCGAAATCACCCCGAGGCCCCCGGGACCTCAACCAAAAGCACCAACACATCCTAAAACATCATTAAAACTTGTCCCAATCACATAAACACCTCACACAACACTAAAACCATCATTTCTCATTGAATTCAAGCCTAAGTTTTTCAAAAACCTCCGAAATACGCATTCGATAAAAAACCCAACCATTTCACCTCCGAATGACCTGAAATTTTGCACACACATCCCAAATCACATAACGAAGCTACAGCAACTCTCGGAATTCCATTCCGAGCCTCGGATCAAAATCTCACCTATCAACCGGAATTCGCCAAAATACTAACTTCGCCAATTCAAGCCTAATTCTACACCGGACCTCCAAAATCACTTCCGATCACACTTCTAAGTCACAAATCATCCCCCGAAGCTAACCGAATCATCGAAAATCATATCCGATCCCTCTAAAGCATAAGTCAACATCCGGTTGACTTTTTCAAAACAAACCTTCCTTAAAGAGACTAAGTGTCTCATTTCCTTCTAAAACCAATCCAATTCAACTCGTTCACACAAGACTCTTATAATGAAGCATAAAGAAGCAAAAAAATAGGGGAAACGGGGCGGTAACTCACGTGACGACGGGTCGGGTCGTCATAATATGTCTTCTATATATAGAACCTAAAGAAGATGCCAACTGAGACTTTCCGCGAGTATGCTACTCGGTGGAGGTCAGAAGTAGCCAAGGTCAGACTAGCATTAGACGAGGAACAGATGAACAAGTTCCTTGTCCGGGCACAGGACCCACAGTATTATGAGAGGCTAATGGTTATTGAGAATCACAAGTTCTCCGATATCATCAAACTCGGAGAGAGGATTGAAGAAGGTATTAAAAGTGGGATGGTGACAAATTTCGAGGCACCACAGGTCACGAACAAAGCGTTCCAATCAGGTGGCATATCAAAAAAGAAAGAAGTAGGGGCAGTAATGGTGGCCTAAGGCCCAAAATCCCCACTCACATACCAAACACCTCCACCTACATACCAACCCTTACCTCCCAGATATTCTCAACCCGCCACCGCCTATCACACTTATAACACCCAGCCAGCCTACTATCATTCACCTCCTACTCGCCCAAATTACCAGAAACCCCGACCTAATTTTGATCGCAAACCATCCAGACAATACACCGCCATTGCCGAACCATCGACCAACTGTACGAAAGGTTGAAGGCTGCTGGTTATGTCACCCCTGTTCCCGCTGTGGCAATGGAGAATTCATCTCAATGGGTCAACCCGAATAAAACCTGTGCATATCATTCTGGTATGAAGGGGCACACCATTGACAAGTGCCGGACATTGAAAGATAAGATCCAGACATTGATTGATAATAAGGCCATACAGGCGAAGGAAGTTGCACCCAACGTCCGCAACAATCCTCTTCCAGCTCATAGGGGCGAAGGGATCAATGTGATAGAAACTGACGAGGAATGGGATCCCGAGGGATCAATTGGACTTATCAAAGAGGGTGACGATCAAGCCAGCAGTCATGCTCAATCCCATTGTGGTACAGGTACAGACGCCAGTTGAGGTTGAGGTAACCACGTTGGTCCCATTTGAGGTAGAGGTAGCACCACCTGCAGCCACACCTATTTCATTTTAGGTAGAAGTGGCCACACCGTTCATAGTGACAGTAGCAACCGCACCTCTTTTCAAGTCCAACACCATACCTTGGGATTACGTTGCCGAAGCTAGGCGAAAAGGAAAAGCAAAAATGGAAGAATCTGGTGCCGCACAGGGAATGACCCGAACTGGAAGGATCTATACACCTGAAAATTTGGGAGGAAGAAGCAAGGAGGCTGCTACTAAACAACCTTTTATTGAAACTGGACCAGACGATCTTTGGAGGAAAGTACAGGCGAGAGAATACTCAACCGTCGACCATCTAAACAAGACTCCCGCCTAGATATCCATCCTGTCGCTATTGCAAAATTCTGAAGCACATAGGAGTGCTCTGATGAAGGTGTTGAATGAAGCTCATGTGCCCAACAATATCACGACTGGAGAGATGGCAAACATGGTAGGGCAAGTGCTGGAGAGTCACAAGATCAGCTTCAACGAGGATGAACTACCGCCTGAAGGGTTAAGTCAAAACAGGGCACTGCATATCACGGTACAGTTTGAAGACAAATTCATTACCAGGGTCCTAATAGATGGGGGCTCAAGCTTCAACATTTGTCCATTAACTACTCTGAAAAGATTGGGCAAAGATTTCCATGAGATACGGGCAGGAAGTATGAACGTGAAAGCATTTGATGGGTCTCAAAGGGCCACGATAGGGGAGATTAACCTTTGTTTGCTGATGGGACCAACTTGGTTCAATGTGGAGTTCCAAGTACTAGACATATAAGCTACATACAATCTTCTATTGGGTCGCCCTTGGATACATGCCGCTGGGGTTGGGGCTTCCACACTACACCAGGCCGTGAAGTTCGAGAGGAACCATCAGGAGATAATCATCCACGGAGATGGAAGTAACCCCATTTACACCAGTCAAACCATCTCGGTTATCAATAATAGAAGAAGTCTGGGTGGAGAAACTTATCACCACATTGAACACGTCAACGCAATTGAGAAGGACAAGTGGTGGAGTAACAAAATAGAAAGCATACTGGCATGGTCTGGGTATGAACCCGGCAAAGGGCTTGGGAAGGAACTCCAGGGCATTACCAAATCGATACAGTTGAAATGTCACGGTACCACCTTCGGACTTGGGTATCAGTACACCTGGAAGGAATATGATGATTGGTCGCCTCCATGGCGTGGTCCTTATTACCCTCTCGAGCAGCCAGTACCTCACCTAAGTCAGACTTTTCACCAGGTTGATACAATATAGGGATCTGCAGAGGAAAAAGCTTTGGATGGACTGAGAAATTTGTTCCTAGAAGACGAGGATATGGATTGCAATGCGATAATTTAGGAGGAGGAGGAGGAAGGCCTCACTATTCGAACTGTGGAGAAGGGAGTTGTTCTCCGGAATTGGACTGCCACACCATCCCGGGCCCGCCGAGTCCCTGGGTAGCTTGGCAATTAGCCTGATTTGTTTTTATAGTCATACTAGGCATTTAGGATATTTTCAGTAATTTTGTTTTAAAGACGCATTTTTGTTTTGAGATAATTGCTCGAGCCATCGAGCCGTACCTGTTTTGGATATTTTCAAATTTAAATCGATGCATTGCTATTTAGTATTCATTATTATCTTTCACATTTTTTCTTCTACAGCGTTATTATCACTTTTCCTGATGAACCGATGACTGTGACATGTAACGAGACAACGCAATATAAGGATAGTGACTCAGAAGAAGATGATGAAATACCTGAGGAAGTTGTCAGAGAGGTTGAGGACTTTGAGAACAAACCTAAGTCCAACCTAGACGAAACTGAAGCAATCAACTTGGAAGAAGCCGAGACCATCAAAGAGAATCGCATAAGCATTCACTTATCACCTTCAGATAAGGAAGAGTACATTCGTTTCCTGAAGGAATACGAGGATATCTTTGCATGGTCATATGATGACATGACTAGTCTGAACACATCCATAGTGGCTCATAAGTTGCCTACCAATCCAATGTGTCCGCCGGTGAAGCAGAAACTCAGGAAGTTCAAACAAGACATGAGTCTGAAAATTAAAGAGGAGGTCACCAAGCAAATCAAAGCCAAAGTTCTCAGGGTAGTTGATAAGTGCATTTTACCTGATCTTAACCACATAATTTCTCTCATAAAAATCTATAAATTATCATGTTTCCTCCATATTCTTAACTTTATTTTGCAGGAATAATTATAGAAGAATTATTGTGCGCAGCATGAAGAAAAATACAACAAAGAAGTGTGAAATCGAGCTACGATTCATTACTGCCGTGACAATGCACCAAGTCTCGATTTGCCATGATGATACTAAACTTAGAATTGCAGAATTCTCATCTCTGCAATTTCAAAATCTTGATTTGCCATTGAAATCTAGCACCAAATCGAGAATTCAAATTCTCATATCTGCAACTGCAAAATCTAGATTTGCCATGATGAAATCGACGAAATCTAAACTTAGAATGACGAATTCTCATATCTGCAAAATGCAAAATCTAGATTTGCCATGGAAATCTAGTACCAAATCCAGAAGTCATCATGAAACTTTCTTATATAAGAAGATGTTGCCCGATCAGAGAAAGGCATCAGAGTAGAGAGAAAGCTTAGAGCTAGAAGTCTGAATCCAAATTCTTAATAAGCTTCTCTGTTTTATTTCTTTCACTAGTATCAAGTTATCGTTTCTTTTAAATCACAATAGTGGTTTAGTTGTTACTTCTAAATAAATTCCAGTGTAGGAAATTACTCTAGTTCCTGCTTTTAATTAAATAGGGGGGAATTATTCTTCTTGAATATTTCTTTCTATTTTCTTATTTAATGGACAAGAATATTTCCATTGTTAGTACTAGTTCCAGTATGGAGTAACTTTTCTTGTGTTGGGAGAAAGACGGATCTTAATATTTCTATATAATAGTAGATATTATTCCTCAAATTCACATGCTTGAGCTAGAATTTATTTAACTTTTATCTGCTTTTACAGTTAGACGTTATTTAATTTATTAACATCTATCTATCTTGTACTACATATTAACTGTTTATTAATTCTGTAATCGAGAGAGGCGGAAGAAATAATATAGTTAAATGTAGTATTGATAAATGTTAATATTTATTCAGTAACATCTATCTCTTTTATGTTATAGTTAATTTTGCACTTATTTGTAATCGAGAGAGGCGAATGGTGTAATAATCAATTATAATAAGTAGGGTAACCGAAAGGGACTTACTATCAAGAGCATGTTTTAGTTCAATCAGATATTTCTGGTTCTTTAGTATTACTATTTTGATGATTAATTTGTATAACCGAGAGGAGTGCAATTAATTATTCAACTTGAGTAATAATATATATCTATAATCGTGAGAGGCATTTATACCTTTTTGAGAAATAGAAATTGAAGAATAATAATTCTACTATATAATAGAAATATTAAGTGAAGTCAAGATCCCAACACCTTTTATTATATTTGTGAAAAATAAAATATTTTCTACTGCTCTATTCATGCATTTTTAGTTAGTTAATTTACAACTCAACTCTTTCTGATTTTCTCAAATAGTAATTAAAACAAGAAACGTCTGTAGAATAGCTAAACCAATCTCTGTGGGTTCGACATCTTTCTATACTATAATATGACAGAGTACGAGTTTAATTTATACACACGCCAGACACTCGTCGAATTTTTGGCGCCGTTGCCGGGGATTGGCTAAAGTCTACTACAGATTAATTATTTTACTACTAATTTGAGATTTTTTTATTGTCTAATTATTTTAACTTTTCTGCAGAAATTTAAGAAACTGTATGACCCGTTCTTCTTCTAGAGAACTAGTCAAATACGATCCTGAAATTGAAAAATCCTTGCGGTTGTTGCGAAAAGAACAAACCTTACGATCTCAAATTTTCACATCAGAGGAAATGGAGAACGAAGAACTCAATAACCAACTTCCACCACATCAAGTAGAAGAACAGTTTGATGAGGTTGCACCACGACGTGACAGAATACTTAGAGATTATGCAAGGCCAGATCATTTTGAAGGAGAATCAAGTGTGAGGAGATCACCAATTGCAGCAAACAACTTTGAAATCCGCACAGGCTTGATTCAAACCATTCAACAGTCATGTCAGTTTACTGGTGATGCGTGTGAAGATCCTCACACCCATTTAATTGATTTCCTTGAATTAGTTGAAACTTGCATGTATAATGGAGTCACAACCGCTGCTATTAGGTTGCGGCTTTTCCTTTATCATTAAAAGGTGAAGCCAAAACATGGTTACGAAGTCTACCAAGAGGTTCCATTACAACATGGGACCAAATGACCCAAAAATTTCTTAATAAATATTTTTCACCTGCAAAAACATTTAAAATGAAGCAAGAAATCAATAATTTTATGCAGACAGATTCTGAATCTGTATACCAGGCATGGGAAAGATTAGCAGCAATGTTAAGAAAATGTCCACATCATGGTATCCAAGACACTGACATTTTATATATTTTCTATCATGGTCTTAAACCCTCTGCTAGAAATATAATAGATGCAGCATCAGGAGGATCAATAATGGGAAAAACTACTATAGAAGCGATGCAATTGCTTAATGAGATTACGGAAAATGTTGTTCAATGGCCCTCAGACAGAATGATTATCAAGAAAACAGCAGGAGTAAATCAAGTTGAAGCTTTGAATTCATTGACACAACAAATTGCGACCTTAACACAAAAAGTTGAGGCTTTTCAGGTAGGTGCTCACACATCATCCCAACTTGAGAATTGTGATGTTTGTCAAGGTAATCATCCAAATCATGAATGTCAAGCTTCAACACAAAATGAGTAACAGGTAAATGTGATTGGTTATAGAAATAATTACTCATTGGGTAGTCCCATGGCACAAAAACATCCAGGATTTCAATGGAGTAATCCTAATGGTGCTGAAAGTCCTCAAAGATTTTTTAATCAAAAGCAGCAGGTACAGGGACCACCTGGTTTTCAAAATCAAAATAGAGGGCAACAAAGTTTTCAACAATATCAGCAGCAGCCTCAAAGCGCTCATCAACAAAGCCTTGAAGACCTGATGTACAAATTCATTAAGGCTACTGACGAGAAGGTTGAAAGTCAACATTCAGCTATCAAGAATTTGGAAATTCAGGTAAGCCAATTAGCAACCGTCATGTCTGGACAAATTCAAGGTGCTCTACCAAGCAACACTGAGAAAAACCCAAAAGAACACTTAGATTCTATTTTATTCTCACCTCCATTTACCTTTTCCACTTCTTGTGGCTTTCCTTCTCTATCTGCATATGGATCATCAAGAGATTTACCTGATCGTAGAGAGATGCTTTGACACAAATGCCTTCATATGCTAAATTTCTCAAAGAAATTTTGTCAAGCAAAAGAAAATTGGAAGAAGTTTCAGTGGTTAAGCTTACAGAAAAATGTAGTGCTATACTTCAAAATAAGCTCCCTCAGAAACTTGGTGATCCGGGAAGCTTTACAATTCCTTGTACCATGGGAGGTACTCACTTTGAAAAGGCATTATGTGATTCAGGTGCTTCAATAAATCTAATGCCTTTTTAAATTTTTAGGAAATTAGAACTTGGTGAAATAAAAGATACTGGTGTGTCTCTTCAATTAGCTGATCAAAGTACTAAGAGACCAAAAGGAATTATTGAAAATATCCTTGTTAGAGTTGATAAATTTATATTCCCTGTAGATTTTATAGTACTTGAAATGGAAGAAAATATTGAGGTACCATTAATTTTAGGCAGACCATTTCTTGCAACAGGAAGAGCAATAATTGATGTCCATCAAGGACAATTAATTTTGCGAGTTGGTGAGGAAAGAGTGATTTTTGACATGCAGAAAATGATGAAATTTCCTGGGGATGAGTCATCATCATCATCTTGTTTTCAAATTGACTTACTAGATGACCTTGTAGATGAATACAAAGATAATCAGTTAATTACTGATTCATTGGAGAGATGTTTGTCTAGGTCAGGTACCATAAGTGATGATAACCCCGTAATTAGAGAACAAGCTGAAATACTAGAAAAAGAGTCAGAAAATAAGGAAGTCTCACAAGAAGGAGTATAATTAAAAATTGAACTCAAAGAACTTCCTTCTCATTTAAAATATGTGTTTCTTGAACCTGAATTATTTCCAGTAATCATTTAATCTTCTTTGACTATAGAACAGGAAAGCAAACTGATTGGAGTCTTGAGAAAACAGAAAAGAGCCTTAGGGTGGACTATAGCTGACATTAAAGGAATCAGTCCAGCTATTTGTATGCACATGATTCTTATGGAGAATGATTATAAGCCAATAGTCCAACCCCAAAGGAGACTAAATCCAGCAATGCGGGAAGTCGTCAAGAAAGAAGTAGTGAAACTTCTAGCAGCATGTATCATTTATCCAATATCTGACAATCCTTGGGTAAGTCCTGTACAGGTAGTACCAAAGAAAGGAGGTATGACAGTAATAAAAAATAAAAATAATGAACTCATACCTACTAGAACAGTCACAGGATGGAGAGTCTGTATTGATTTCAGACGACTTAATGATGCCACAAGGAAAGATCATTTTCCTTTGCCTTTCATTGATCAAATGCTTGAAAGAGTTGCAGGCCATGGTTTTTATTGTTTTCTTGACGGATATTCTGGATATAATCAGATACCAATTTCTCCAGAAGATCAAGAGAAAACTACATTCACACGCCCCAAGGTACGTATACTTACCGAAGAATGCCATTTGGACTATGCGATGCTCCTGCTACATTTCAGCGTTGCATGTCAGCAATTTTCTCAGATATGACTGAAAAGTTTCTTGAAATATTTATGGATGATTTCACACTTTTTGGTAAGACATTTGAAGATTATCTCTATCATTTAAATTTGGTGCTTAAAAGATGTGAAGAGACAAATTTAGTTCTTAATTGGGAAAAATATCATTTCATGGTAACAGAGGAAATTGTTTTAGGACATAAAATTTCTGCTAAAGGGATAGAAGTTGATAAGGCTAAAATTGATCTTATAGCAGGATTACCCCCTCCTACCACTGTTAAAGGCATTAGAAGTTTCTCAGGGCATGCAGGTTTTTATAGAAGGTTTATAAAATATTTTCCAAAAATCTCAAAACCTCTAACTAACCTACTGATGAAAGATGTGAAGTTCGAATTTTCAGATGATTGCAGAAAAGCATTTAAGATTCTCAAGGAACATTTGACTAATGCTCCAATTGTTGTTTCTCCTGATTGGAGCGAACCATTTGAGATAATGTGTGATGCAAGTGATATAGCAGTTGGAGCGATATTGGGACAAAAGAGAGACAAGATTTTCAGGTCTATTTACTACGCCAGTAGAACCCTCAATGAAGCTCAAAAGAATTATGATACAACTAAGAAGGAACTACTTGCAATAGTTTTTGCATTTGACAAATTTCGTTCCTATTTAATAGGAACAAAGGTTATAATTTATACTGATCATGCAGCTTTAAAATACCTCTTAGCAAAGAAAGATGCTAGACCCAGATTGCTAAGATGGATACTCCTTATGCAAAATTCGATTTAAAATAAAAGAACGAAAAGGTTCTGAGAATCAGGTAGCTGATCATTTGTCTCGTTTGGAAAATCCTCCTACTGAGATAAAAGATATCAAAGAGGAATTTCCTGATGAACATATATTTTCAGTCACAACCGTTATAAATCGATCACCTTGGTTTGCTGATATTGCCAACTACTTGGCTGGAGAATGGATTCCAAAAATTTTTTCTTATGAACAAAAGAAAAAACTTAAAAAAGAAGCAAGACATTATTACTGGGAAGATCCTTACTTGTTTAAATTTTGTGCAGATGACATAATCAAGAGATGTGTACCGGAGACAGAAATGAACAACATCTTAAGTCACTGCCATGATGGGGCTGCAGGAGGACACTATGGAGGAAGAAGGACAACAGCTAAAGTACTTGAAGTTGGCTTTTTCTGGCCTACTCTATTCAAAGATGCAAGGAATTATGTCGCCACTTGCGATAAATGCCAGAGAATCGGTAACATTTCAAAAAGGGACGAAATGCCTCTTAACTCTATTTTCGTGTGTGAAATCTTTGATGTTTGGGGCATTGATTTTATGGGTCCTTTTCCTCCTTCAAATGGCTATGAATATATTTTGGTAGCTGTTGACTATGTTTCAAAATGGGTAGAAGCAATTGCTACTAGAAAAAATGATGCTCATATTGTTTGTGCTTTTCTCAAGAAAAATATTTTTTCTAGATTTGGAACTCCACGAGTTATAATAAGTGATCAAGGAACTCATATAAATAGACAATTTGCTAGATTGTTGTTAAAATATGGAGTAACTCATAAAACGGGAACTCCATATCATGCTCAAACAAGCGGGCAGGTAGAAGTTTCCAACGGAGAATTAAAAAGAATTTTAGAAAAAACTGTTGGTTCTTCTCGAAAAGACTGGTCTTTAAAATTGGATGATGCGTTATGGGCATACAGAACTGCTTATAAAACTCCCATAGGCACATCTCCTTATAGACTAGTTTTTGGGAAAGCTTGTCACTTACCTGTGGAATTAGAACATAAAGCATATTGGGCTATAAAATTGTTGAATCTAAACTTACCAGATGCAGGTAAAAATCGTCTATTGCAGCTTGATGAGTTAGAAGAGTTCAGACTTACAGCATACGAAAATGCTAAATTGTACAAGGAAAAGACAAAAAAATGGCATGACAAGCTCATCCGCCATAAAGATTTTAAAGTTGGGAATCATGTTCTGTTGTACAA
Source organism: Nicotiana attenuata (assembly GCF_001879085.1). Taxonomy (NCBI): domain Eukaryota; kingdom Viridiplantae; phylum Streptophyta; class Magnoliopsida; order Solanales; family Solanaceae; genus Nicotiana; species Nicotiana attenuata. The sequence continues at coordinate 71,170,705 of NC_031991.1, forward strand.
TAGCCGATTGAGATTATTTCCAGGCAAGTTTAAGTCACGTTGGACAGGACCATACACAGTAACAGAGATTACCCCATATGGTGCCATTGAAATACAATATATAAATGGGGGAGAAAAATTTAAGGTAAATGGTCACCGACTAAAGCCTTATGTCACCACAATATTTGACAAACAGGTTTCAACGATCCTTATTGCTTAAAAAAAATTAATAATAAGTCGAGCTGGCGACATTAAACTTAGAACTATATCCTTACTTCTTAAGTCTTTCTAAATAATATTAGTTATATAAAAATAGTAACGTAATTAATTATGTACATGTATATATATTTGATGCTTGAGTTAGTATTAGTGAGTTGATTTTATATATATAAATATATATATATATATATATATATATATATATATATATATATATATATATATATATATTATTTATAGTATATGTATTAGTGTTTCCTATATTAAAAAAATTACTTTTTGGTAAGAATAGTTTCGTCCCTTCTATATGTATTTAATAAGTATATGTGAATTTTGTGTAGTATAATATGCTCCTAAGTCAATCTACTATATATATAAATAAAATAAAAAAGATTAGAAATCGGGGAAGGAAATCTAAGAGATAGGGACACAGTATCCTAAATTTAGCTACTCACATAGAGCTAATACTAATTGGTTGGTCATAAATCCACTCTCAGATTTTGATGCACAAATTTTAAGATTCANCTATTGTTGGTCAAGGCGAAATCCTAGAAAAATGCTGATTTTGGAAAATGAATTAGGCTATCTTTGGATCGATTGAGCCTTTCTATTACCTACCAAATGAAAATTATCTTTAGTGTCCAAACTTTGAGCCTTAATCATTTTTTTTCTTCATTGAAACCTCATAACCCAAAGTCAAAATGGAAGAAAAGAAAATTACATTCTTCATACAAACTCCATTTTGTATAATTAAAAAAAAAGAAGATGTATTTTTGTTCCCTTACGTTATTTTCCTGGACTTGGTAAAGACTATTTGAAGATAGTGATTTATGAACAGAGCATGATGATAAATTAATTTGGGTGTATTCTTATTTAAAAAAAAGAAAAAGAAAAAAAAATCCAACAAAGTTACTGAAACAAAAAAAAAGAAAAGAAAAAAGAAGAAGAATATATGTGCATTTTTTTTGCAATATAATTAGGGTGTAGAATTGGAACCCTTATAATTAGCTCTCACCTTCTTGCAATATCAAGCTAGAAAAAGTTAAGTCACTCTGAAATATCCTTATATCCTACCGGCCCATATCCTAACATTACAAGCTAATAAAAGTCCTAAAAGATTCTGAATTCAGCATTGATCTACATTAGTGGAGATTGACAAGAAAGGTAAGCCTATGGTTTATTGTAAATAATTGATTTTGATATTCTTAATTTTTTTGAAAGTTGAAGAATTCTAGCACTGAGATTTGCAGAGAAAAAATAGAGGTATAAACACAGCAAGTTTTTGAAGGTTCAAAAGAATTTTGAAAAGTCAAACGAATGTCCTTAATTTTTATTGAGAAGTTATGAATGTTGTAAGAAAAAAAATTGAAACACACAAATAAATAAATTTTAAAAAATAAATAAATAAAAATAAAAATTTTGCTGCCTTGATCTTCTAAATTCTTTCCTCGAGGACGAGTAAAAGTTTAGGTGTGGGAGAATTTGATAAGTGCATGTTACCTGATCTTAACCACATAATTTCTCTCATAAAAACATATAAATTATCATGTTTCCTCCATATTCTTAACTTTATTTTGCAGGAATAATTATAGAAGAATTATTGTGCGCAACATGAAGCAAAATACAACAAAGAAGTGTGAAATCGAGCTACGATTCATTACCGTGATGAAATCTAAACTTAGAATTGCAGAATTCTCATCTCTGCAATTTCAAAATCTTGATTTGCCATTGAAATCTAGCACCAAATCAAGAATTCAAATTCTCGTATCTGCAACTGCAAAATCTAGATTTGCCATGATGAAATCGACGAAATCTAAACTTAGAATGACAAATTCTCATATCTGCAAATACAAAATCTAGATTTGCCATGGAAATCTAGTACCAAATCCAGAAGTCATCATGAAACTTTCTTATATAAGAAGATGTTGCCCGATTAGAGAAAGGCATCAGAGTAGAGAGAAAGCTTAGAGCTAGAAGTCTGAATCCAAATTCTTAATAAGCTTCTCTGTTTTATTTCTTTCACTAGTATCAAGTTATCGTTTCTTTTAAATCACAATAGTGGTTTAGTTGTTGCTTCTAAATAAATTTCAGTGTAGGAAATTACTCTAGTTCCTGCTTTTAATTAAATAGGGGAATTATTCTTCTTGAATATTTCTTTCTGTTTTCTTATTTAATGGACAAGAATATTTCCATTGTTAGTACTAGTTCCAGTATGGAGTAACTTTTCTTGTGTTGGGAGAAAGACGAATCTTAATATTTCTATATAATAGTAGATATTATTCCTCAAATTCACATGCTTGAGCTAGAATTTATTTAACTTTTATCTGCTTTTGCAGTTAGACGTTATTTAATTTATTATTAACATCTATCTATCTTGTACTACATATTAACTGTTTATTAATTCTGTAATCGAGAGAGGCGGAAGAAATAATATAGTTAAATGTAGTATTGATAAACGTTAATATTTATTCAGTAACGTCTATCTCTTTTATGTTATAATTAATTTTGCTCTTATTTATAATCGAGAGAGGAGAATGGTGTAATAATCAGTTATAATAAGTAGGGTAACCGAAAGGGACTTACTATCAAGAGCATGTTTTAGTTCAATCATATATTTCTGGTTCTTTAGTATTACTATTTTGAAGATTAATTTGTATAACCGAGAGGAGTGCAATTAATTATTCAACTTAAGTAATAATATATATTTGTAATCATGAGAGGCATTTATACCTTTTTGAGAAATAGAAATTGAAGAATAATAATTCTACTATATAATAGAAATATTAAGTGAAGTCAAGATCCCAACACCTTTTATTATATTTGTGAAAAATAAAATATTTTCTACTGCTCTATTCATGCATTTTTAGTTAGTTAATTTACAACTCAACTCTTTCTGATTTTCTCAAATAGTAATTAAAACAAGAAACGTCTGTAGAATAGATAAACCAATCTCTGTGGGTTCGACATCTTTCTACTATAATTTGACAGAGTACGAGTTTAATTTCTACACACGCCAGACACTCGTCAGTAGTTGAGTACCCAACCTGGCTAGCCAATATTGTACCAGTTCCGAAGAAAGATGGGAAAGCCAGTGTGTGTGTTGACTATCCGGATTTAAATAGAGCAAGTACCAAGGACGACTTTCCACTGCCAAATATGCACATCCTGATCGATAATTGCGCCAAGCATGAACTCCTTTGTAGATTGCTTCGCGGGTTATCACCAGATCTGGATGGACGAGCAAGACGTAGAGAAAACAGCTTTCATTACACCATAAGGAGTGTACTGCTACAAGATGATGCCCTTCGGTCAAAAGAATGCTGGGGCTACTTATATGAGAGCCATGACAACCATCTTCCATGATATGATACACAAGGAAATGGAGGTGTATGTTGACGACGTCATCTTCAAATCCAAGAAGGTCGTAGATCACATAGCAGACTTGAGGAAGTTCTTTGACAGGCTAAGGAGGTACAATCTAAAACAGAACCCCGCAAAGTGTGCATTCGGGGTTCCCGCAGGAAAGCTATTGGGATTTATTATCAATCGCCGAGGAATTGAGTTGGGCCCATCCAAAGTTAAGGCTATCCAAGAGTTACCACCACTAAAAAGCAAGAAGGACGTGATGAGCTTCCTAGGATACCTCAACTACATCAGCCGCTTCATAGCAAAATCCACGGAATTGAACTACGGTTGACCTGGTTCCCATTTAAGAGGGGATACATGGGTTCGGTCATACCTTAATAAATTTTTTTCATTTCCCCCAGAACCAGAAACTGGGGCAGAATTTTGAGAAGGACCCTCAAAATTGCGAAGCAAGCCCAGCTGACGCCACCATATGCTAGACAGTCAGAAATAGGTTAAGTAACTGCGGCAAAATTTTGAGAAGGATTCTCAAAATTCCGGAGCAGATCCGACACATTTCGTCGCACGTAAAAAGGCTGAAGGATCATTTACCAAACTGGGGCAGAATTTTGAGGAGGACCCTCAAAATTCTAGTACATGGAAGCCGCAATGTCTCTAAAGTGTTACAATCATTAGTTCATCTAATTTACTTGATATTACATACCACTATGTTTTCTAAAATAACCCTATTTTGTCAATAAGTACGTATTTTCGAAAACTTCATTTCTATGACAGTTAGGTGTTACCCAGGGCAACTCAAACAAGGCCTCCAGAACGGAGCAAAGCAAATCCAGCAGACGAAGGCACGAACCACTCTCCCCCTATAAAACTCACAATTTTTCTTTGGATGCAGGCATAGTAAACATAACAGGGGTATTCACAAATGTAACCCATATCAAAATCACTACCAATCAGGCCACCAGACGCAAATGTCTGTCCAGCTAAGAAATATTCTACTCCTATTTGCTACTTGTTCACTGCATAAGGCTAAGCATTGCTTTCTCTTTGCATGAGACTAAACCCTGTCTCAAATCTTGCATGAGGTTAAGCCCTGCCTCCCTATTTTGCATAAGGCTAAGCATTGCCTTCTCTTTGCATGAGATTAAGTCTTGTCTCAAATCTTGCATGAGGCTAAGCCCTGCCTCCCTATTTGCATAAGGCTAAGCACTGGACTAAGCCCTGTCTCAAATCTTGTATGAGGCTAAGCCCTGCCTCCACATTTACATAAGACTAAGCATTGCCTTCTCTTTGCATGAGACTAAGCCTTGTCTCAAATCTTGCATAAGGCTAAGCACTGCCTTCTCTTTGCATGAGACTAAGCCTTGTCTCAAACCTTGCATGAGGCTAAGCCCTGCCTCCCTATTTGCATAAGGCTAAGCATTGCCTTCTCTTTGCATGAGACTAAGCCTTGTCTCAAACCTTGCATGAGGCTAAGACCTGCCTCCCTATTTGCATAAGGCTAAGCACCGCCTTCTCTTTGTGTGAGACTAAACCTTGTCTCAAACCTTGCATGAGGCTAAGCCCTGCTTCCCTATTTGCATAAGGCTAAGCACTGCCTTCTCGTGAGACAAGTTGTGTCTCCCTCTGCATAAGTGTTGTTCCACTTTCAATTTGCATTATCTTCTTCTCTCGGGGCTAAGCTCTGCCCCCAAACTCTGTACGAGGATAAGCGTTGCCTCGTTGTTACCTTTGGTATCATGTTTCTGCACTTCATGGGCTGCGTATAGCCAACTTGTCCAAAGGCGTCATAGTCCGAAGGCATCATCCTCATAGCCTGAAGATACCACGCCATGGCCTGAGGATCTCTCAAACTTGCACATCATTCTTCAAAGGCGTCATGGTTCGGAGGCATCATTTGCATAGCTTGAGAACATCATTTCATGGCCTGCGAATCCCTTACCACGCAATTCATGGCCCGGGACATCATGGTCTAAGGACGTCATCTTCTCTGTTCAAAGAAAACCTTCATGGTCCAAAGAGAATTTGCATCATGTTTAAATTCTCGCAGTAATCTACATATGGGCATACGTCATGTTTTAAGTTTTGCAGGAAATCTAGGAGGTAACTGTTCTTCAAACGGGAGCAGCCTTCGCTCCGGTTTCCGCTCGTACCACTTGCACTTTGCCATTTAACTGATTCTCATCAATCACCCACACTCTGTGACCGTTCAGATATCTGCTCTATGATACATCCATCACACTTCAGGCTCATATTCATGACTTAGCATAAAACTCATCTGATACTATCCTCCCCGAGAAGGGAACCTTTCTGAAACATGCTACCATTCTTATAACAATCCCATTGGCTTCATTCACCGTTGGGTCCAGAACTACACATGGCCTGATTCCTGTAAAACTAGGGATATGTAGGCAACTCAAAGACCAGGGTTCGGCCTATAATTTTCAAAACACCCATTTGGTCATCGGTCATCATTTCTTTACCCGAAAACTCTTTCATCCTTCCCGGGTAAAGAGGGGCAGCTGTTGATACCCAATTTTTCCCTCATATATTTTAAAATGCATATATACTTTCAAAATAGTGCATGAGCATCAACCAGTATTTTTCCATAATTTTTCTGTAATTTTAAAAGGATTTTAATTAATTTATTCTAGTATTTTAGTATACAAATAATTACTACTTGCATTACAAACGATTTTATGATAATTTTATTTGCTTAATCTTATCATTTATATTTATACTGAGCTTTGGTTATTTCACAAATAGCCATATGCACATGTTAAGGTTATAATTGCAATAATAGCCCATGTGTGCATAATTACCTTATTTCGCGAGACAATAACCTTTTATATTTTTATAATGCTAAGTAATTATTTTAAATCATCTTCATGCATAAAAATTATTTTTATCATTTATTTAGCTATTTTTACAAATTATTTTATTAATAAATTAGGTATTTAACAAATAGCCCCTTTAATTATGTTTAAATTCGGACCCGAACCCAATTCAAATTAAAATCCCAGTCCAATTCATCTACCCTAGCCCACTTAAATCTAACCCAAACCATAGCCCAATTTCCTATCTAACCCGCCCCAGCCCGGAACTGATCTTGGCCGTTGATCTCAAAGATCAACGGTCCAAAACCCTCTTTCCTTTTTTAACTAACCTAACACCCCAAAACCCTAATTGTTTCTCTAACCCCGCTGCCCCAAAATCTTCTCCTCCTCTCTTCGCTCTGAGACACTCTCAAACCCTAGGGTGCCGTCACTCCAAAATTTCCCCAAACCCCTTCGATTCTTAACCAGATATGGGGTCATCTGGTGATTTACGGCCTTATCTAGCCTCATACCTCTACTGGTTGTTCAATTTTGCTGTTATCTGAAGGAATCTCGAGGAGACTCAACCTAGAGTCGACCTAGACTCTTCATTTTTTTATGAACCTGCCTTGTGTTCATCGCTGTTTGTGAGTATTGTTATCTTTGTGTCTATGTTTTGAAACTCCGATTCTGGGCTAGATTTTTCCTCACCTCGTCCCATCTTCTCAAAACCCTCATCTCTTTCTACTTGAATCTGCTCAAATCCTTGTAGATCTGAAACGACTTTGAATTTATCCGGTAGTTTCCTTTTAAAAAATCTTATGTTTTCCTTACTATTAATCGAATTCAATATTTTCTAAAACTAGGGTTTCACTTCGTTTTGTTTCTGCATAACTTTTCTAAAGTTTCTATATGTTTGAATCCGCTTATCTTTACTAGTTCTACTGATTCTTTCATGCCTATGTTCTCGTCTTTTGTTTGTTTAATTGTTCGCTTCAATATTTGCTCGTTATTCCTTGTTCGTCAATTAGCAGAGATTAATTGATGATTATTTGACTATTTAGGGTTCGAAATTATTGTGTTTTGCTGCGATGTCTACTCCATGTAATTTTTACCTACTTTCCTTATTTTTGACTCCTAATTGATACTACTTGCCTTAATTAGTCTATTGGCCTGATTTCTAGGTGTTGATTTACTCTAATTGACTTATAAAAAGGCCTATGACTTGTTTCTTGCCTTATTTAAACCCTAATTTGGCTGATAATTGATTTCTCCCTAATTTGAAGGGTCTGTCCCGGAATCCTGCCTGTTAATTGGTCCTGTTAAGCCCTAATTGATTGATTGATTGGTCTCTTTGCCTTATTTGTGAACTCTTGATTTCCTTTACCTTATTTGCTTCACCCTACTCGATGCTATATAAAGCCAATTGTGTTTTTGAAAACATATACATACTTAGAAAGAACACACACACACACACACACACACACAAAAACTCTTGCTCTCATTCAAACCTTTTTTGTTACTTGTGTTTGCTACATTGTCTAGCTGGCTGAAAGCCAAGGCTAGACTATTGGATTCTGCATACTTTCAACTTCTTGTTTGCTATTTCCTAACTGGCATGTCTCAATTCCTATTATCATTCAATATGCTATGGAGTTGAACATATGTACTTTCCTATTTATTGCTCTCAATCAGAATGACCACTTCTGTGTAGTTCACTCATGTCTTTCCTCTTTATTGCTCACAATTAGCATGATTACTACTCTGTATGTCTTTCCTGTTCATTGCTTTAAATTAGCAAGACTACTTCTGTTGCTATGTCCTATTCAGTATGTTGTGGAATCTGACTATTATAAGATGTCAACCTGTTTTTGCCCGTGTTATGTTTCTGATAACTAGCATACCCTTAACTCTCATGAAATTGTCTTGTCCAATATGTTAATATGGTTCACACACTTTAGCATGTTCTTATTTGATACATGATGCTTATCTACTTGTTTTCTCAACTAGCATACTTGCCCTGTTTTATGTGTTCCTGACTTCTATGTTCCCAACCCCTGCTACCTTTCTCTTTGTAGTTGTCTACTTATTATTCTGTTCCCAGCATACTATCTGACCACCTAGTGATAATTAATGAACTAAGTCAAATCCGGGCAATGTGAAACTTTGCTTGAAATGGTTGTGATCTTGTTTTTGTCTACTGTTTGGAATCTTTGTTTGAATTCAAAGTGTTGAAATGACTCTGTTTGTTCTTATTTACTCCTAAAATCCAAATTGTTTTCTTAAAACTATCTCCTATTTTTGTGTACTATTTTCAACTCCTACTCTTAGAATATATAGGGTCCTGCTCCTCCAGTGTGAGCACTGCCTGGGAGTCCATGAGACTCCTCCGAACTCTGACACACTGGGGCTGGCTTTTCCGAATTTGTTCACAAAACTGTTTCTTTAAAAGGGTTTCTGGTGTGAGCATTGCCTGGGGTCCCTGAGGCCCTTGGGAACTCTGACGCACCAGAAGGCCATTTGGTGTACTATGAGATACTGGCGTATTTCAGACTTGGTTGAAGGTCTGGTTTCCAGGTTTACTTTTGGGCCTATCTAGGCTCCCTATAGCAATTTCATTCTGTAATTCATTTATATCTGGTCTGTAATAATAATTCCTATAAAAATAGATATTGGGGTTATTAGTAAAACCGGGAAGGAATTTTTATATATAACTTTGTGGGGGATCGGGTAGACACCATGTCTATAGGACTATTGTGATGATATTTATTTGCATTAGAAACCATGTTCGTAGGGTTTATCTCATTATGTTGAATTCTCATCCTAGAAATCCTGCTTCTAGGCCGTTTACCCATTCTGCAATGATCATGTTTTCAAAACCTCTATGTGTGCATTAGAAATCATGTTTCTGGGATATTTTGTTGCACTCACTTGGCAATTAATTGACACCTTTATTCGCCTAGATATCATGACTATAGAAAAATATATATAAAATCAGTTTCATCGCTTAACCGTCATGCCTATAAGGAATTAGTATAAAAATAGTTCCAACACTTAGATATCATGCTCATAGAGATAAACCTGTAAAATCAGTTCTGTAATGCTTGTGATCATTTTCAGCACGTAGACAACATGCCTATAGGGTCTAAACGGATAAAATCTGCCTGTTTAAACTAGTCACTGTTTATAATACGTCTAGATATCATACCTATAGGATCCTGTCGGTTATCGCCTAGGCAAGCCTGCAGGATAATTAAAACCCTGAAGTTGCCAAAAACTATGTTTGTTTGACTGCTTATAAACTGCCCTGGTTCAGGAAGTAATAAAATCAGTAGGCAAACTGATTAGGTATTTACTGCCTCGCCTCAATAAAACTGCTGCATATCTTGTGCTCATCTAGATATCCTGCTATAGGACTTTAAACCGTTTAAAACTTTTTGTTTGAGGCGTGCAATTGTTTGCTTATTTGTGGAGGTAAATGTGAGCCCCCTTAACTGCTCCTTGTGTGATAGTCCTACATGTTTTGTTTGATGCCTAGTTTTCTCCTTTTAAGCACCATAGGTAAGTATCGAACCACCTTAACTAGAGGTCCTAAGCACCTCCAGGGCCCTAGGCAAGGGACGGGTAACGCACGCATAGGGTACGTATTCAGTGTTATTAGAACGCTTTATAATAATTAAGGGGGGGGGGGGGGGGATAATTGGGTAGTAAAGGATATGATGACATGTGCGCTAATGCTACGCGTAACACCTCTATTTGAGAAAAGTTTACCGAGTATTGCACAGAAGTGATCCTATAGGCTAATAAACCTAGGACCCCCTTTATTCCCGTTTAAATAATCTCTATTTGTTTAAATTGCTTATGACTAATTCACTTAATTCGAGTTTGGCCGGGACCCACCGTTGTGGACCTCGAGGGGTGCCTAACACCTTCCCCTCAAGGTAATTTCGAGCCCTTACCCAATCTCTGGTACCGCAAACTGGTTTCATGAGTTAATTGTTCTAGGTGCCATAACGCACCTTAGTCCGTTAGGTGGCGACTCTTCAAATTTCATACCCAATTCCCAAAAGGAAAAGGAAAAATGTCTAAACCCGGACTCCGCGAGGAAAAAGGGGGCGCGACAGCTGCTGTTTTTTCTGTGTTCATCTGAGATTCAAGCTGTCTTCCTATCTTCTGTTGCTGACCTGTTGTGAGCTCATTTAGTAGCTGATTTTCTTGGTCTTTATTTAGCAAAGGTTCAGCTTCATTACAAGCTTAGGTACACATTTATTACTTGTATTTTGTTTTGATATGAACTATCTGCTGCAGTTTTTAAGCTTACTGTTTGTTGGGTTTTTTTTTTTTTTTTTAGCATAACTTGAATGTTTAGTTTTTATATAGCAATTACATGAAGTTTGGTTATAGCTGGAATATGTTTTAGCAGTGATTTATGATTAGAATGTTTTGCATTTCACCTATTTCTACTATAATTCAACATGTGTATTGTACATATAATCAGATGCTACCTAATTTGAGTAATAATTACTGAAGTTTGAGTCTGTTTTTTCATAGTTTCTGATAAATTAAAGTATGTTATAATAGCGATCACAGTGAAATTTAACCACAACTGTTAAATTTAAAGTCTGATAGATTTTCGTTCACAGCGTGTCAATACTGCAGTCAGTTATAATAGCGATCACAGTGAAATTTAACCACAACTGTATTCTTTAATGTGGGTGAATGTTGTAATTTTGGGCATACAACTATAATTAACAGTGTGGTTGCTTAGGTGATTGTTCAGAAGTTCATTTGTTCAATTGTTATGCATTTCATTTAGCTATAATACTGCCATATGCCTATATGCTCTTACTTTGACACATTAAGATTGATCAAATGAGACAGACTTCAGCAGACTTGTAATACATTTATCGCGAATCTCATATAGGATTTTTCTTTAAAGTTATCATTAGATATGCTAGCTCTGAGTAATGTGTGTGCAGCTTATTGTGAGGATCTGAATTTTCAGTCTCTTGACTTTACTGGAGTTTCATGTTACTGGGCTCATTTTGTAGCCCAGATTCGTACTAAAAAATGCAGTATCTGATTTCAGTTTGTTAAACGTGACTGGGCTACCCAATGTATCTCAAATTGTTGTATTTAAATTCAGCGTGTCAATAATGCAGTTAGGAATTTAGATTTTCGTTCACAGCATCTCGAATTTGCCAAGTTTATGTCAATTGGCCACTCCTGTTCGCATTTGTCTTATTTGATGCAATCTTAATTCATTTTGATTTCCGTCAAAGTAATTAAGAATTGACTAAGCTAGCGTTTGGCCATAGATTCCAAATTTATTTTGAAAAATCTGATTTGGGTGAAGTTTGGTTTGAAGATGAAAATGTGTTTGGATATACGTTTTCAAAATATATTTTCCAACTTTATTTTGGAAAAACATGTATATAATTCTCAAGTTTTGGGATTTTGGCCCAAATTCAGCTCAATAGCTGATTTTGGGATTTGAGATTTGAGATTTGGGATTTGGCCAAAATATGAGCAAAATTTATGGCTAAACATAAGTTTTGAAAATAAATTTCAAATTTATTTTGGCAAAACTCATGCCAAACGGGGCCTAAAAGCCGAAATGGACAGGTTCAAAAAGACCCTATACTGGGTCACGTTAATAATTTGTTATCTAGGTTTGTGACAGGAAGGATTCATTCCATTATAGATTCAAAAGAACAAGATGCTATCTTTCCAACATTACTTTTCCATACATTTTGGATCTTTCCATATATAATCTCAAATTTTAGGATGGATTAATTAAACCATAAACATCGTAGGTTGCTTTAGGCGCGTAATTAAATCATCACGGCTATGGGTATGGTTCCAGTGGCATAGTCGTGATATATAATCCCCAATTCGGGTGCGCATTTCATGTGACCTGACCATAACTTCGAACAATAATAAATAAATAAAAATGTTGTAGATCGTGGGTACGTTCCCGTGACGCGATTCGCAATATGTACAAAAACAAACAAGTGCGCGACATCGCGACTTGTTCAAACAAACTACATAAATAAATAAAAGCGGTTATAAAGTTAAAAATGCACAATAGATTCTAAAACATGTAAAAAATCAGATAATTAGGCCAATTATTAATAGTTGAGCGACCGTGCTAAAACCACGGAACTCGGGAGTGCCTAACACCTTCTCACGGTCACGGGTTAACAGAATTTCTTACCCGGTCTTCTGATTTTCGCAGACTTTAAACGGAGTCAAATTTCCTCGATTTGGGATTTAAAATAAACCGGTGACTTGGGACACCGTATAATTATTCCAAGTGGCGACTCTGAATCAATAAATAATCTCATTTCGAATAATGTTACTTAAATTGAAAAAATTCCCGATTTCAAAGGAGGTGTGAATGCAGGAACATCAACCTATGATCAATAATCTACCTCCTACTTGGTCGATTAAGGTAATTTCCTTAATATCAAACTTACTAGAAGAAAAAAAAGGAAAAATAATTAGTTAAAGACTTACAAGGAGTGCAGAATACCAAAGTTTCTCATAAAGCTTGTCTAAATGATAAATTATTTATAATATTTCAAAAGTGTCCTTTAGTTGGTTATTAAATATTAAGTTCCTCTTAAGCACAAACCTCTCATCCAATCATCTTAGTACTCCCCAGTTGGCATGGAAATCTGAATTTACTTTATTGTTAACTGTTTTTTTTCTTAAAATTACTTTTTATTGCTTTTGACCCTTTTTGATTTTCCTTTCTAAAAAGCCAATATATTGGTTCCTTATAACTACTGTTCATTGATTCTTAATTGATTATTTTTCTTACAAAATAATGCTGACGTTATAATATATAATCTATTTTAATTTGTAAAATTAAATAATTTATGGAAAAATATTATTTTTCCAAAGCTTAACTTAATTCAGAACTTAAACCGAGAAAAAAAAAGAAGGGCCATTAGAGAAATCCGATAATTAACATGCCACATGTGAAGCAATTCAAAAGCATGCACATCGATTAACATAATAGATAATAATTATGTTACAATTGAATAGAATGTTACAAAAAAATTTATCTTTAAATGTTATAATCTCTTTTTATTTCAAACAAGTACTCATTGCAAAATTTAAACAAGTGAGGTGAATACAACAAAGTTTTAGTGTGCATTTTTTCCCTTCATATATAAATTCTGATTTGCTAATTATTTGATTAAATATATTTAATCTTTAATTAATTAGCATATGCACTTCTTGTCCCTTAGGGGGACATCTCATAAATTGATTTATGCAACTTTAATTATTTGCTTATGATCTTCATAAATTTAACGAATGATTAAGTACTAAATCATTTAATTGCTAATATTTCATGTTAAATCTTACTTTTTACTCCATATTAGTCCAACTATCACATATTTTCATTCAATATATATATATATATATATATATATATATATATATATTTTAATTAATTGATTGTTAAATATGCTTAGGTAACTATTATAAGGAACAAGATCAGACTTTATTAATAACTCGAAGCAAAAGTTTAATTATTTTCAATTAACCGCGCTATTCTATTTCTCCTTTTTCACCCGTGGTTCAGTATTTAGGAAATTTCCCAAAACTAAAAGAAACAGAAAGGCGTAAAACCGAAATAAAGGAAGCAAGAAAGGTTTGTCCAGGGATTACAGCAAAATCACACCTCTCGAACACTGAATTTTTCCGATTCTTGTTCTTGGCCGGAGTTGACAGCAGTAAGCTTACGATTCGAAATTCTTTATCCTCCGCTCACTCCATCTGACAATTTGATTTCCCTCTTCAAATTAAGTACAATTTTTATGCTGTCCATTGTGTGTGTTTCTTCCTAATTACTTGTTACGCAGTTCGGCTTCTTGTCTTTTGATTTGAATTTTACTTAAGCATTGAACTGACTCACAACCGCCTTGATAATGCTATATCACTCGGGTTTACTTATCTGGCCTATAGTACCCCTGCATTGTGTTTTCTTGTTCTTCAGTATATTATTAATACTAATAACTAATTCTCATTACTTGAAAATAAATACATTGAACTAATTATGTTTTTTAGGGACTATCTTAGATCTTGTATTGGCTAGACAAAGTTTTACGGTCGGACACAACAGTTTATCAACCCCTTAATACTAAAAAAGTTCATCAAAGCACAATGAAATTTTTTAACACTGAAATATTATCTGTTCGCTAACCAAACACGTCTGGGACTATAATGGGTTTGTTGTTGTTGAAACCAAACACAAGAATATTTTTCAGAAAGTGACTTACTCATTTTCCTGAAGATATTTTCTGACATATTAAACACTAGTTTGATTAGCGGGATTAGGATTATAATCACCTGATAGAATTTGGGATTGTATTTATCCCGTGTTTGTTTTTATGGGTATTAGCTGACACAATGGTGGTATTAACTATCCCACATTAGATGTGGGATAACAATCCTTTGGATATCCCGCTCTGCAACCAAACAACCCCTTAAGGGTTTCATGTTTCTAGTGTGCTAGTGGCCATTGGTTCTTATACTTTTGTAACTACTAAGGTGACGAGCTAGTTGGATTCTACTCCATTGGGGCTCTTAGTTAACTCTTAAACTTCACGGCTCTTCCAAGGAATGGAAACAAACAGTAGAAGGAAACACAGAAACTGGCAGATATATCTTGCATATGACATTGCTCATCCATTGAATACCTGCAAAGCAAATTTATTGGAATTCATAATTCTTCTATCTTACTTCCGAGAGCTTGTTTCAATGGATTGAAAAGCTGTGTCACTTGCTGAGCAGAGATAGGATGACTTTATGAATAAACTTAATTTGATTTTTTCTCCAATGTAGTCACTTCTTTGATTGGACAGGAAACATTAATCTTCTTCTCCCACACTCAGCACAATCAGAGAAGGTCTTCCTGGCTTCTGCATGGATTTTATGGATTTTCTGCACGGATCGGGATAGGATTTCCTGGTGCTTTAATCAGTTGGGAGATGTTTTTCCAAATGAAGTCATCATCTTCAAGGTAAATTACATTCTTATTCAACTTTATTTCAGCGTGATAAAGGAGAATTTTGTTCTGTTTTACTGTTGGAATTGCTGGGATTACACATTTATGTCACAACTTTGATAATCTGGTTTTTGATTTATCAAGACAGTGACTCAAGTACATGATTTTTAGGCATAGCTGAAAGATCACCATGCCTCGTAAGGTAAATTATGGAGTTAATTACGAGGAAGATTTTGATGACTATGAAGATTACGGTTATGACTATGATGATGGGTGTGGTTATGCAGAGGAAGATGGTGAGTACCTCAGCCTTTCTAGAGAGCTTGAGAGATTTCCAATGCTTAAGACCTCGAGGCTGCATAATTCCGTTCCATCTCCCCTCAAGCCCTTAATTAACAAGAATAGCAGAAGGCATTAATCATACTGAGATTACTTTTTGTAATGCTGACTTACCCTTGTCAATGTCATATTTGAATAGAAGTATTTTATTTACTTCCAAACTCATTTCTGCAAGGTAGAAATTCATAGTATTGTCCATTAAACTGCAATGACTTGCTGTATTGTGTTGTTTTTCTCTGAACTGTTACAGCCACCATTAATGTTTTATCATTCCTTTGTTGACTATGTTTCTTGAAGTAGGTTGGTGGAGAACATGTATTGTTCTATGGGGATGCTCTGTACTACTCACTGGGATTCGTAGAAGGATAAAAATACTTAAAAAGTTACTTTAAACTATTTCCAGGCTTTAGATATGATTGCTTAACTTCTTGGAGGACTCTCAAAAAGTTACATCCCCTGCGTCTCAAATTTTGCCTCCCATGCTGGAATATCCCAAAATTTTTGGTACTCTTCTACAGATAATGATATCCTATGCAACTTCCTGACCATTTATATTGAGGTCCTTAATGCGATGTTTTCCTCACAACACTAAGCTCGCAACTAGTACTATAATTTCTTCTATGCTTATTGGTATAACAAATAAATCAGTTTAACCATTAAGTTCTCAGCCAGTTAGACTGTGTTACAAGAGAACACAGGAAATATCAATGAGATTTCTTATTTGCATAGTTAAATGTTTATGGTTGAATACCATGATCTTACGTCCTGGAAATAGTGACACCCTTTAAATGCTAAGAGCACTTTGAAGAAGTCAATATGTGTTTTAATAACTTGCTACAGGTACGCCACCAGAAACAAGGTCAAAACAGGAGTTGGTTAACATTGGGGTTTGGCGTTGTCCCATTTGCACATTTGATAATGAATATACTATGAATGCATGTGATATATGTGGAGTCCTTCGTCATCCATTGGTCAAAAGTTGTGCCGGCAGCAAAGAAGATGCAGGTTAGCAACTCATGAAACTGTCCTCAGTGTCTATATATGTGTGTCTCTGTGAAATTTGTTACTATGCTTAGCACACTTATATACAGCTTTGCTAAGTGTATTTTCCATCTTCATTACAAAATATTTTCTTTTGGGGGCGCCCGTGAGAGGGAACTGTTTGTCTGTTTCCATGGGATTGGTTACAATTCTCCTTGATGTTATTTCATGCTTTCCTTATAGCTAACTTGTCTGTTGGTCTATATATGTTCTCTGTGAAATTTGGTACTACCCTATAGTACACTTGTGAATACTAGCAGTATGGGCCAGGGCATGAGAAAGCATTTTCTTTTTGGGGCTGGGAAGAGGAACTTTTCCTGTGGGTAGTCCTTTGGTCACATTCTGCTTGATGTTATTTCATGGTATATTTATAGCTATTGCTGCACTTGTATGCTGTCTCTATGAAATTTGTCGTTACCATTTAGTAAACATGTGAACTGCTTTGCTTACTTGCTCTATGCACCAAAGCATATTACAGAACATGAGAAACCATTTTCTTTGGAGGCTAGGGAAATGGAAGTATTACATGGGTAGTCCATCTCTTAATGTTATTTCATGCTTTATTTATCTACCTTCTACAGAGCAATTCTTATTTGAAGGTTTTGGGCATTTTCCACACTGTTCTTGGTCTGCCTATTTTAAAGGTTATCAAGGGTCCCTATCTTATATTGACAAAATACCTATTTTTACATCATTATATATAGATTTTATCTGTTTTGCTTGTTGTTTCATGTGTGGTCTGCCTGCTGCTTCATAGAGTAGATGGTTCCCATGCAGTTGGTGGCATATGTAAAGATTCTGGAGCATCTGTAATGGCCAAGTCTCTGTTTGCATCACTGCTGCTTCAGCAACCAAAAAAGGCTGTAAATTTTGAAGCACAGAATTACTCTTTTAAGACCGAAGACTGCTTTAACCTCTACAAGCCTGGAAATATGTGTGGACATTTTCATGATTTACTCAGAGCTTTTTGCTCTCAAAGCCATTGCAAGATTGATATAGGTCTGCACATGCTCCAGCCCAGGATGCCAGTCTATAGACATAAATTGTGCACTTCCTTTTTTTTTCCTCCCCTTTGCTTGAAAAATTGTGTTTGCTACATTATGGTACTTCTATCTCTGTTCGGTATTTGGCCATCTTTGCTTTTAATTCATTTTCTCACATATGCTAATGATGGTGCAGTACCTTTCAAGTTTGACTCCCAGTCTCCAGATGATTCAGTACTGAGTGGAATAATACCATCCAGATTACGTCCCAAAGGTACTGTATTCATGCTTCTGATTCAATTATTTTGCATCCTATTTCCTTAAGGTGTTCTCTTGTTAGGGCAAGAGTGCTTCTAGAATTGGAGTCCGTGGAGTCAATGGTGGAGTTGCACTCGCTTTAGTTAACTGCAAATATAAATTAGAAATTGAAAAGAAAATACCTACAATCAGGGAACTAATGCATCAACCGTTATTCCATTGGCCTAGTTGAAGAAGATGGAGCCTTGATAGAGGGTTCCCTACAAGTGACCTCCTAGTCGAAAAGATCTCTCTCTTTTTTGAGAATTTATGTGAGAGAGCAAAGGTGTCTGGTTGTTCCCTCTGAATTGCAACTGGACAGTGATGTGAATCATGTTTTTTCAATTATTTACTGCTCCTTCCCTCCAGGTTGCACAAAATGCTCCTTATTTTTTTTGTCCACCACTATCTTCTTACTCTTCTCCTTGGAAGATTGAGTAAATACATGGCATTTTAAGTTTTTTCTAGTGGTTTGCCAAATAAACTCAGTATGATTAGCCTAAATTTCTTGTAAACCCAATATAAGTCTTAGAATTCATTTAGATATATCTGTGGAACTGTTAATTTAGTGCTTTTCACGAAACCTTTTTTCCCCTTTTCTTTTCCCTGTCTAACTTAGGTTGGGGTTCACGAATACCCTTTTCTAGGTTTGTATTGAATACTAAGTTGTGTAACTGTTTTCTTATGCATTATATATATACATATACATATATATATATATATATATATATATATATAGTTTGACATCTTTTATTTGCTTTCTTGGTCTCCTTTCAGCTGATACTGACAAGGTCTTACAGTTAAATGTCCCATCAAATAACGAAGAACTAAGTACTGAAGTTAAAAAAGATTTGGCTGCTGAAGGGCATCCAAGCTCAGACACATCATTAGCAAAAGATGATTTGAAGGATAGTGATTCTTCCTCGAAAACTAGGGGAAATGATGGTGTTACAAGCAGCTTGAACGATATGTCTATTTCATCAAAGCCTCACAGTGTGGATACTGGAAAGAGTGACAGTGCAACATCAAGCTCAAAGAATAAGCCTCAGAAAAGTGTACAGCCTCCTCAAATAGAAGATAACTTCAACCAGCTAAATCTTGCAATTGTAAGTCCTTCGTTTACATTTTCTTGATTTAATTTATATTACACTGCTTTTTAGTTGCAAAATTTTCTATATGTAGGTTGGCCATGTGGATTCTGGGAAGTCAACGCTGTCAGGAAGGTTGCTACACCTTTTGGGGCGGATATCCCAGAAAGAAATGCACAAATATGAAAAAGAGGCCAAGCTACAAGTGAATATTCTTCATCCTTTTTGTATGATACTTTCAAATCTTTACAAGTTTATTGACAAGTCTACTGTCTATTTTATCAGGGAAAAGGGTCGTTTGCTTATGCTTGGGCGTTGGATGAGAGTGCTGAAGAAAGAGAGAGGGGGATAACTATGACAGTGGGCGTTGCCTACTTTAACACAAAATGTTACCGTGTTGTTCTGCTTGATTCCCCAGGTCACAGGGACTTTGTCCCAAATATGATATCAGGGGCAACACAAGCAGATGCAGCAATTCTTGTAATTGATGCTTCAGTAGGTGCATTTGAAGCAGGTATTGATGCTACTGGAGGTCAGACGAGGGAGCATGCACAACTTATCAAAAGCTTTGGGGTGGATCAGATTATAATTGCTGTTAACAAAATGGACGCAGTGGGATACTCCAAAGAACGATTTAATGCAATTAAGAAACAATTAGGCACATTTCTCCGTGCTTGTAAGTTTAAAGATTCTTCAGTAGCATGGATTCCCGTAAGTGCCATGGAAAACCAAAATTTGGTGACCGGTCCATCAGAAGCACGGTTGTCATCCTGGTTAGCCTACTAGCCAACATCCTCCTTTTCCTCCCTGTTTTTGTGGTACGGGTGTGTGGGTCTACGAAAGCACAACCTTACTATAGTTAACAAAGAGTTCTAAATAACAAGTAGCTGAAATTTAAAATAGCAAGTGTCTTCCTAGATATAAATAACCTAAAGGTCTAATTTACTTGTTAAGATGAAGATTGTGCAATGAGTTAAATTTTGCTTAGTAATTGTAGTTCTACAATGTATATGGAAGTGAATTCTGGACCTCTAAGATCCAACATAATCCATAAGATGAATCTTGTAGATATACAGATAACAGATGACACATTCAACAAAGAGCACACATAGAGAACAAAATGATAGAATGTCGCCTGAGATTATTCACCATATCCTGCATAGACCTCCATGTGCACCAGTTAGTAGGTCGCGCAAATATGATGATTGAAGATGATGAAAGGGATGAGGCAGACATAAAATGACAAGGGAAATTGTCCTAAAGAACCTACAATCTCTAGAATTAGTGCCGACTTAGCTAAGAAAAGAATACATTGAAAATAATAGATCCATTTAGGCAATACCAACTAGTTGAGGTATTGTGCTTGCATTCATTTTTGGATAATAGTTATATTGTGCTCACATTAGATTTATGTTTTTCAAGAGTGTGTTATTTGGTCAGAGAACTTCATCCCATATATAGATAAGTTTGAGATTTAGAGAACTTCTAATTTTAAGAAGCTCCAATCTGCTTCAGATATTATTTAGTATTCAAATGAAATAGACTTGAATAGAGCGGAATGGAAATGGAGGATTCAATTGTCTGAATCCAATTAATTTGGGATTGAGGTGCATTTGATTGATATTGTCTTATCCAAAAAATTTAGTTGGCTTAACATAAATTAGTTGAGGTACCCTTGTTGCCTTGATTCTTGACAAACTCATGAAGTATGAACATGACTCTCAAAACTTGCAGGTTCCAAGGTCCTTGCCTATTGGATGCAATAGACTCTCTCCAACTTCCTCAAAGAGATTACACGAAGCCATTCTTATTGCCGATTTGTGATGTTGTAAGGGCACAATCTCAGGGACAAGTGTCAATATGCGGTAAGTTGGAGAGGGGAGCTCTTCAAACTGGAAATAAGGTACTGGAGACTACTAAAGAATTCCTTTCTTGTACCCTTTCTTCCTCTATGTAACAGATGCTTTTGGGAGTCATTTCTTACCTAATGGTTTATGTCTGCAAATTTGTTTTGACTTACTTGACAGACTAATATCTATGCATTTAACACCGAGTTGTGAACATGTCCAGGTTTTAGTTATGCCATCGAGAAAAATGGCAGCAGTGCGTTCTTTGGAACGTGATTCTCAGGTTTGTAACAGTGCAAAAGCAGGAGACAGTGTCACTATCAACCTACAAGGTATTGATGCAAATCACGTGATGGCGGGGGGTGTCTTGTGCCACCCTGAATTTCCTGTTCCAGTTGCAAATCATTTGGAACTGAAGGTTCTCATCCTGGACAATTCCATTCCAATTTTAATTGGCTCTCAGGTACCATCCTTTGGTGGATTACTCCAGTGAAAATTTTCAGAGATTTTCCGTCCCATGTCTTATGTATAGCCAATGATTATAGAGATATCTGGAACTATGCAGTTGGAATTTCTTGTACACCATGCTAAGGAGGCTGCAAGAGTTGTGAGGATTTTGTCATTGCTTGATCCGAAGACCGGAAAGGAGACGAAGAAATCACCTCGATGTCTTCTGGCAAAGCAGAATGCTATAATTGAGGTTTTTGACTAAAAAACTATCATACTTTTTTTTTGTATTTCTTTTTCTTTTTCTTTGGATGGGGTGAAGCAGGTAATGTGCTTCTGCCTCCATGTATAAGTTGAAAACCGGCTCATTAGTTTAACAGCAAAAAGATTACTCATCTCGATAGCTTGTTTGTGATAATTTAGGTGGTTTTGCAAGGGATGGTTTGCATCGACGAGCATTCTAATTGTAAAGCTCTCGGAATGGTGTCCCTCAGGTCATCTGGAAGAACCGTTGCTCTTGGTCTGGTGACTAGAATTATAGTGAAGAAGGAATAACGAAACTTCCAATACCAGAATAAGAGCTTGTAAAGTGACGGGTACCTCCTTTTTCTCTCTGGGGCTGGTCAATCTTTACATGTACATTACCTTTATTCTGATAGGATTCCTTTTCTTGTTCTTTAATCGAACTCTAATCTTATTTAGTTTCTTTGTTAATGTATTTATGTATAATTTACTCAAGAAAAGTGTAAACGCACTAGTTGTGAAAGGGACAACTTTGATTCTTTCTAATTAGGTGCACAAGTATGGTATGCGTTTTCGGCAAGTTTTAATATTTGAGAACGTGTATAGCGAATGTATAACTTTGTTTAGTCAGAGGTTGGTAGGTCATTCTATTCCGTTCCACACTCTCTGCACAAGCTTTTTGCGTGCCTTAAATTATAAATTAATTTTTTCCAAAGAGAGAAGTGTTATTTTCAATTCAGAGTATAAAAGAGATTAAAAAAAGTTAAAATAGCACGGGCTAGCCAATTTCCGGATCGGTCATTCAAAAATAGCCCGCGTTTGCAAAGTCATTGAAAAATAGCCACTATTTTGCTGCAACAGGGACCGGTCTAACATAATATATTGGAGATCGGTGTACCTGTGTATGAACTTCCAGCATGTTATGCTGGAACTCCAACACGCGAAAAGTTCCAGCATAATATATTGGAGATTGGAGCACTCTGTAACTCCATTATAATATACTGGAGTTCCAGTATACTTATGCTGGAACTCCAGTATATTATGCTGGAGTGTTTTTTGGATTTTGAACAGTGTTTTTGTTCAGATTTATCTTTACATGAAAAATGGCTAAATTTCGATTGCTTTTGAAACTGTGGCTATTTTTGAATGACCACTTGTTAATCTAGTTATTTTTGAATTTCTCCCTTAGAAAAAAGGATATTGATGGTCCTTCTAGTCTCTTGAATCCCATAGGAAGAAAGCCCATTACTAGTAATTTAAGTGAACTGCTGACTTATATCGATTCCAATTTTGGTTAATATAATTTGGTGCACTTTTATTTAGTAATTTACTAGTTCCGTATTTCGCCAGATAATAACCCATTTGTTTGGGCAGTTTTGGGACCAAGAGAGTTGAATACATTTGGTAAATGAGATGCCTTCTTCAGACCAAAAGGAAAGTTTTATTTGTTCGAACGTCTTTTGTTTATTTTTGTCGTTTGCTAACGACAACTTTAAAAATAAATAAATGAAAACAACTAAAGTAGCACCAAATAAAGTCCAACCTGGAATTCTGGAGTAACGGTAAAGTTATTTTCGAGTGACTTATAGTATACAAATTCGAACCGTGAAAATAACCATTAATGCTTGTATTAGGATAGACTGTTTACATCATATCCCAAGGGATGCGATTCTTCTCTGGATCCTGTATGAATATTACGGAATACTTTATGCAATGAGCTGTACTTTAAATTAAATTAGCACAAAAGAGTCCATACCGACGAGTGCTCTCACCTCTGCAAAATTTCAGGTCAAATGGTTTAAAATGATGCAACTAAAAGTAAACAAACCCCAAAAACTGCTAAAGTATATTCCCTAATTTAAAATAAAAGTAATCAGCAACCAATTTGGAAAATCTCATCCATTAAAAAGCTTTTTTGTTCCTCGTCCACACATATTTCTGCACTCGTCTTTTTTCATGACATAATACTTTTCTGATTTTGTGGGTATAATCTGACGGCCTGCTATAAAACGACAAAATCAGCCCTCCTTTTTAACCTTTAAACGACATTATTTCAAACAAAGTAAATCCAACGTGGCTATGAGGGTGTTTGGCTAAGCTTATAAGCGGGTCAAATTAATTTATAAGTACTTTTTGGCTTATTTACGCGTTTGGTAAAATTAAAAGTGTTTATAAGTTAAGTGCATATAAGCTAAAAATAAACCAAAAGTCATAAGTTGGTCTCTCCCAACTTATTAAATTTCAGCTTATAAGGAGTTTAAGTTTGACTAAAATATTTACTATTTTATTCCTAAAAATTTTATTTTAAAACAAAACTCTTCGTATACCCAGTTCTTCAGCTGCATATTATTAATTTCTGCACTTTTATTCAAACACATAACTGCTTATTTTTTTAAATCAGTTTCAGCAGTTAAAAGTACTTTTCAGCACCTAATGCTTATGAGCTACTCTAAATCAGCTAAGCCAAACGGGCTCTATATCTTTCGCCACGTGGATCCGGGTCAACTCGTCTGAAAAGTACTCCACCAGTTCTCATCCACAACTAGGAATCCTTCCTTTCACCGTCGAACCAAATCTCCATCTAATTCCATTACACCTACTATTATTTATCATAAATAATTAATGTAATCTCCATCTAATTCTATTCTTATTTATGTGTACAAATATTTATAGTAAGTAATTAACTACGTATACAGATAAACAAAAATTAACTACGTATATATATGCACATATAGTCAAGCATGTAGAGATTTCTGGAAAAGGATGCAAATTTCTTCCATAGTAGAAAACAACTTGCAACAGAATCTCTGAATTCACACAGAAAGAGAAGAGAGAAAATTTAGTGTGTGTATGTGTGATTTGTTGCTTTTTTTTTTCTTTCTGCGGAGGACCATAAGGATAAAAAGAGAAAGCAGAAAGAGTCATTTTTTTGCACATTTAGACGTAGAGAGACAGAGAACTGTTGAGAATTTTGAAGAAATTAGGGTTAGGAACTGTGGAGAATGGCGGCTCAGGGAAGAGAAGGAGGTGGAGGAGTAGCGGTTTTATGTGGTGGTGCAGTCAATGCTGTGGATTCTTCTACGTCCGCTTCCAGCGGAGTTTTGGACAAGGAGAGTACAAAGCAGGATTCTCCTATTCTGTTTTTTCTCTTCTTTCACAAGGCAATTCGGCTGGAGCTTGACGCACTTCACCGTTCGGCTTTAGCGTATGCTACGGGACAATTGGCCGACATACAGCCGTTGCTCAAGCGTTACCGTTTTCTTAGATCAGTTTACAAGCACCATTCCCATGCTGAGGATGAGGTCCGACTTTAACATCTCTATTTTTTTGTCTGTTCCACTAGCATTTAATTTTTTTCGCTGCTCAAACGTAGTTGTAGCCTGTGACATCGTCTCTTATGTATACGGAATTGCTATTGAGTCATTCTATTAAGTTCCTTGCTAGTTGTTAATCTCTTTTCATTTTCCGATGGTGTGCTTCTGTTGAATCTTTAGAGAGCTTCATGTTACTTGTTGCCCTGCTCTATGCGTCTCCCTATGACTAGTGATTTGGTTACATGTTTGTATATTACTGTCTATTCTGTTTTCTATTTGGCAAACACTATCATCTTAATGTAATCAATACTTCTCACTCCGTTTCCCGAATGAAATGTTTAGATATGAGATGATTTTAATTCTTGGCACTTCTTATGACGGTCTTAGCTGCAGTTTGAGCAATCTGATTATAGCTAATGCTAAGTATGTTATACCTTGTTTCATGAGCAAAAGAATCTTCAACAAGCCCAACAGACTGTTAAAGCAATCCCTTTATCAGGCCAATATGGCAATTAGAATATAAATTCCATACTTCTTCTACTGAAAATTAAGGGTTGACATCTTGTTGAGATAGATTCACCTGGTTTATATGTTGGATGCCATGATGGTTCTAATGGTTAAAATAGTGGACCTTGGTGCTAGTTATTGCCAATTTTGTGGACGTCTTGTACTTCCATTTGGTAGTCTGTTTGATTTTTTTTTTTTTTAAAAAAAGATTAAGCAATATTGGCTTGGTATATTTGAGGTTAATGTCAAAGTCCTGTTTAGATATGTAGATTCCATCTATATGACACTCACCCCATACTGTTTAATTTCCAAAGTATTTGTCTGGTCATTTGTAGTCTTTGTTTAATATGGCTTGTACATTCTAAAAGAAGTTGGGGAAGTTATGGAAAATTGGAGGGAAGAGAGAATAGAGACTAGGAAGGACGCGATTTTGGAAGACAACACTCTTTGTGCATTTTGGGTCATTTGGCAAGAAAGAAACTGAAGACTTTTGAACGAGGAGGAAGACCAACATAAAAAATTGAACGAGGTCTTTTGTTTCGACTGTACTTCTGGAGTTAATGTTCCATTTTCTATAGACAGTTGGGTGATTTTCTGGATACTTAATGGCATACTTCTTCGTAAATTTGACATCAACTTCATGTAACATGTGACGAAAATCATTCTAGATTATAAAAAAAGATTACCGTGGATGATTGAATTTCTTTTGTCATGCCTCATAAGCTGTTGAAACTTTAGTTTTCATAATATTGCAGTTGACATGTTTCTTAGTTTCATAGTTTGTCTACTTTTATAAATGTCTCCTCGTGTGTGCCTTTGCTACAAATGATAGCATGATTATAACAATTGCAGGTGATCTTTCCAGCTCTTGATATACGCGTGAAGAATGTAGCACAAACATACTCCTTAGAGCATAAAGGTGAAAGTGATCTTTTCGACCACCTTTTTGAGCTCTTAAATTCTGAGAAGCATAACTATGAAAGTTTTCCACGAGAGCTGGCATCTTGTACTGGGGCATTGCAAACCTCTGTTTGTCAGCACATGTCGAAAGAGGAAGAACAGGTATTCTCCTAGGAAACATTGCTTAAGTTTCATGTTTAAGGATTCCACAACTTTCATGGACCATTTCTATCTTTCATGGACCATCTCTGTTGTCAGTTGTTACACCTGCTATTTGTTCCAAAATCAGAAACTATATTTGTTTTCCTGTGAGTGATGTTACAGTATATTTACTCCTCTCCTAGTATGCAATTTCTTCCATGTCCTAATCTGTATTAGCCGCGAGATGACTTGAGCGGAGAAGCAATCTTAGTTATCAGAATTCTACCATAAAGAAGGCAAATCCCAACTTGTGTAGCCTTCGGAGGTGTGATGGCTTGTCTTGTGCTGGTGTTTTGGACACCTGACCGGTTTCAGCAGTAGTTTAATAGGGTTGGTCACCTAAATTTTGAATCAATTAGTGGATCATCAGCACAAGGGCACAACTCATTTTCAAAATGAGTTGGAATTGGGGCAACCCATGCGTAACCTACACCAATTCTGTACTCCTTTTATTGTTGGTTTCCCCCCTCAGTCTTAAAAGTAAGTTGAGGTGAAAAAGATCTCCTTAATATTCCATATGGTACAAATTTGGTACTCCAAGTCTCCATTTTGACCGGCGAAGATGAAGAACGAGACAGACAAACAAAAGGGTGGAGTACCTATTTTTTGTCATAGTTGCCTGATATTTGTTGAGGTTTCAAATAGATCTCCTGCTGTTGACTTTTCGTCATGAGCTTATTAGTTTATTTCGTTGAATTTTTCCATCTAAAAAGAGTTTAAGACAAATTCATAGAATAGTTTTATTACTATATCAAGTCTGAACATCTCTCTATGTGCTTCCTTTTACACTTAGAGTTGCTAAACTTCGTACGAGATCTGTATTGTTCTCCACTGATATGCCTTAAATTGCTTCGTTGCACTTAATTAAGTCAAGTTTGCAGATAGTGAGCTTTGTTGCTTCTCAGAACAGGTAGATATGTATGTTTTGTGTGGGACTGTTACTCTTTTGACATTTCCCTCGCCTGAGAGGATTGATGACTGGTTAGCCTAGTTTCATCTTGTTTTTTCATTGCTTGGTTGCTTACAGAAGGGTTGGGTTTTCCCTAGAGTACACAGGTGTCTTGATATAGCTTGTGTAACATGACTGGTCAGTACTTGGGTTATTAGGTCCTTTTGGATTTCAAAGTAGCATAGTTCTTGTGTCCTATGTGATGTCAGTTTTGATCTCATTAAATCAGAAGCAACCTTGAAAATCCAAATAGTTTACATGTTTGTTGACTCAATCAAATGTTCCTGACAGGTATTTCCTTTGCTCATTGAGAAGTTCTCAAATGATGAGCAGGCATCACTTGTTTGGCAGTTCCTTTGTAGCATTCCTGTCTATATGATGAAAAAGTTCCTTCCTTGGCTTTCATCTTCTATATCTCCTGATGAGCTCAAGAGTATGCACAAGTGCTTGTCTATGATTATTCCAAAAGAGAAGCTTCTCCAGCAGGTTCTTTTTTTTTTTTGTGTGTGTGTGTGTGTGTTAATGTGTAGATGCTAACAATATTTTTGCTCTCTCTCTCTCTCTCTCTCTCTCTCTCTCTCTCTCTCTCTCTCTCTGTGCGTGTGTGTGTGCACGCGCGCTCGCTTGTCTTTCTCTAATTTTCCCTCTAAAAGTGTTGTTTGCTATGCTTCTTTCTTTTGAAGGTAATTTTCACCTGGATGGAAGGTGGAAAGTGTGTCACTGCAGTTAGTGGGCATGATATCGATGCTGAGCTGGAATGTTCTATGGATTTTAACTCTGTCACAGTCTCTTGTGCGTCAGGAAAGGTAAAGTGTGCGTGTGAATCTTCCAGCACTGGGAAAAGGAAATTCGGGCTAAAAGGTGATACTTGTGATACTGATCATGGAAACCCAATAGATGAAGTATTGCATTGGCATAATGCTATTAAGAGAGAGCTAGATGAGATAGCAGCAGAGGCTAGAAGAATTGAGTTAGCTGGAGAATTTTCTAATTTGGCACCTTTCTATGTGAAACTTCAGTTTATCGCTGAAGTCTGCATATTTCACAGGTATTGGTCTATGAAAAATTTGCTTCATTAGTTAAAATATAGAAATTCGACAAAGATTATGAAATTAAAAAGGCAATTTTAAAATTTCACTGAAGATTCTGTGTATTCCATGCTGTCGTTTTTATTTTAATCTCTTTTTAATGAAAAGACATAGATATGTAATAGATGAGTCTTCTGGTCCTTTCATGATGATCTCTATTTCATCAAATCATATATGCTGCAAACTGACTTCTCTTCTTTTCTATACTTTTTGGCTTATACCAGATCACCTATTTGTTGCTTCTTGAAGCAACCATATCATTGACACTCTCCTTGACTGGATTTAGTCATGAAATTCTGATATGGTTTATTATTTTTCATGACCGAAAAGTAGAGCTTTTGGGAAAGAGAGGAAATTGTTTGTTGCCTATGAAGACATAAATTTTACTTGTGTATAATGGGTCAAACTGATGGTTGACGTGTCGCTGCAATAGTCTTAAAGAGTTTAGATGATGATCACAAACTGCCCTTTGGACGTCTTCTGTATGCTATATTACTGAGGTAGTGGGACAAGAAAATTGCTGATTTCTGAAAGTTTCTTAACAGATTGTTAAATATTAGAGATCTTTAGTTATTTATCCCCCAAAAAAGTGAAAGCACAATCCATTAGTTGCAAAACAAGAATTTAAAAAATAAGGTGGTTTCCAGATACTGGTAAAGTAATTCTTTTTGACCTTTTTCTTTTGAATAAGTTAATGGAGCTAATCTTGCTCCTCTCTGACATTTTGGAGCCTGTCCGACAGTTGCATAGCATTCTACTTGAGTAATATATCCCTCACTATTAGTCGTGCTTAATGTTAGAAACTGTAATATGGGCAATTACTGTTGCTGACATAAGAATTCACATCCACAACATCAAAAGCGGGCTTTATGTTCCTGTTTCAACTGAAACTTTAACCTTTAGATTTACCTTATGGCAGTGTTGCCGAGGACAAGGTCATATTTCCTGCTGTAGATGGAGGACTTTCCTTTTTCCAAGAGCATGCTGAAGAAGAAAGTCAATTTAATGAGCTTCGTTGTCTGATTGAGAGCGTTCAAAGCACAGAAATCAGTTCCACTTCAGCTGCTGAGTTTTTCTCCAAATTATGTTCGCAAGCCGACTTAATTATTGAGACAATCAAACGGCACTTCTACAATGAAGAAGTTCAGGTGGGATTCATTATAAATTTATTGTTCTTACTGAAATTATTAAAATTATTATGTGTCTCATTACTGATAAAAAGAGTTATTATGTGTCTCATTGTACGTTACCATGGCCAAAGGTGAATAAAATTGCGAGGTGTAAGTCCCAAAAGTATGAACTGTCTCTGTTGGTTCAATAAGCTCCAGAGTCTTGATCTGCTTACTGTCTGATGGATTTCTCTTGGACTCACACCTACTTTCTAGTATAATTTTGTTAAGAGCTATTGCATGACTTCTACCCATGTCTGCAAAAATGTCCTTCAAAGCTAAAGCATATTTGTCTTGTCCTCCATCTCCAGGTCCTTCCGCTTGCTCGAAAGCATTTTACCCCGGATAGACAGAGGAAACTGTTGTACCAAAGCTTGTGTTTAATGCCATTGAAGTTGATAGAGCGAGTCTTACCCTGGCTAGTTGGATCACTGTCTGAAGATGAAGCCAGAAAATTCTTAAAAAATTTGCAGCTGGCAGGTATTCAGCCGAATAGTTTCGTTGCTAGAGCAGTTGATATGCCAGCAGTTGTGTTTTTTACTGAATTATGGAATTGAATTCTACCCTTGCAGCTTCAGCACATGATTCTGCTTTGGTAACCCTATTTGTTGGTTGGGCATGTAAAGGACGTACAGATGGTGTATGTTTGTCTTCTAGTGTCACTGGTTGCTGCGCTGTTAAAAGATTTACTGACATTGAAGAATCTTATATTCGAGCACCTTGTCTATGTTTACTCTCAGTCGATACTGATGATTCTAAGAGGCCATCCAAAAGAAACCTTGCCGTAATTTGCACAAAAGAAAATACATTGGACTCATCTAAGGGTGTAAATGTTTGTAATATATCTTGCAATGATCAGTCATGCTGTGTCCCAGGATTGGGAGTCAGTGATAATAATCTGGGACGAACTACTATATCCACTCCAAAATCTCTTCGTTCGCTGACCTTCAGCTCTACCGCTCCTTCTCTTGATTCAAGCCTCTTTACATGGGAGACAGATTGTACCTCTTCTCAACCCAACCATAAAGTGCATCCTATTGACACAATATTCAAATTTCATAAGGCGATACGAAAAGATTTGGAGTATCTTGATGTTGAATCTAGTAAGCTTAGTGACTGTCATGAAGCTTTTCTTCGGCAGTTCATTGGAAGATTCCGGTTGCTTTGGGGTTTGTACAGAGCCCACAGCAATGCTGAGGATGAAATCGTTTTCCCTGCACTTGAATCTAAAGAAGCACTCCACAATGTGTCTCACTCCTATACCTTAGACCATAAGCAGGAGGAAAAATTGTTTGAAGACATTTCATCTGCCCTCAATGATCTTTCGAAGCTTCATGAAGGGCTGAAGGATGACTCTATGGGCTTAAGTGATAGGGATCACATAAGGAAATACAATGAGCTTGCCACAAAGGTTCAAGGAATGTGTAAATCAATAAGAGTAAGCCTGGATCAACATATATTTAGAGAAGAACTTGAGTTGTGGCCACTGTTTGGCAAACATTTCTCTGTGGAGGAGCAAGACATCATTGTTGGTCGTATAATTGGAAGCACAGGAGCTGAAGTACTTCAATCAATGTTGCCCTGGGTAACTTCTGCTCTTACTCAGGATGAGCAGAATAAGATGATGGACACATTAAAGCAGGCTACTAAAAACACCATGTTCAGCGAATGGCTCAACGAGTGTTGGAGACGAACTCCTGAAACATCTGCACAGCCTGAAGCCTTGCAAACTAGCAATACAAACAGAGGTTAGTGTTATGCCCTCACTTATTTCTTTGTGTATCTTGCTCTTGGAACTGCAGTTTAGAGCTTAATTTATGGCTTGACCGTTAATGCATTCAATGGAGGTAACATTTGTTCCTTGAAAAATACTAGGTTCAGTTGTTGATTCTCATGAAGGCTTGGACCAGAGTGACCATATGTTCAAACCCGGATGGAAAGACATTTTCCGTATGAATCAAACAGAACTTGAGTCGGAGATTAGAAAAGTTAACAGGGATTCAACTCTTGATCCAAGAAGGAAATCTTATTTAATTCAAAATCTGATGACTAGGTTTGTCTGCTTCTTTTTGCTCTTTTTATCTGTTGCAAAATCTATACATAAATCAACAGTAAACCGCATCTGGATGATTTTTCTATGTACTCAGCCGTTGGATAGCCTCTCAGCAGAAATCACAAGCATCAACAGAAGAAGTTTCTTGTAGTGAAGATGTTGGGTGTTCACCGTCCTTTCGAGATCCAGAGAAGCAGATTTTTGGATGTGAGCACTACAAAAGAAACTGCAAACTTCGTGCAGCTTGCTGTGGAAAATTGTTTACATGCAGATTCTGCCATGATGAAGTGAGCGACCATTCAATGGACAGGTAAACCTTAGCTAGAAATACCTAAGGTTGCAGTTGGGTTCTTTACATCTCATGTCTACATTTTTTTCAGGAAAGCAACAGTAGAGATGATGTGCATGCGTTGTTTGAAAGTTCAAGCAATTGGACCTAGCTGCACGACACCCTCATGCAATGGATTTTCCATGTCAAAGTACTTTTGCAGTATATGCAAATTCTTTGACGATGAGAGGTAGACGAGTCAACTTAGCTTCTTGTTAGAGTTTGACATAAATGTGTTGTTTACATCCTACTTTGCGTGTTTATCCGTTTGAGTGCATCATTTAAGTGTACTTGAATTACTGGATGAAGAATGACATGGTCTTTTTTATGTCAGCTAGTGACCTTAGATCCATAGTAGTTTTTGACAATACCACCTGATGATACGTTTTTTCTCTTACATATGTTATTAAGAAAAATATGATCCCTGCACAAGTAATGCATTTTTTGGTTGGTAGTACTATATAATATCTGCAGTAAGTTATGCGGGAGTTATTATTTTATGCGTGATAGAACGAGGAATAAGGATACATGTATTAGCAATAAAAATATGAGCTATTTAAAGCCCAAATGCTCTTAAAGTAAGTAATTCCATCCTAACATTCTATGTATTATTATTTACCCAATACCTACATTATTATTCACCGCATGAAAATACCTTCAATATTATTCTATGCATATATAATTATGACTTTATAATTCCAACAATAACTAGTATGTGAACCAAACTACCCTAACAACATCTTTTCCACTCTCTCGAGCGAAAAATGAGATTGAAATTTTCATTTCTCTGTGAAACTTGTGTGAGAATAGGCAGTTTTCCTCTACTGAATGCCTATTTTCTGTATCAGGCCGGTATATCACTGCCCCTCTTGCAACTTGTGTCGTGTTGGAAATGGTCTCGGAATTGATTTTTATCATTGCATGAAATGCAATTGTTGTCTGGGAATAAGTTTGAAAGAGCACAAGTGCTTGGAGAAGGCTTTAGAAATAAATTGTCCCATCTGCTGTGAGTTTTTGTTTACTTCAAGTGCTACAGTTAGACCTCTGCGTTGTGGGCATTACATGCACTCAGCTTGCTTTCAGGTGAAAAATCAATCTTGTACTTTGTGCTCTGACATATATATCCTTTGACTTATAAAGAATTTTGAGGAACTGATTTATTTGATTTAAGCTCACTAAAATTTTAACCATGCTCTCTCTACCAGGCATATGCTTGCAGTAACTACGTTTGTCCGATATGCAGCAAATCCATGGGTAATATGGCGGTAAGAAATTCCTAGTGATCTCCTTTTATATTAATTCTTTTAGGCTGCAACTGTTGCCTTCAAGCACAAAAGATGGTGAAGCTGCTATGCCAAAAGCGAGAGAAACCCCATCCCTCTCTTTTCTTTTTTCGCCCCCATGTTCCCCCATAAGCAACACTTTCATATAAATTTGTCACATTTTTTGTTATTTGTCGAGTGACATGTAGTCCTAGTTTTTATGATCGCTTTTTGACATTTAATTACACAGCGGTTACGAAGAGTTCCCACCTTTTTAAAATTCAATTATTATTTTTTTGATTTGTGGGAGGTGCCTCTCCTCATTGTATCTCTTTCTCTTTTCCTTGTTCTTGACTTTCCTGGGAGGGTAGTTCAGGTGCCTCCTGGGGGGGGGGGGGGGGGGGGAATGGTCCTATTCATTTAGCTGTTGCAACTCATAAAGTTGTCCTTGATGGTATATGGTGCTATGGACTTCTCAAAGATTTTGATACTTTAAGTGCTCATTTTGAGTGGTACCCTAAAGTTTCTATAAATATATTATACTTGCCAGGTTTATTTTGGAATGCTCGATGCGCTGCTGGCTAATGAGGTTCTTCCAGAGGAGTACCAGAGTCGTTGTCAGGTTTTGCCTTAATTAACTTTTCTGTGCATTTTACTTTCATTTCTGCACTTGCATTGGTATCTTTGGTACCACAACGATCAGAAATCGTTGGCTGTTATTGGATTAAAAATGTTGATGGATGGAGAACACATATAGCATGAATTTTTGGCATGTTGGTGAGATGGAAAACATATATAGCATGATAATTTGGTCATCTTTCAAGTTATTTCGTTCGTTTACTCCGTAAAGCTTAAAAAGGTTTAGGATGAAGGGAAGAGATTGGCAACCAGAGTAGTGATGTTGTTTTCTACTAGAAATGGATGCTGTTGTTGCCGCAGTTGTTATGAGTCTTCTAGCTGTCTCGATCTCGACATCAGTAATGTAGTCATTTTGGAAAAAATCATAAAAGATAGTACTTAATTTTGATGATCTGCTAGGTAATTGTTCTAATTAGGACATTATATAATTTGGTACTAGGTGCTATGTTAGAATTTGTATATCGTGATCATACTTTGGTGGTGTATCTGTATTTTTCCTTAATCTTCCATCTAATATGATGATATTTCAAATTCAGGATATTCTTTGCAATGACTGTGAACAGAAAAGCAGGGCGCGCTTCCATTGGTTATATCATAAGTGTGGGTCCTGCGGATCTTACAACACCAGAGTCGTTAAAGCGCCTGCGACATATTCTGACTGCCCTACCTCAAATGGTGGAGGAGTGAGGAGTGAGGAATGAGCACTCTCTCCACTGTTCGATGAGCTTTTGCACCTGTAAATAATGTACAGAGAACCAAGCTTTTTCTCCTAGTGTCGACATTAGTAGGCAAAGAGGAGGCCATAGTTTTCAGGGAATGGATATTATCATGCAGCTGTTTTGTTAACAGCTATTGGATCTATTACCAGCTTAAGTTCAGCGGTGGCAAGTTTTGGCAGGAAATTCATAGGTGGTCTTGAGTTTAACCCTAGAGCCTTAGAGAGACTGTAATATACCTAATGTATAGTCTATAAATTTGTTTCAATAGTTATCGTCTAAAGTTGCAATGATAATTTCTACTCCAAATGTAATTCTCGCGTTTGTTTCAAATGCTTTAATGATCTCTAATCAATGTATTTTTTTTTTCATTGTCAAACAAGTTTGCTGCTTTCAGAAGACTTAAAAATGGGTCACAAACAAGATGCTTCGATTACCAAAAACTGGAGGGTGGAAGGAAGGCGAATACCACCTAGGGCTTCTAACATCTGTAGAACTGATTTAGCATCATTCATTTACATGTAACCAATTGACACCATGGATAAAAAAAGTATACATCTGGATTTTATCTTAACAACATCTTCAAAGCATCTTATAGTATTTCTTTTTGCTAAGTACCACTGTTTTCAGTTTCACATGGTGCCTCTGCATCGACGAGAACGTACCATGGGGGAATGGGCTTGGAAGATTCAAGAACTGTTGCAACCTATTTCCTTTTTGGTCCGCGCAAAAAAGAATGACCCCTTTCCTTATTTGAAAATAATTTACCTTTATACAATGATTTATAGCCACACAAAATATATGTGCCTCATTTTACACCACAAGTTCAAAAGTCTCTCTCTTTTCTTAAACTCCGTGCCCAGTCAAATTGAAACAGAGGGAGTAATATACAGTCAGTTAACTTCATTTACAATTTGCCTCCCTGACTTTGCTGTGAGAGGGTCCATAAAGGTTTACTAAGAACCAGCTGCCTGTGCAAAACTAAAGGGTTGAAGGCTACTTCCAAGTTCACATGCATTTTAGATTGCAGTTGAACTCAGAGGATAAAACATGGGAAAAGGAAACATGAGGACTCTACATATTAGTGTAGTTAATGTTAGCCAAATGTTACATATTACCAACACCAATGGGCAGGGGCAGGAGCTTCTGGAGCAGCTTGATCAGATAAGTTAAATGCTGTAACTGCATGCTGCTTCACATTTACCATCATAGACTCATACTGCAAAAGTAAGATTGTTAGTCCTCACATCTTGCAAAAGAAAACATTGCCTAACAATTGATGCCTTTTCTTTTTCAAGAATGCGTCGTGACAGGGAAGGGTTGTAAAACATTGTATCAGAGTTATACACTCACATGTAACCTCGGAATAGAGCATCTCTCTCCAAAGAATTTGAAACAATAGTTCAACATGTTCAACAAAATAATAAAGGTTAAAGTCTGTTGAAAATGGATGGCAATCAATCTAGACAGGCGGACTAATATTACAACAGATTGAGCTTCAGAAAAGAAAATGTAAGGACTCATGAAAACAGTAATATATTCGATAGGGAAATTGAAAATCCAAGAGCAAAGTAAGAAGGTCAGATTTGAGAAAGCATGCAACAAGCAATTATTTCAAACAACTAGGTCATAAGATCAAGACAGAACTATGACCAGTGGCGGAGCCACTCGTTGGCAAGGGGAGTCAATTGACACGCCTTAGTCGGAACATTATACCGCGTAGATAGGTTAAATATTTTATTTTTATGTATATATACTATGTCTTGACTCCCCTGAATTTTTTCATATGCTTACTTATTTATATTTTGACTCCCGTTAGGAAAATTTTTGGCTTCGTCACTGACTTTGACGCCCACTATCTGTTAAATGTTATTCTAAAAGTTTCACCGAAAATCTTAGTATGCACAAGTCAGCCTTTTACTAATACGCTAATACTAGTAGTATGCCAAACCAAGAAAAGCAATGGTCATTAACAAGGTGAGAGTAATTTTAACCCTGGAAATTAACACAGAGTAAGTAAGAACATCTAGGATGTGGAATATCACTTACTGCGTCAAGTTTACCACGCAAGTAGCTGGACTCACTCACTGAATCAACTTTGCCACGCAAGTAACTCAAGTCCACTGCTAGTTTGATGTCTTGCTCCCTCAAAGCCTCATTATTGTCACTAGACAACAAGGAAATTTCTACACCATTAACCTGTGAATTTTATGAATGAGAAAACATCAAAAGATCAAACTTTATGACCCCCCCCTCTTTTCTAACAAAGTAAATATCAGCTTGATAATACGAATAGGGCATTTCTAATAAGTCAACTAGTCAAGTCAAGTACAAAAAGCAGAATGTTCACAGCCTGTTCATAAAAGGAAATAAACGGAATAAATAAAGAAAAGTTTGCTATGGCCTAAAGAATAGTAATAACCTTTTAAATAACAATATTCAAGAGCCATGAAAGACTTCAACTTTATGCACGATAATCTTAAAAGAAGTTAACACCAAAGAAAAACATCAAAAATCAGCAAAGAAGCTCATGTAATGTACCAAAAAAAAAGCATAAAAAATCAGCAAAAAGAGTATACACCTCATTCTCAGTGATGGCTTTTCTCTTCGTCGTCTTTCTTGGCTTCATATCAGTTCCTTTTTCCCCAGCAATTTTTGGGAGCTTAGTATACCTTGCAGCTTTAAGCTTCCTCCTCCGAGGTCTGCCTTCTACGACGGCTAACGGCTTGCTCATACCTTTTTCTTCTCTGATGGCTTTTAGGCGACTGCTTATACGGCTTGGTTCGACCGAAGTTTTTTGCTTTCTATGTTGCTACCAGTGGAATGGAACTGTTCTTTGACCCTCTCTCTCTCTCCCTCGAAATATTTTATTTTGTGCTTCACACAACTAGCGTTAGTTGTGTGAGGCCTCTTTTTGTCTCACAACTGACTAGGTCCAGAATTTTGTGGATCCAGATGTTTAAGATATGGGTCCATAAATATGTGACATAAAAAGAGGCCTCACACAACTAGTATAAATTGTGTGAGACACAAAATAAAATCACTCGGAACCAACAAACATAGTGATCGAAATATATATAGCTTCTTTTTGGAAGGCGCTATTTGAATTTAAGAAAGCAAAAGACCTGTCTTCTTACCCGTCCCACAAAAAAAGTAAAGATTCTCGATCCCACATACTAGCTAAGGCGTTATCTCGGACATTGTTGCTTGTTTCGGCTCCAAATCACAAAATTTCGACTTTCTAAAAAACTTAAATCGAGGTATTCCGACTTAGTTTTTGTTAAAACTTTGTATAAAATATGCATATTAGTTATTTTTTATGTGCTCTATGTTATTTTGTGATTGTTTTCCGATTTAACGAAATTTGTTATTTTTTATCCGGACTATAATATTAGTGTGCTAAAAAAAATCGTAAAATAGAGAAATTGTAATTAGTTGTTGAATTTTTTTTAATTAGTTACTTTTTAATGTGGTATATGTATTTTCTTGATTGTTTTGTGATTAAATTGATTTGTTGTTTTTATCCGGGTCAGATTATTTATTTGCTAAAAGACTAGTAAACTAGATAAATTGTTACTTTAGTTCCCTATAGTGGTATCTTGTGGCCTAATGTAATGCTCGTATTTATAATATAGTGACCTTTTAGCGTAGTAAAACGTAGTGCCCTTTAGCGTAGTATCCTTGTAGTTATAGAAATTAATCATTTAATTATCTCTTATTCCCAAAAATATGTCAAAAAACTAATAGTTCAAACACAAACTATCTCCAATTATAGTCAACTAACGTAAGAACATAAGAATTCAGGATAGTTGGTGCTACTGGGCCTTAAATATTATGTCCGGAACCAAAATGTGAATATTTAATAATTAAATCTTGTATAGTTATAAAAATTAATTATTTAATTTTAGTATAGTAAAAAATAAGTCAGTAACAAACAAACATATAAAATAATAAACTAACATATTAAATAATAAAACTAACATATACAATAATAAACTAACATATAAACTAACAGACCTGTTGAGTGAAAAATCGAAAAAATTTCTCACCGCGAACATAAGAATTCAGGATACATTGGTGCTACTGGGCCTCAAATATTGTGTCCGGAACTAAAATATAAATATTTAATAATTAAATCACGTATAGTAAAAAAATAGGTGAATAACTAACAAACATATAAAATAATAAAACTAACATCTGTGTGTAACATATAAAATATAAAATTATAATATTGAAAATGTATCAACCTAATTAACAATATAGTAAAAATATCGAATAAAATTTAATATTCAAGGTATTGCAATATATTTAAGCAATGGAAAAGAAAAATAATGTAATTAATTTTGTTCAATTTACAGTAATCGTCACAGAGGTTTATGCATCCCGGACCTGCCTCCTTAGAGTTACTATTGCTACAGGCCGAGCATAGGTCTTCCTACATATGGGAGGGGCAGTCATTGGCCCAGACTTTACGTTCTAGGAGAGTAGACGATATGTGGGACTTTCTTAACAACCGCAAACTCTATCCTCGTGTAGTCAGACGCCTGCAGGATACAGAGTTTTATAGGATCATTGAGATCGACCGGCTGCAGTTGGATTGGTCGTTGATCATGGCTTTGATAGAGCGGTGACGACCAGAGATGCACACATTCCATTTGCCCATTGGCGAGGCCACTATCACGCTGTAGGACGTGGAGGTTCTGTATGGGCTCCCGGTTGATGGACTTCCTGTTGCTTTGCCGCAAGGCATGCAAGATTATACGCGAGATCAGTACCTGGAGACGTTGCAGTGGCTCACCGATTTCCGGCCAGAGGATTAGGATACATTGGTTGGGGCTAGTCGTTTTGTGTTGACGCCCGTACGGCTGCATTTGGAGGCCATGCATGATGACATTACTCATGATACACCGGAGGTTCATATTAACCGGTACACGAGGTCGGTGCTGCTGCTTATGTTTAGAGGCGTATTGTTCCCGAATACTTCGGGAAACCTAGTCAGCTTGAGATTTCTTCATCATCTTGAGCAGCTAGATGATTTAAATCAGTACAGCTGGGGGTGCTGCTGTTCTTGGTTACTTGTACAGGCAGATGTGTCGGGCATGCATGGGCACCCAACGAGACGTTGCAGGATTTATGTCGCCGCTGCAGGTGAAAACATAGTCAAATACTCTCTTCATTATAACATACATCATAAAAATATACCTTAAATTTTACGTCCAAATTGTATATTAGGTTTGGGCCTGGGAGCGGTTCCTGTAGTTTCAGCCACCTCTACCACCCATAGCTCAGGATGCACCACCTCTACCGTTTCTCCCTTTCGCTAGGAGGTGGGTTGATAGGCGGGGATACAGACACGAGTACGAGTCTCGACATAATCTCCCCTATTGTAGAGATTTGTTGGATTTGCTGGAGACGCGCATGTAATTCTATACTTAAGTTTACTTCGCCTGGATTTAGTGTTGCGTATACTCATGGTTCCTGTTTTTACGTAATAGTTCATTTGGAAGCCATACAGCGACAAGTTAATAGTTGGTTTGCCTGATTATTGCTCGACTGGACGACTTATCTAGAGTTCTTCCGTCCCGTTGATGTGTCTCGATATAGTCGATCATCATGCCACCGAGCGAGTCCTTCGCCAGTTTGGTCGACCGCAGTATGTACCTCCACTACCCGCTTGGCTTAGGACACATCTAGCGGGATGATCGTTCGAGGGTTGACCAGGCATATGAGGCATGGCTAGAGTTGCAGATCCAGACTTGTGACCAGCGACGTGACCTGATTCCGCCACTCCCTCCAGCCCATCTTATGGATAGTGAGCATGCGTATATCGGTTGGTACCGCAGCATTACCTGACTTTTCGTCGGGAATCCCGTTCATTGCGCTGGCGGTCGATTCGTTCCATACGCCGGGAGGCATGAGGCGCTGGTATGTTATTTGGTATACTTAGTTATAACGTTAACCTTACTGTTTCGTAATTAATATTTTACATGTTGTGCAGGTTATTGGCCTACATCAGTTCCACCAGTTGGGACTGCAGATGCAGCAGTATACTAGCGAGGGAGCAGCCGCTTTGCACGACTATGGCTGGCAGGTTACAGAGTTGGCTGCCCGGACATTGCAGCGAGCCCGGGATGATGAGCGCTTAGGACACGAGGCTATTATATGGCGCCAGAGCAGTGCCATCATGGGCCGACATTACAGCCTGAACGTGGTCGACGTGGCAGGGGTGTCCCACGAGGTAGGGGTATCCCGCGAGGTCGTGGGGGTCGGTGAGGAGGTGGTCCCCATCAAGGGGGCGTTGAGGCACCTGTTGAGGATGTTGGAGTTGATCAGCCAGGTGACCACCTTGATCCTAGTGATATCCCGTCATTTAGCTTAGGGCTTACTCCAGGGGCTTCACAGGTGACCCCATTAGCTCCATTGTTAATCGGCGGCACGACCTTTACCTCACATGGCTGGGATGCGTGTTTTCTTGACCCTCTAGAGGCTTCGACGCTTGCTGATCCTCATCCGGTACGAGATGTGGATAGTAGGCGCCGACTGAGTTATGGCTCATCATCGAGGGATGCTGAGGATCTTTCATAGGATTTGTTTGTATTACTATTATTTATATTTGTGTTTATCTTATTGATTAGTCAAAAATATCTAAAGCCAATTTTTTTATGCCATCTTCCTCGCCCGTCACGGGCATGCCTGAGACGAATGATTATATTAAGGAGGCCGCTGAGGATATGGTAAGACATTTTAATTTTTTTTTAGCTAACACGTACATTACTAATATATCTTTCATATACTAAAATATCGCATTATTCTGTAGGTTACTGCTGAACCGACAACCACTTCTATCGAGCCTGCCAGCCTTACTGATGATCATGATGCAGCGGATCATCCGATAAAGAGGCGACGTAATGAGGATGATCTTGATAGTGTAGCCGGGCGGGATGGGATGCGCCTCAGGCCAGCGGCTGCTTTAAAGCATAAAGGTTGTGGGACACATTAATTTTTTTTTTTGATTTTATGTACATATGACAATCAGTAAATAATAGCAACTTTATCTATGGTTTAGCATTATATGCGCGTTATGTTTTTGTTTCTCGGTTTCTTTGTTATTTTAATAGTAAAACTGGGCAAAACAAACATAACAAATTAACATAATTTATATTCAATACAACTAATGAAAATACATGACACGGAAAACATAAAGATAAAATACCACCCTCAACACATACATGTGTTTGTATAGTCACTACCGCCCATTTTTCTCTGCTCCAACCACTTAAAATTCTCTTCTATAATTGTTTCTTCTTCCGCCTCTTTTAGTTTCTCCTACAGTGCCGCTATTTCTTGTTGCATTTCAGAGATCTGGCATTGGTATTCAGCGTTCACATTCCAAACATACTGCAAAATTGATTTGTAGTATTCCTGGTTAGTGGGTTCATCATACCATTCCTCAAACATACAATGATTTCCGTCATTACCTCCAAACCTGAATAGACACATCCATTATCTGCGCCCAACATTACCATCTGACCAACATGCCTTCATAATCGCACGTTTGCCACAATAGCACCTTGGTTGGTCATTGCGTCCAGACATTTGTTAATGCAAGAAAAATGAAAAAATTAATGAAAAGTTTTGCTATTTGTTTTGGTTAAACGCAGATAATAACTAAAATGCGCTGGTCATTTATAGGAAAGAAAAAGCACATAACGTGGTATTTAGCCGCGCTATGCTTCGCGTGCTAACGATTTTTTACGGCACAATAATGCTTTTCCAGAAGATAGCTTTTCCAGAACGACGGCTTTATAAGGTTGACAAGACAATACACATAGCGTGGTACCGCGCTATGCTTCGCGTGCTAATGATTCTTTACGGTACAAAAATGCTTTTCCAGAAGACAACTTTTCCAGAACGGCAACTTTTTCAAGTCCACAAGACAATACACGCAACGTGGTATGTAACCGTGCTATAAATATAAAAAATATTGTTTTGAAGGTTATTTTTTTTAAAAATGGGTTTATGTTAGATTGTTGTACTGAAGTATAAATGTTAAATATCAAAAAAAAAAAAATAACAGCAATGGAAACATAATTTTCTTTCATACATTCTGCAAGATAAATAAGTACATACACTTATTACAACCACATTACGGAAATAGAACACTATGTGTATCCTTGATAGTTGGACACATTAGATGAACTTCCACCAGGAGCTTGATTACCACCCCCACCCAAACCAGCTAGAAGGACATTTACGACGGTCGTGTCCTGTTTGTGAATATGGCATATTTACGCGTATAAATGGTATCACCAACATCTATTTGGTTCCTTGTACGCGTTCTTTTTTGCACTTGTAGTTTACGCAAATACTCCTTGTTACACACTATTATAAATGGTTTCGACGGTCAATAATGCTCAGCACCCACTGGCTGCAACTGCCCACTATATGTGTTTAAGTATGCAGCAACACTATATTGCTTATCAACGTACCGAGTTGCCGCAAAATATGTATGTTGAAAGCACTTCATGGCATGTGAGCACGGTATGTGGTAGATGGCCATTTCCCACAAGAACACAACCCGCTGGATTCATTTACGGTGTGTGTTTTATTCTCCCGGTTTTGATGGATATCGGTGCGAACTTCAATAATATTTCGATCGTTGCAATACTGTAAAAATGAATGCCAATGTGCTCGCCTCCTGTATTTCTCAAATCTTTTAATTGATATTGGCATAAATTCAACACCCCTCTCCATCAATTCTGATGCACCTCTATGCCTTTCAACAAACCTCACCGCCATCTATTTGAATGACATCCGCACCATGGCAGTGACAGGTGTGAGCACGTGATTTTTGCCCTATATGAATTACTCCCTGAAATTCAAAACAAAATAATGTCTTTCAGTATTGGCAATTTTGTGGATTTTTGTGACATTTTCTGTTGATTGTTTGCATTTTTATTTGTGCATTTTAATTAATGAAAAATATAAAAATATACTTGGCATTTGCATTTAGGGTTTAATTTCGCATTTTAGGATTAATTAGTAATTAGGTTACTTCAAGAACAAAGAAAATAACAAAAATGGTTCTTCTTGCATTTTATGCTTTAATTTGTCTTAGTTTGCTTTTAAATTAGGAATTCGCGTATTTGGAAATTAAGTAATATAATTTTAGAGTCGATTCGGGTCTTTATTTTTGATTTGGCATTTAATAAAAATCAGAAAAAATAAAAAAAAGAAAAGGAAAGGAAAAGGAAAGGGTTGTGTTTAAACTAGTTTTGGGCCAATTTTGAATTTAAATGCTGAGCCCAAATTATTCCCTTCCCAAACACACGTCCCATCCCAATTAAAATAACCCAACCCCCGCCTGCCCAGCCCAAAGCCCCAACCCAGCCCGGTCCAGAGACGCCCAAAACGGCGTCGTTTCATAGGAACCAATCCTGGCCGTTCATCTTTCATCATCCAACGGCCCGGATTCGTTTAAACATTTTAAATAAAAGTGTAATAAAACACTTTACAAAATTAAGACAAAACCTCCATCCTCGTACCTTGTTCAGCCCCACCGTCTCCCCCACTCTCCGCCATGGGCCGCCGGCCGGAAATCGTCTCCGCCGGCGGCGATGCTCCAAATCCGCCAAAATTACACCCCTACACCGTCTCCACCTCCTCAATACGAATCCATGACCAACTCTTCTCAAATCCCAACCAAACGCCCCAAATCTACAAAACCCTAAACTCCATCTCCGCCGCACACGGCGGCGCCGGCTCCGTTCACCACCAGAATAACACCACAGAGTCTCCTCACCCTCCTCTCTTCAAATCCTTAAACCTTTTTCCTCAAATCCCCGTCGAAGTCTTCGAATCTTAAATCAAAGATT
The DNA here is from genome assembly GCF_001879085.1 of Nicotiana attenuata. Lineage (NCBI taxonomy): Eukaryota > Viridiplantae > Streptophyta > Magnoliopsida > Solanales > Solanaceae > Nicotiana > Nicotiana attenuata. The sequence continues at coordinate 71,215,390 of NC_031991.1, forward strand.
TCGTCAAAACCCTAAATCGACCAATCCTCATCAAATCAACATCACATGGCCTGCTCACTCTCCTCATGAAGAATCCACCGTCAGTGACGTTCGAATCATGCTGGAGCCTCTCGAATTTTGAATAGAAAAGGCGGCAGAACCCTAAAGTCATATCAGTGAGTTGTTCCAATTTTGTTTTGCTTTTCTTCTTCTCTCGTGTTGCTTTGAGTTATTTCCATGATTGTTCCTGTTCCATTAGTATAGTGTTTTATTCAAGTGTTCTAAGTTTAGTTTAAGTTCTTTTTTAATTGTTCGTCAGTAGGGCTTCATTTTATTTTTCTTCATGTTAATTGATGCAGTGTTTTTTTTAGTTTGTTATCTGGTGTAACTTTGTTCTGTGAGTTCGATTGGGTAATTCATACTGACCCTAGGATTTCAATTTGATTTTGTTTTGATTATTGAATTCTTCATTTTTGTTTTGATTCTTTTGATTTGATTTGGTTTGAGTTTGAATTTTTATGGAGTTTGATGATTAGAAGCATAATGTTGTTCTTTAAGTTTGTGTTAATCTGAATTTGGCTTAAATTTAGCTTTAGTGGTTTAGTGTTAATTAGGAGTTATTCTCAGTTGATTAATTAGCTCAATTATTAAATTTTCTTATTGGTAATGTTGGTTATACCTGAATAATCTAGATTTTAGTTGACCATGGTCTAATTAAATGGGCTGGGGTCAACTAGTATAGGGTGGGCAATTTCAGATTGAATTCAGGGTTAGTTTGGGTACTTAGGGAGCATAGGAAAGCTGTAGTTAAATCTAGAACTCTCAAGAGTCTTCTAAATAGGGCCTTAGTTATAATTTTTAGAAAGTTAGTGGGATAACTTGAGTAACAAGTCAGAAAATAGAGGTTTAAGTAGAAATAAGTGAGGGACTAATGTGTAAAACTAAATATCTGAAGCTGCCCCTCATTTTTTGCCTATAAAAGGCACGTCCAACGCCTTAATTCAGAAGTTTCACATCTGAAAATTCCAAAAATTCCCCCCAAAACAAGACTCTTCCAGTTTCAGATCTGAAATACAAATTTCAGATCCAAATTTTCTTCTAGTTCTTAGTTCTAAGGAAAAATTCAAAAAAAAAAAACAAAATAGAAATGCAGTAAAAATCAACAAAAATACTGTTCCATTGAACTTTTGGTTCAATTTCGAGGTTCAATAGTTGCTTTTGATCCTATAGCTCGATTTCAATTTGCTGAAGTTCTCCTGAGAGCTGTTGGTCCAATTCTGGGTTAATTCGAGTTCAATTGGGTCAGTTATGGGGTGTTTTGTTCTGTGATATGTTCCTGCGTTGAGCACTTGGGTTTATGAAGTGATTTTGGTTCCAAATTGATCCTGGTTATTGCTGCTGTGATTTATTTGCTGATACTGTTATCTGCCGTAGCTGACCTCCTCTTCTTCTACTTATATTTCGATCTCCAGGTATTTTTCCAACTCCAATTGATGTATGAAGGAACGAGTCAAGGTGTACTGGTTATTTGAACAAATGCAATCTGGATTCTGCCAATTTGTTGTTTATTGTCAAATATTAGATGCACAATAGTAGTAATAGATTTGTGTAAACACTGGACTGCATTAACTGATGGACTGTATGGATTGAACTGAATTAGACTGTATAAATTGCTATGCACCAGATTCATATGATTACTGTGAGTAGAACATTAGTGTTAATTAGTTTCATATAGGTTGATAGATGATCTGTGCATTAAGAATGCTACGGTCAATGATGTTAACTTGAATCGATTCAGAACTCAGAGTTTGTATTGTTAATTAGCAGACGAAAACCAGTGATTTGAGTCTAACAATTGTTTCCAGTTGTAATCAAGTAGAACCATGCTGAATCGTGTAGCACTGATCTAGACTATAATTGTTAAGTTCTGGAATATGACCTTAATATAGTATAAGCTGACTTCCTATGTTGATAGTTTACTAAAGTTGAAACTGGACCAACGTTGCAAGGCCCAGCATTGCTATAAGTCATCATTTTGTAAATTATATTAGGCATGCAGGATATTAATTTGCAAATGTAAATTTGAGTTTCAAATTAGGTGGCGGGTTCAAATTAAAAGGGTCCTCCCTTTTGTTTGAATTCGGACTTGAATTTGGGGCTTGAATTTATACATGCCCATTAATTAGCCCTTCTAGAGACGAAAAAAAAATATAATAAATAAATAGAAAATTATAGTTACATTAGGATTGGCCTTAAAATAAAAATGAGACGAGCCTCGCCAAACAAATGCACAAACTGCGGGGCCCTCATTAAATGCTTATACCAAAATATTTAGAATTCGGGATCCATTTAGCGAATTTTCATGGCCTCCCGCAAAGATAATAACACGCTAGCCACTTTAGGCACGCTTTTTAATAAATTTACCTTCTTAAATACGGGTGTGCACTTCATGCAACCCAAATCCAAATCCCAAAACGTTGAATAAGAATGTGTCGAGGATCCGGGTGCATTTCATGTGACGTGATCCAAAAATACGTTCTTAAACGACGTTCACTTTCCTTAAAATTGACTAAAAGCGGTAAATAATTCTAAAATCGCACTATAGGTTTTAACATGTATAAAAATCAGATTTTAGCCAAATATAGTAGTTGAGCGACCGTGCTAGAACCACGGAACTCGGGAGTGCCTAACCCCTTCTCCCGGGTTAACAGAATTCCTTACTCGGATCTCTGGTTCGCGACTGTAATACAGAGTCAAACCCTCTCCTCGATTCGGGATTCAAACTGGTGACTTGGGACACCATAAATCTCCCAAGTGGCGACTCTGAATCTCTTAATAAACGGATCCCGTTTCGATATTGAAAAAACTCCTTTTATTATACCCTTCGCGGGGTGTAGTAGCGGAAAAAGGAGGTGTGACAGCTCTGGCGACTCTGCTGGGGATTTTAACCCAGAACTTTGGTTCAGGGTTCAGAATTTGAGCTTAGATATATTGTTGTATTTGGCTTTATCTGATTTTTCTACATGTTCCATGCTATGTGCTAAATGTTTTACCGCTTTGATATTTGTTGAATTGTATATAAACTGTCGCGAATCCCTTCCTCTCTCTGAGTCTTCTACATCATGGAGAAGGGTGCACTTCGTGTAGCTTCTCTTCTGTTTAGAGTCTTTTCCCATTTAGAACGAGGTTTGGATAAGTTGCAAAGCCGGCGGAGCTTCTGTATCCCCGGTACGCTGCCTCCCCCTAAGCCCGAGTTATCCGCTCGGGCAAGCCAGGTCTAGACCAATAAACCTAGGGTTTAAACCTAGAAGAACAATAACCTCATGCCGGATCCCTAGTAGGACGCTTGTTTGCATCATGTGCATTTGACTTAGGGGACTCAACACAGGGGTTGGGTCCGTCTAGGACCGGTGACCTGAAATAAGTTGACCATCCTGATGCATCTTACGTGCTACGTGCGCATTTATTTGCTCGACTTTGCATGTTGACCGGCTTGTCTAAATGAGTGAATTATGAAAATAAGCAGTGTTAGGACTAAGTGAGGGTGACCATTTGTTGTGAAAAAACCAAGTGCCCAAATAGTACAGAAATGCTGCCGGATTTTTGAAAAATAGAAAGGAAATTGTTGTTCAAAATAGTTTTGATTTTGGCAAGTTTGCCCGAACTTCGCCGGTTTGATTCTCACCGGATGTGAGATACGTAGGCAACCCTCATCGGATCCAACCACCCTTTTGCAAAAATAGCCAAAAAAATGTCAAATTTTTAATTTTGTCATAAATAAGTCGGGTGATGCCATTCTTGTCTAAAATAAGCCGAATGTCCCTAAAAGGACGCCGGAAGGCCGTTTTTGCAAGAACAGCCACCCTGAGTCATTTTTTACATGGTTTGCGGGCACAGCCTTAAAATCTCCCTCCCAGAAGTGCTGAAAGGCTGTATTTGCAAATCTAAGTCCTGTTTTCTAAATAAAGAATTTTTGCACAAATAGCCATTTTTTTAAAGTCCCCTAATAAATGTGCAGGATGAATTCAAGTCACATCGAAACCTTCTCAGTCCTGAGCGAGATCCCTTTGAAACTCCATATGTGGTGGCATGATTTGGGAAAAGAAAGCAGAGATACCGTGGTCAAAAGTTTGGGCGGTCTCGTAGATTTATTGAACATCAAACCAAGGAAGGATATCATTGAGGCACTAATACCATTTTGGGATCCGACCCGTAATGTATTCCGGTTTTCAGATTTTGAACTCACACCTACATTAGAAGAGATTGCCGGATACGCCGGTCTCAACGGGAACCTCCGAGGTAGATGCCCATTGGCCCCACGACCGGTAACCCTTCATAGGTTCTTGAATTTGTTGAACATCAGCCGGGATATTCAAGACCCGTATCTAGTGGAAGGGTGTTGTACGTTGCATTTCTTATATCACCGGTATGGTAACCCTAAAGGTTTCGAGGAACCCAACACAAGATTGACACATGCTGGAAATAAAGACAAATGGGAAGCCCGACAGGGATTAGCCTTCATGGTAGCCTTTTTGGGTGTGGTAATTTGTCCAAGAGATGGTCACATAGACCTTGGCCTGGTAGGGATGCTAGATGTTGCCATGAAAAAACCTACTAGTACAGTGGCTCCCCTGATTGTAGCAGAAATGTACCGAGATCTGACCAAATGTCGGGAAGGGGAGAAATTCTTTCAAGGTTGCAATTTGCTCTTACAATTGTGGATACAGGAACACCTCTGTCACCGCACAGGCTATATGAACTACGGTTTAACTGGATTGAGTTGTATTGCAAAATTCGAGACCCGGGTGACAGGTATTGAGTTCCCTGAGGATACTGAGGCCTGGTCGTCATGCTTAAGATCCCTAACCGCAGATAAAGTTGAATGGGCTTATGGATGGCTTCCTGCTACTGAAGCTGTATACACATCAGCCGAGGTCTCTTATATTCTTTTGATGGGTATTCGAAGCATACTGCCTTATGCTCCTTACCGAGTTTTGTGACAATTGGGAAGATTCCAGACAATGCACAACAATGAAGACCTGAGTGAGCAAGTCATCGAGTTAGGCCTGAAAGCTGCATTCCCTAAAGGCAGAATTCGAAAGATATGGAATGAGTGCAGGTACCTTGAACCCAAGACTATAGTACAGGACCGAGCCAGAGGTGAGGCAGATCCCAAATACTTGGTCTGGTTTGGGAAGAGATTTCAAATTCCTGAGAGACCCGCCAAAAGGCCACATGTACAACAATTCACTAACGAGGCCCAGGTGCAATGGGATTGGTTAGCTAAAGAAAAGGAGTATAGGGCCCGAATAGGAGCATTGGAAAAATAGGTTCAGGAGCTCCGGTTTGAAAACACCTTGCAAGCCGCAGCTGATGAAGGTGATAAAAAGAAATTGGTCCAGGAGAATGAAGCTCTCAAGGCCCAAATTCAGCAGATGAAAATAGATGCCAGGAATCGGGAAAGAAGTCTATCCGACGAGAAATTGATAAAAGGGTTAAAGAAGCAAGTCCTGGACTGTCAGGAAGAATAGGAAAAATCCGAGGGGAACATGGCAAGACTTCGGGCACAATGGGCAAAGAAGACTGAGGAAAGAGCCCAGTTTGTACAACAAATGAAGAGGAACTGTGAGGGAACCATTGCTAACATGAAAAGAAAAATGAATACTCTTGAAGAAAAGGCAGCTCGGCGGGACAAAGAATTTCGGGCCGAGAGAGAAAAGTGTTATGGGTTAATCGCTGAGATGGAAAAGGAAATAAAATTGTTACAAGACCTTCACCTCCAGGATTCTCAGGTGCTAGAGGCTCGTACCCAACAGATAAGTCGGCTACTCCAAGAAAAGGGCCAAATCAGGGAAAAAATCAGAAATATTGCCAACTATATTGTCAAGAAGTGCCAGGCTGGTGAGCGGATGGGCCGTACCACGTTCTTTGCCTCCGTGATGATATTTGTTCGCCACATCATGAATGATCTGGATCAGTTGCAAAAGGGTCTCACACGCAGGCCCGCGGCGATGCCGAGAGATGCCCCGCAGGCCCCAGGATTTGAAGCTTTGATGTATTCCTAGTTAATCGAGTNCATTCTCATCTCTTCATTATATGAGTTCTAAGCCTAAATCATGTAATCTAGGGTTGGAAGTTGGGGGAAAAAGGTGAATTAGGGCTTTTCGATTTTCTTTGATTTAGACCTCGTTTTGGGGTCGAATTTGAAAACAAATTGTATATCCGGGCTCGTGGGGAAATGGGTAACATGGAATTGGTTCGAACCTCGGGTTTTGACCAAGCGGGCCCGGGGTCGATTTTTGGCATTTTGGGAAGAAAGCTTAGAAATCTATATTTAGGCTTTGGGTTTAGTTTGTTTAGCTATTATTGATATTATAAAGTCATTATTTCATAGATTTGACTGAGTTGGAGCCGAATTCGAGGGGTAAAGCTATACTAGAGGCTTGAGTTGAGTTTGGAGCATTCGAGGTAAGTGTTTGATCTAACTTTGGCTTGAGGGAATAGGATTAGAGTATTATTTGCTAATTGCTAAATGTGGAGTACGGTGTATAGGCATGGTGATGAGTATCTATACACCGGTGTCTAGCATGACCGTGAGTCCTTATTTGTGCTTATTTGGGATTCTGTAGTGACTCTTCCTTGTTTAATTGATGGTTGCTATATAATGTAAACAGTATGAAGAGGAAATATGACTTGTAAACTCCTTGGAGCGTTGGCTTGAATTATGACTTGGTTAGGAAGTAAGAAACGAACGAAAGAGAAAGAGATGTAATTATTCCCTTGCCGGGACGTGTAAGTTATTGTCGTTGCTCCCTTGCCGGGAACTAGCTGTTTACTTGTATTCTCCCTCGCCGGGATAGTTGAATTGATACTTGTTCCCTTGCTGGGAAACCATATATATATTATGAGAAGGGATCGTGTGGCACGCCAACCACTATATATTATGAAATGGGATAGTGTGGCACGCCGGCCACTTATATATATATTATGAAATGGGATCGTGTGGCACGCCGACCACATTATATATTATGAAATGGGATCGTGTGGCACGCCTACCACTTATATATTATGAAATGGGATCGTGTAGCACGCCGACCACTTATATATCATGAAATGGGATCGTGTGGCACGCCGACCACGTATTCTGTGTTAGAAGAGATTAGTTGTAGTTTTTCTTATTTATTCCTACCGTTCTATTTTATCTGTTATCCCCAAAAGAATGTTCCCCTCCCAATCTTAATTATTACTTTCCGCTGTTATTTTTGTAGTGTTTGTATATATATATATATATATATCTGCACAGGTTGATTGGTAGTCCTGTCTAGCCTCATCACTACTTCGCCGGGGTTAGGCCAGGCACTTACCAGCACATGGGGTCGGTTGTGCTGATGCTACACTCTGTGCATCTTTTTGCACAGATCACAGTACCGGAGCAGGAGCTTTTGGACAGCAGTAGGAGCATTGGGAGCTGACTTCAGTCCAGAGATTCCCGAGGTAGCCTTGCTGACGTCCGCATGGCCCAGAGTCTCTCTTATCCTTGTTTTTCGTTTGATTTCCTTTGTATCGGATCAGACAGTACTGTGTTTTTATTCAGACTTTGTATTTAGCATTCTGTAGAAGTTCGTGAGTTAGTGACACCAGATCTGGGTAGAGATGTGTTTGAGCTTCTGCACTTGGTTTCGGTTATTTATGTTTTGAGACTTCCGCTTTTATATTAATTGTCTCGTCTTTCTTTATATTATTAATGTTGTCAAGAGAGGTATTAAATTAATCGGCTTGCCTAGCTCCTATTAGTAGGCGCCATCACGACTCCCAAAGGTGAGAAATCCGGGTCGTGACATTATCTCTAGGAAGCAAAATAATACAACAACTGTCCGGGAATACAAATAGGACAGATAATAAATATGGAAATCTGAAAGAGACTTTGCTGGCTCCGGGTCGTCTCGAGAAGTGCAGCTCACATAAGTCTCCGTATCAACCATGCTGCTACGCCCGCTAGGCCGCTAGAGATGCAGGTGCCTGTGCAACAAAAATGTACAGCAAGTGTAGCATGAGTACGAAAACAACGTGTACTCAGTAAGTATCCCGCCTAATCTCGAAGAAGTAGAGACGAGAGGTCGACTTCGACACTTACTAGTGGTCCAATGATGATACATCAATAATATAACAAGTCGAGGTTTTATATAAACGTGAATGTAATTCAATAGAGTGAAGCAAGTAAACAATTCTTTCTTCTATATGAAAATTTCCAATTTCCTTTTTCATCATCTATACATATATTCTCAAGACGGGAAGAAGCAATATCAACTTCAGTAAATTACAAGGCAAGCAATACAAGCATGCGCAAATCATGTCGAGGACGTACGGCCCGATCCAACAATATTTAAACTGTGCACTGGCAGAGGGTCGAATGGCGCGAACCATAGATGCATCTATTTAATCTACCGAGGTGTTCGGCCCGTTCCACAGTATATAAACACATTCAAACAGTCAATCAAGAACTTATCAAGGAGCAATTTATCCAAAGAAAAGCCAATTCTCTTTTAACAATTCAAAGAAATGAAGTTTAATCCTTTTTATAATTTCATTTGCTAATTCGATGTGATTTAAGCAACTCATACTTTCAATAAGATTACAATTATTCCAAGTATAGCATGCTCTGGGTCCTAGACTACCCGGACTTAAATATAAAAGTAACTACCCACTGACTCTCGTCACCTCGTGTGCACGTAGCCCCCACAAATAGGAGCACATAACCAATTAACTCATCTATGGGGACGGTTCCCTCTTACAAGGTTAGAAAGGAGACTCACCTCGCTTCGAAGTTCCATAACCGGCAATCCACGCCCTTCCGAAGACCCAAATCGATGCAAAAATGCTCCAACACTAGCCAATAATTATGTAAACCCATTAATATGAGATCAACTACTCATTATAATCCAATTTATAACAATTCCTAACCCCGATCAAAAAGTTGACAAAACCGCCCTCGGGCCCACGTGCCCGGATTCCGAAATTTTTCGAAGATAAAGTTTACCCATAACCTCACGAATTCAAATATATAATTTACTCTCAATTCCATGGCCAAAATTGTGGTTAAAGTCCAAGAATACGAATTTTCTAGGTTTTTCCTCAAACCCCCCAAATTTCTACTAATTTACATGCTAAAATCCATACATAATCAATATATTTAACTCAAGATAGGTGGGGTTAGCTTACCTTGTCGTTGATGATGAAAAACCCCCACTTGAAGCTCTCCAAAGTCGCCCACACCAAATGAACATGGGAGAAAAATGACCATCTCCCGATTTTAAAAGAACACACTGCCTCCAGCCTTTCCGCACCTACGGCCCTCGCTTCTGCATCGCACGTGCCGCTTCTGCGGTCCCAAGCTCAGGGCTAAAAATTGCTTCTGCGGTCTCCTCACCGCAGGTGCGCTCCCGCATCTGCGGTTAAAGTGCCGCACCTGCGGTCACTGCACCCCTTCGCCCAAACCGTATATGCGACCCCTTGGCCGCTTCTGCGGCTCCGCACCTGCAGCCAAAACCTCGCAGGTGCGGTTACACCAGATATCAGCTATCTCAATTCTTCTTCAAACTCCAAATTGATCTGTTAACCATCCGGAATCCACCCGGGGCCCCCGGGACCCCAACCAATCATGCCAACCAGTCCCAAAACATAATGCGGACCTGCTCGAGGCCTCAAATCACATCAACAACGCCGAAATCACGAATCACACCTCAATTCGAACTTTATGAACTTTAGGACTTCAACTTCTACATTCGATGCCGAAACCTATCAAACCACGTCCGATTGACCTCAAATTTTGCACAAAAGTCATATTCGACATTACGGACCTACTCCAACTTCCGAATCAGAATCTGACCCCGATGTCAAAGAGTCCACTCCCGGTCAAACTTCTCAAATACCTTCAAATTGCTACCTTTAGCCAAATGACTCCAAAATGACCCACGGACCTCTGAATTCACTTCCAATCGCGCTCCCAACACCAGAATCACCGTACGGAGCTATTCCCAGACTCTAAATCCCAAACGGACATCGATAACACTGAAATGCACTTTAACCCAAACTTATAAAATTCCTCTAAAATGCTAACTTCCTCAATAACTGCTGAAACGCTCCCGGGTCTTCCGAAACCCGATCTGGACATACGCCCAAGTCCGAAATCATCATATGAACCTACCGGAACCTTCGAATCCCGATTCCGAGGTCGTTTAATAAAAAATCCAATCTTAGTCAATTCTTTCAACTTAAAGCTTCCGAAATGAGAATTCTCTTTCCAAATCAACTCCGAACTTCTCAGGAATTCAATTCCGACCATGCGTACAAGTCATAATACCTAAAGTGAAGCTACTCAGGGCCTTAAACCACTGAACGACACGCTAGAGCTCCAAACGACCGGTCAGGACGTTACATACTCTCCTACTTAAACATACGTTTGTCCTCGAACGTGCTAAGAACTGCGCTGGAGTTGTCTGAAATCACAGTTAAACACCTTGTGCACCTACTCGTGCTACCACAACCCCGTTGAGCACATTAGCTCGAGCAAATCTAAAGAGATTCTTTTTTATTCAACCAAATGAGCCTTAGAGCCCAGTTTCAACATCCGAAATTTTCAGCCAGGTCTGCTTCCAATGTAAGAACACCATGCCAATCACTACACGACGTATCAGAACATGACTGCATACCTTTGTCGAACTCTCAACATGCGTCACCTCATCCACAGGACCATAATAACATTCTTCGATCATAATAACCAACATTCCCCGAATCTGATGCTCACCATGCACATCAAGATATATATAAGTCTTGCTCCAACTCTCGCAGTACCGCCACGACAGAAGAGATGAGTAGAAATTCATAACCAACTGCCAAGTCAACAATCATTGAGGCTACACTCCTGACAAGAAGATTACCTCATTTTGAACCGAATAATGATCTTTACTGTTTAATATACTTCATACAATTCGATTGCACTGATCCTAGATCCAACAACCTTGTCTTACCCGGTACGAACTGCTCAGGCAACAAGCCACTCCAGACATGGCCAAAAGTCTCATATGGTGCCACAATGTGCCAATAGGCTACCAACTTGAACGTGATACATAAGAAAATGAACTCTGGAAGGGACTACTCAAATCACGCAACTAATATGAACATTTCCTCAGAAAATGGGAAACAAAGCACACATAATAGAATATAAGGGACTGTAATTATCATCACACTGTTGCGACGTGCAACCCGATCCGCACATAAAACTCATATAAGGAGATACACATCGAGCTAAATTTCTCATTACAACAAAATACCGAATACTGGTCACAAGCACGCTAAGTGCATAATACCGTCGCTGAGGGGACATATAGCGCCATAAGCTAACAAACTCAAGCACAACTGAGGTGCGATATATGTTTTGAAACTAAAGAGCCATCCTGCTCACATAATGCCATCGCTACACGGAACCTCAACACATAAGAAATCTACCAAGCTGTTTCTCAACTCACACGGCACAATATATCATTACATGAAATAGCCGATGATGAAATAACATTCAACGTCCGAATACTCCTCCATAAGGAGAGCTATGCTGAAATGAACACATTCGGCCTAATATAGAGCCCATATTCATATTTAGATCCATCCACAGACCTCAAGCCGATTCTTGTCTTTCCAAACTAGGCCAAAAATCTTTTTTGGGTCCATAATAACCCCCTTCTTCCCATAACACACAAAAATAACCATCATAACCGGAGCAAAACTCCACAGTCCATTACCCAATAAACCGAGTGCCCTCCAGGCACAAATTCTCAAATTAATGATATCACCACAATCTTCATACTTGGTTTCATTCTTCAATCAATCTAGTAACTACACGCCACACTGTTACAATCTTCCCAGGGGGCACGCTCCCATAACCTTCCGTAATAGGTAACAAACTTGCACATCCATACCACCGGCCGCACTGACACTGAAAAGCGATCAAGAATCCGTAACCAGGGTGCAAAGCCCCTTTTCACAAAGCACCGATCCCAGGTGATGCTGAAGGCAATGCCAGCTTACTCTAGTCATTCAAACCCCTTTCTTGCTCATCCAAGCTCGTGACATCCTTGTCAACACCATACCGCAACCTTGATCCTCACTTTCAAATTCCATACCGCTCACTGCACCTAACAAGCCATCATGCGATAGTACAAGAATTTTATCATAACTCTTGAACTACTAACATGGTAAACACTTCCTCACATGGAAGCTTTTTACTTAACTCATTCCAAGAGAACCATAGCAACACACGAGTGAATTCCCACAACCGTAGAAGATGCAATTCTTCAAGTAGTGGCCTAAGCCACCATAGCCCTTTTCGGGATCCGCCTACACATAGCAGGCCATAATACTAGAATACTTCCGAGTAAATTCAATTACGACGGCCGTCAAGCCTCACACGTACCATCACCAATCACTTGCATAACTTAAATCACGTTGAAGGAACTGATCACTGCCACCAGTATGCCAACTCAACCATGGCTAACCCATCCAACCTCTTCCAATTTATCCTCAATTGCCTTAGAATAATAATAACTTCATTCAACACATAATCACTCAACCCGAGTGGCCTTGTAACACGAGACCATGCTGCCTCAAATCCCACGGACCACCTCATACCTTCCTTATGCGCATATTCGCATCTCGACTGGTACATCCATCATGATAATGAAAGTACAAGAGGGGGGGTGAATTGTAGATAATTAAAGTTAATCGTTAACAAGTTGACTTAAAACTTAAGTAGTCGACTAAATATGGCAATCTTGCAGATATAGTAATTCGAGGTAATAAGAAGAAAGTAAATGCAAAAATTAAAGACACCAGGAATTTTTATACTGGTTTGGATTCAATGTGAATCCTAGTCCAGTCCCCTTGGGTTGCAAGGGATTTCTCTTCAAGTGAATAAGTTTTCTTTCGAGTACAGATTTGATGTATGTCGCTCAGTTTCTCTAGCACTCGTTTGATACAATGCCTCACCAGTTGTATGCCCTCTTTCTATCCCTGACTTGTTACACAGCAGATCTATATAGGCTACTATGCTTGTTTTGCAGTAGAATGAAGAGAGTTATTTTTGTTTGATTAAAGTATACTAAGGATGGAGTTACACTGTGAATTTATACAAGGATCAATGGTGAAGGCATGTCAACCCAAGGGTTTTGATCCTTGGAAAGAGTTGATTCTTTCCAAAAATAAAGAATTATCTGTTGCGTCTCTTCAGATCTTTTCCTTCGGCAGATAACGGGTTTGACATGGATTCTTCCTTGATTGTTGGACCTTCCAATCTTGACCGTTGTCCGGATCTTCTAGCTTTAATTGTTCTTTTGTGATTTGATCTGACTCGTCAATCGCAGATTGCGTTGAATCTTTATTCCATTATGGCATATTTGATTTCCCAAAATCATGGAGCTAATCCTGATTTGCTGATGTAGTACTGTTTCTTTCCTTGTACATCGTAAGTATTTCAGGCAGCTTCCCTTCTGAATGATTTCCTTCCTTGTTCGACATAGCCGTTCCAATAGTTTCTTTTTACTTCTTTAAACTCCTGCACATGCATATTAATTGCATCATTAAAATATGATCTAACAATCTCCCCCTTTTTGATGATGGCAAAATAATATACATAAATGTAAGGATGTAAACAACAGTTGACTTCCCTGTTTAGTACTAGCCGACTTGGCTCCTCCTCAATGTGTGTAGTCAACTGAACTTGATCTCCCCCTCAATGTGTGCAGTCGACTTGTACCTATATAGTCTTGTCTAGGCATGGGCAGCATAGTTGACTTAACCTGTTCAAAGAATAAGAAGTACTGTCTATGCATGTAGCATAGTCGACTTAACCTGTATAACAAATAAAGAATACATATGTGGACCCTATGTATGCATAGTCGTTTTAAACCTGCACATAAACCGTTAACAATCCAGAATATATATGTTCTCCCCCTTTTTGACATCAGCAAAGAGGGATCAGCAAGTATTTGCAAAAATATTATCAACATAAGCAAAAGAAGAAAAAACATCCACGGGCACAGCCCAACCACAGCCAAAACAAGTTTTAAGAAAAAAATATTGTCTGAAAAACACATCCATCCAGCCTGTCTGAAAAATATTATCAGCGACGCAGAAAGTAAGTAAGAGTGTTGCAGATCGCCTCCTTCAACTGTTCAAAGCTGGTGTTGGCAGCAATACTCATTCCATCCAGCCTGTCGTGCACCTCCTTGAAGGCTTTAACCGCATTCTCCCTTACCCTTTGCACAACTACCCTGATTTTAGACACATCTGACCCTGTTTCCTTTGAAATAGCATGAATAGCATCCACAGTCGACTGAGTGGAGGACAGAAGAGACTTGATGTCTAAGAGTTGGGAGTCAATGGAGCTGAGCTTTTCACTTAGGTTGGCAGGAATGGGAGAGGGCAGAACAGCAGACGAAGGCTTGGTTTCCACAGGAGTTTGCTTCGCATCACTTTCACCCTTCTTAACCCAAGCACCCTTGATATTCACATACCCCATACTCGAGAAGGCTCTAGAGTTGTAGCACTTGAAGACAAGAACAAAGGGGTAGTCTGAAAGCGGAATTTGATGAGCTTCCAGAATGTGGGTGATGGCCATACCGAAAGGAAGACCGGTTGGATCTTCAGCACTCTCAATCATAAAATTTATGACCTAGGAGGACAGCTTGATTTCGAATTTGGAGATGAGACAGTAGAAAAAGAAGGTGTCCCTTTGAGAGAGGGTTGAGAAGGAACCAGTTCTGGGGAGAAGAGTGGTTGCAACAATGTAGGCAAGAACCTTAGTTTCAAAGCTCACATCACTAGGCCCTAATTGATTGGGAAGAGTTTCAGAGGGATTTTCAGCAATACACTATTTAGCCTGGTCAAAGGTGATTTCAAAATTCTCAGGCCAGACATTCTTAAAGAGGGTAGGGAAACCAGAGCAGCGACAGAAGAAAAGAGAATCGAACAGACCACAATCAAGAACAATGCGTTTACCAAGAACAAGAGTTTCAAGCCTATCAGGTTTGCTAGAACGAAGATTAGCATAAAACATACGGACAAGGGGTTCATACACCTTAGGCGGAGAAATAGAGAGAAATTTTTCCCACCCTTGATACACGAAAAGATCCTTTACCTTGCAGTTGAGGGACTCCATATCATCAAGGTCCACAACTCTTCCATGGGCGATGGGCTTGTCCTTGAGAGAGATAAAGAAATCCCTATTTGGGGTGTCCCAGAAATTTAGGTCGGAATCGAGTGAGGCAGAGAAATCGAACTTCGATTTCTTTGGAGTGGAAGAGGCAGGAGGATCCTCCATGGGACGCTTACCAGAGGCTTTTTCTCCTAACAGTTGAGAGTGTTCAGAGTACGCTCCTTGAGAAGAGGCACAGCCCTCAGAACGATCAGACCCTAAGTCTACTTGCTCAGGAGGACAGAAGAGGGTTTTGCCTTTGAGAAGGTACTTTTTCTGGTGGAAGTAGAGGGGTTTTTGGAAGATTTTGCCATGGAAGAGGAGAGGGTTGGTAGAGGTTAAAGAAAGAAGGTGGAGATGAAACGGACCGAAAAAGGCTTAACTTAAAGAGAAGAGATTTGACGGTTGAGTACAGAAAAGGAAAGAGTGTCAATCGAAGCGACGTGATGATTGGCTTTCCAACTTCAACTGCAGATTTATGGGAAACAGAATAAAAAGAGAGGGAAAAACCAATTGCGTAATTAATGCTGAAAAGGAGTAATTATGACAAGTTTTTGAAAAATAACACTTTGGTCCTAAGAGTTTTTCGAAAAACAAATGATGCCAAGTAATTTTCTCAAAGAACAAAATCTTTCTTCCAACAATGGTTTAGTAATAATATCAGCTAATTGGGCAGAAGTGCCAACAAAAGCTAATTCTATGTCACCTTTAAGAACATGATCTCTAATAAAATGATGTTTAATGTCTATATACTTTGCTCTAGAATGATGCACAGGATTTTTAGAGAGACAAATTGCACTAGAATTATCACAAAAGATTTGTATAGGTTTGAAGGAAAGTTCATAGTCACCCAATTGATGTGACATCCACAGGAGTTGTGCACAGCATTGACCAATGGCAATGTACTCAGCTTCAGTAGTGGACAAGGCGACTGATGCTTGCTTTTTACTGTTCCAGGATATTAAAGCCTTTCCTAGTAATTGACAAGTGCCACTCGTGCTTTTCCGGTCTTCTTTATCACCTGCTAAATCTGCATCTGAGAAACCTTCTAATTTAAATGAGTTAGAGCGAGGATACCATAATCCATAAGATACTGTGCCAATAAGATATCGAATAATTCTTTTTACAGCAGTTAGATGTGACTCCTTGGGAGCCGACTGAAACCTGGCACATTTACAAACGCTGAACATAATATCTGGTCGACTTGCGGTCAGATACAGTAGTGATCCAATCATTCCTCTGTATTTTGTTTCATCAACTAGAGTACCCTGTTCGTCCTTATCCAAATTTGTAGCCGGACTCATATGAGTGTCAATTGATTTTGCATTGCTCATGCCAAATTTTTGGATCAGCTCCTTTGTATATTTAGTTTGACAGATGAAGGTTCCTTCTTCAGATTAATGAATTTGAAGCCCAAGGAAAAATGCGAGTTCACCCATCATGCTCATTTCAAATTCGCTTTGCATGAGGTTTGCAAATTCCTTGCACATAAGAGAGTTAGCACTACCAAAGATAATGTCATCAACATAAATTTGAATGATAAGATTACCTTCTGTTGATCGTTTAATGAATAGAGTAGTATCAATTTTACCTCTGGTGAACCCATGATCAATAAGGAAGGTACTTAACCTGTCATACCAAGCACGTAGAGCCTGTTTCAGTCCATATAGGGCCTTAGTAAGCTTGTACACATGATAAGGGAATTTTGAGTCTTCAAAGCCCGGAGGTTGTTTCACAAAAACTTCCTCTTCGATGAATCTATTCAGAAAAGCGCTTTTGACATCCATTTGAAACAATCTGAATCCCTTAAATGATGCATAAGCTAACAGGATTCGTATAGACTCTAATCGAACTACTAGGGCAAAGGTTTCATCGTAGTCGACTCCTTCTTGTTGTGAGTAGCCTTGAGCAACTAATCTGGCTTTGTTCCTTATGACTTGTCCTTCTTCGTTCAGTTTGTTCCTGAATACCCATTTTGTTCCAATGATGGATACATTTTCAGGTCGGGCTTCCATACTTGATTCTTGCTGAATTGATCTAGTTCTTCTTGCATGGCTTTCACCCAGCTTGAATCCTTCAAAGCTTCCTCTACCTTTTTTGGCTCTATTTGAGAGATCAAAGCAATGTTTGCTTTCTTTTTAAGGGCAGCCCTGGTTTTCCTTCCTTCGTTTGGATCTCCTATGATATATTTCTGTTGATATTCAGTTTCATTTCTCCATTCATTTAGTCGAAC
>NC_031991.1:71232945-71235404 GCF_001879085.1 Nicotiana attenuata
CGGGAAGGATTCCGACAATAGGGGAAATCATAACTCTAGAACTCCTTAATCTTTTCTCTAGCCCTCAATATCTTTAGTTGTTAATTTACTATTTTAATTTGTTAGTTAAGTAGTTAAACACAAGAATCTTAATATCTATAAGTTAGGAATTGTTCAAGCTTGTCTTCTTGGTGATAGTGAACAGCTGTAGCTAAACCTTAGTTCTCTGTGGGATTCGACTCCGGACTTGTAAACCGGATTATATTTGCAACAACCGCATTGTCCTTTTTATAAGGCATAGTTGGGCGTGATCAAATTTTGGCGCCGTTGCCGGGGAACTAACGGTGTAGTTGTAGGTGTACATATTGCTAGGTTTCAAGTTTGAACTTTTATTTTATTATTTGATTTTTTTTATTTTTTTTATTTTAGTTTTATTTGTTTATTTGAGAAACATGACATCATGGAATTATGAGAATTTTGTTGTTGGTAATTCTACTTTTGATCCTCCTTATGCATATTGTGAAGGAAACCACCCAGGGCAAAATTATCAAAATATTCTTGAGAGCGAGTTTTGTGCACCAACTCAATCTTATGTGTGGAATGTGTGTGATATGTGTGGTGGTCAAGATGGTCACTTTCACGGTTGTGCTTATACTTCTTACCTTCCCCCAACCCCTTACTTTGATGGTTCTTCTTTTTCTGGTGAAGTTAATAGGAACAAAGAACCTAGGGAAGCTGACCTAAAGAAGCTCGAAGATATGTTAGAGTGCATTTTGGAACAACAGAGTAAATTACTACTGCGGATAGAAAGGCATGAGGAAACTATTCACAACTTGAAAGTTCACATGAGTCAACTGGTTGAAGTTTTTAATGCTCAACAAGCCAATATTGTGAATAGTATCCAAGAAGAGCGTGAATTAGATACAAAAATTGATGAGCTAGAGGAGGAGGCTAGAGTAGAACACCAACAATCAATCGCACTAGATTTTGAGGATGTCGATGTTGTAGAAGAGATACCAGAGTCAACCAAGGATATTGAGGATACATATTTAGTTGATTCTATTGTCATTAGTGTTGAGAATGTAGAGAGTCCCAATATTCATGTAGTTGAGCGCATTGGTCCTCACTCCAAACATTTTTCTGCATTGTGCTTGGATGAAGATATGAAAATAGAGTCATCCGAGCCGATTGAGAAGTCAAGGAATGAAGAACAAGGTGCCTATATTCTGGAATTTTTCTTACCAGAAAGACAGGACTACATACCTCATCTAAAAGCCAAGAAGTGTAGAATATTACAATGGTTGCTTGGACCAATTAGATTTGTTCCTCCACCCCTGGAGCATAGCCGAAAACTTGATGCCAAATTGGGGGTTCAATTCATAAGCTCGAGGTGGAGGCAAAAAGTGATTCGCGTCGTGCCGCGACGTTAAATCAAGCGCTTGTTGGGAGGCAACCCAGCTTTATGTGCTTTCTTTTATTTATTTTTTATTTTTATTTTTTTAATTGTATTATTTTTGCAGTGTCAATTTTTTTATTTTCTAGGAGTATGGAAAGCAAAGGTATTGGAAGGATGCATCAGCAAACCAAATGGTTGGAACTAAGTGTGAGGTACCCACACGAAGGACCAAGCTTGGGAGAAGTCTGAGTACCCCATGAACTGCTAGTGCTTCGGCCTTTGGCCTACCAGGGAGTTTCTTTTACCCTCTTGTATGTATGGGTGTGTATTGGGGACAATGCACAATTTTAAGTGTGGGGTGAGGAGATTGTCTGAGTGATTTTTCATGCTACTTTAGCTGTGTTTTTTTTTTTTTTAAAAAGATTGGACTTTTCCTGATGACGGATCTTCTAGACAGTTTTCTTGAGGGAAGTAAGTCTAAAGAAAATACCAAAAAGATTTTTTGTTTTGTTAGGTAGTGTAGCAATTACCCCTTGGTTTTTCTTTAAACCATGGTTCTTTTCCAAGGGTTTTATTTGAACCGGGTGTAGTTAGTTTTTTTTTTGGGAGTAGGAGCCATTGTTTTGTGTTTTCAATTGAAGCAATATCTCTTGACTTGGTTATGCCTTGAGAATAGTGAGTACTTTGGGTGTGACGCTTAGGCTCAGTTTTTGACTCTTGTATAAGTACCTTAAATTGTATGATCTTAAATTTGCTTAACTGCTCTGACTAGGGTGTCTTGATGAATCCAATCCTGAGTGAGTTATGTGCCATGTGTGTGTAAGGTTTTGTGATATTCTGTGCATTGCATTTGATGCCTAGAACTTGCCCCGTGTGTTTGCAAAGCGAAATAGTAGTGTTATTCAGTCTAGGAAGTGATATAGGCATTTCTTTGTTGAGCCAGATATGTATATTTTACCCGCCTAATTATTATGTATCGTAGTTAACCCCTTTGAGCCTGTAATCCTGTTTCTTTGGCAACCACATTACAAGCCTTACCCATTTGTTCGAATTAACCATCTATTTGAACCATTGTAACCTCTCA
>NC_031991.1:71236131-71242053 GCF_001879085.1 Nicotiana attenuata
GGCAGAACCGCGGTAGAAGATGGTCGCGGACAACTGAAGAATCCGAGGGCGTTTGGCCGCGGTTCCACCGCGATCGCGGTGATACCGCGGTGGGAAGCGTAAATTTCAGGGGCTAAAGTGTAAAACATGGGATTTTAAGTCCTAAACCCTATATAAAACAAAGGAGGCCGGCCTAGAACAAAAGGAGGACATATTTTGGACACAAATTAGACCTGAGGAGGCGGAGAGACACTACTTTATGGTTAGACAACACCCTTGGAGGCAAGAACACATTGGGAGCAAGGCGGAGAATTCTTCTACAAGTTTTTCCTTCCTCTTCCTATTTTTAATTGTTGGTTATGACTTTTAGTATTGTAGTTTTACATACTATTATGAATAGCTAATTTGTTATCTAGAGTTTTGATAGAACCTTTTGTAGGATAAATTCTTGTTATGTTTTTATATAATTGAGTCATAGCTTTTCTCTATTTGTTCAACTACGTTTATATTCTGGTTGATTGAAGAGCTCTCAATTAGCTGTGCCTATTTAGTATGCATAACTCGGGAGAGAGTGCATATTTAGGTAATTGTTGAACGACACCACTCCCAAAGTATATGAGGGATCAATAACCGAGGGTTTAAAGGTGGGATTAGGGATAACGAAGTCTTGGGTGCGATCTGAAGTGAGCTGTATTAAAAGCCAGCTAGCGTAGCTCGGGAGAGTGCGTCTAGTAAATTGTCGTAATTACTCGGGAGAGATTTACGGTAATAAGAGTGCTCATGATCGGTAGAGAATACTTAGGCGAAATTATAGAAGACATAGCGGGAAGGATTCCGACAATAGGGGAAATCATAACTCTAGACCTCCTTAATCTTTTCTATAACCCTCAGTATCGTTAGTTGTTAATTTACTATTTTAATTTGTTAGTTAAGTAGTTAAACATAAGAATCTTAATATCTATAGGTTAGGAATTGTTCAAGCTTGTCTTCTTGCTGATAGTGAACAGCTGTAGCTAAACCTTAGTTCTCTGTGGGATTCGACTCCGGACTTGTAAACCGGATTATATTTGCAGCGACCGCATTGTCCTTTTTAGAAGGCATAGTTGGGCGTGATCAACTTACCAGTTGCAACTTAAAATTTAGAATAGACCAAATTAAGATATTAATTAAAAAGAAAAGAATATAAAAAATAAAAGGGACAACATCTTGTTTTGTCATTTAACTTTTAAATAAATTTTATATTCTCTATGCATAGATATATGACATATTATATCCTTTTTTCTATTTGTTACTTTTTACTTTTAGTTGCTTAAAAGACCATACCTGAAGAACTCTCTTGCTATATCTGTTTAAGTTTGAAGTTTTTCTCTTTAAATCCTTGTTGGGTGTCCAATATGAAGCCATACACCTACCGTAGTTTTATGACTTTGAATGTATAATAGTTCCTTCCAATTTGGGGTCTTGTCTTTCTTCGTTTGGTTCATGTAGGATTCCTAAGTGTAGTATTATGTCCTAAAACTAATAGGATTACAAGATTAATGTCAAGAATTCCGATTATGTCCTTTTATTGTGAGTTATTATGTTTAATATTATAAGGTTATTTTTGTAAACCGACATTATATTCATGCTTTTATAATAATATAGATACTAGTCTCTATGTACGTGCCTCGCACGTAAATCTTTAGTCAGTTATTTATATATGAGAGAGCAAAAATTAAATTTATTAATATAAATATATGAAAGAACAAGTTATATATTTACTAAAAGCTACATACAAGAAGGAAAAATCATTAAAAACAGTTGTTTTGGTAAAACTACAATAATCTTTTAAATTGGAAATCAATGATATTAGTAACATAATAGTTGATTTCAAAACCAATGAACATTATAATTAAAGCATGCTTTAAAAATCAATCATACTTTTCTATAAATAAAAAAATCAATAACTTTTCAAATTCCAAAGACACTCGCTCGACTAAGGGTTTTATATAATGGAAAGAAAAGAGTTTGAACAATCTCTATCTCACATACTAATTTCCTTGCTAATTCACATCTGATTTTAATCTTGTAGTAACAGAATTTGTTGCTTTTTATTCTTTGATAAGTTCGCCCCGTTTCAAAAAGTCTGCGAACAATTGTTGCTAAAACAATTTTTTCTTGTTCGTGTAGATTATTTCTCTTTGTGTATCAATAGTAAAAGAATAATTTAGTTTTCACGGATATGAAACTCGTGATAAAATTGCTTTTATAAGTAATATAGGAATACAAATAGATAAATAAATAGATATTGATGTTGGCAATATTATATCTTATTATTTATATGTATAAGTACAAGATTCTTTTCGAGAAATAATGTGATCAACTCATTATACTACGGTGATCAAACATTGTCTCAAAATTTAAATTGATAAATAATCAATATTCTCAATTTTTATTTAATAACTTTACATGGAGAAGTTCCATTTTGAAAAGGATGGCTTGCGTTTTACCAATCAGAAAAGGTAAGAATTGCGTCTTATATGAAAAAATTTTATATAGAGTTTCTTAAATATGACATAGAGTCAGACTTCTAATAATAGAATAATATTGAATTCTATTTGAAGTTATCTTTAATAGAAGATATTGAATCCTTGTGAGTATCCACGGTCTTAAATATTACCATTCTATCCAATATGGAATAATCTCTTTTAAAGGAATAATTTAATTTCAAAGATGTAAAAGCTTATTAATATTTTTGTCGTTCAAAATTTAGTATGGAACATTCATGCTTTTACAATAAAATAAAATAAATATATAGATAAATAGATAGATCGATAGATAGATACAGAATAGATTAACATGACCCGAATTCCTTCAAACGTTGAGATTATTGGTATCCAAAAAGGAATCAAACGTTTGAGTGTGGGGAATGGCAATTTACGCTTATTTCATTGAAAATATTAGGCAAAAGCCTTATATAAACAAACGTTTAAGCCATGACTTTGGAATTAAATTTTGTACACCATATAGGATTTATATCCCAAAGTGCAGTAAAATGGGATTTTTCAGTCTTCTTGTCTAAATAACTAACTGAAGTAATATACGGATAGGTTAGCCTCGTCAACTTTGTGTAGCGTCGTATGTGTAGTTTGAATGGGAAAAGAATTTTAGGCTTAAGTGATTTACATTTATGTCCTCAAATTATATAAATATTTAAGGTTATAAAAGTCGATCAATGATTCAAGAATATTTTGATCGTTCAACATTTAGCATAAATTATTCGTGCTTTTATAATAAATATAGATAGATATAGATAGATAGATATAGATTATACATACACATCTTAAAACAGTGAATATATGGAAAAAATGCTTCCTCACCAAAACCTAAAAAAATATAAAAATAGATTGCTTACTACACGGAATAGAAGCAAGAAACCTCACGTATCAAACTTACGATCGAGGAGATCATGGCTAAAAATTTGTAACCTCCCTAGAGTGGCATTGACTCCGTGCATGTTGGCCGTTATCTTTTTATTTTGTGAAATTTCAGAACTGTGAGGTTATGAGGAGATAATCATTTATTTTTTAAAGGTAATTTTTATTGTAATGATGCGAATTATCATTAAAGAGATTAAGATTTTATTTTTTTGGTAATAACTGTGAAATATTATCATTAACAAACCTAATGATTCTTTACAACCTGTTGGAACGATCGTATTATAACCACCTCGCCTAGGAAGGTTGTTACAGTCTCTGAATCTCCGAAAAACCAACAAACACTAGTTACAAATCTTTTGTATCAAACTCTGACATTTCCTAGCTCTCTTTATATTCCCTATCCATTATATTCTTTCCCCAATCTCTCTTTGTATCTGTCCTATTATAAAATTTGTATTTATATTTATGTTTTAAATATTTTTCAGTTTTTGCTTTCCAAGTATAAGTATATAGATGCTCCCACAATTGCAGCAACTACCTCCTTCTTGAATTGCTTCCATCTCCTCCTCTTAGATTAAGTGTTTTCGATTACATAGTACTCTTGAATTTTTTTTTTTTTTGATATAAATTGATAATTATTTTAGGGATAATTTCAGAGACTTCCACTTATGTTGGTATTATAATATGAGTATCCCTTATATTTTATGACAGTACGCTCACCTCTCATGTTTTAATTTCGTTGTAATAGCTATTTTTGATTTATTTGTTATTATGATGATCCAAAAAAATTTAATATGGCTATTTTACCATTTCTAGTATTCTTTTCAGATTTGTGTACATCACTATTTGTCATATTGAAAATCAAAAGGTTTTAGTGAATGTTCTATTATATACAACGTAAAAGGGCTAAATATATTCTTTTAGTATCGAAAAATATTTAAACTTGCACTATGTTTTACTATCAGTGTGTTTGGACCCCTGCCATTACACTTTGAGTCAAAATTATCCTTAAATTTAAGGGACTCTTACAGAAATATCACAAATAAATCCCAACTTACCAATCTCTAGCCATTAATCATAGACTTACCAATACTAGCCAAACACATATAAAAATAGAGTTAATACCCTAAAATCCCTCTAAACTATCACGTTTTTGTCAATTTCCTACTTAATCTATTCGGTGTCCCTGAAATCCCCCTGAACTATATCTCTTTAGTTATTAAAAGCCCCCTCGTTACTGTTTTGGCAAAATGTGTGAACTAACTCGTTTAAAGGCGCGTGGAAGATGAAATTATCCATAAAATGGCCTCACATGGCCTACTTCTAACGGCTAATTAGTGTTATGATATTCAATTTCTTTTTCCTTTCTATTTTTTTTATTTCAGATTTTTTTCTTTATTTTTACCCACTTTTTTCATTTTTTTTTTTTTTACCTTTCTTCTTCCTTTCTCCTTATGGGTTCCGTTTGAAACTTTTCTCTTCTCTTATTTCTTCTGAAATTACCTTTCTTCTTCATTTTTTCTTTATTTATTTCTCTATAAATTCTCTTTCTTGTCAAACCCTAGCATTTTTAAATTCCAAATCTCTGGCTAAACCAAAAACTACAGTGAAATCAAATGTTAGTGTGAAAAAAATTACAGTGAAATCAAAGGTTAATGGTGAAAATCCAGATTGATAGAAGGGGTAACCAACTAACCATTGTTGGAGGAGATGGAAGAACAAAGGCTTTTACCCATTTTCTATTTTTGATTATTAGTTCAAATCATTAAGTAAAATAATAATCAATTTATGCTTAACTAAGTAGCCATGTGTTGTAAACTCATAGTTTAAAGTTAATTGGGGACACCGGATAGTTTTGGGGACACCGGATAGTTTAAGTAGGAAACTGACAAAAACATGATAGTTTAGGATGGTTTTAGGGTATTAACTCTACTTTAAAGTACGCTGCCTAAATTTTAAAGCACACTGCTAGAATTTTCTATGATGGCAGCGTACTTCAAAATTGCGGGAGCTTTAAAATTCTGGCTGCGTACTTTAAAATTGTGGCAGCGTGCTTCAAAATTCTGACATCATACTTTAAAATTATAGCAATGTGCTTCAAAATTCAAGCAGTGTGATTTAGTGGGCGTTTGGACACAAGAATTGTAAAATTTCGGAAAAAAAGTGATTTTTTTTTCAAGCGAAAATGATATTTGAAAATTAGAGTCGTGTTTGGACATAAATATAATTTTGAATTATTTTTGAATTTTCTGAGTTCTGAGTGTGAATTTTGAAAATAACTTTTTGGAATTTTTTAAATTTTCAAAAATACCGATATTCATCTTTAAGTGAAAATTAAAAAATTATGGCCAAACCCGATTTCGAGAAAAAGAAAAAAAATTAGGAAAAAGTGAATTTTTTTATGGCCAAACGGGCTCTTAATATTCTGATGCTGAGCATAATGTGCAAAAAGAAAGGGGGGGGGGGGGGTAGGGTTGGCGATTGGTATAACAACTTAGGTTCAATAATTGATCAGAAAATGGCC
>NC_031991.1:71242073-71350377 GCF_001879085.1 Nicotiana attenuata
ATGTATATTCTAATTTCTTTTTCCTTTTCTTATTTTTTTTATTTTCTAGTATTTTTTTTCTTTATTTTTTACCCACTTTTTTTCAGTTTTTTTTTTTTTTACCTTTCTTTCTTCCTTTTCTCCTTTATGGGTTCCGTTTTGAAACTTTTCTCTTACTCTTATTTCTTCTGAAATTACCTTTCTTCTTCATTTTTTCTTTATTTATTTCTCTATAAATTCTCTTTCTTGTCAAACCCTAGCATTTTTAAATTCCAAATCTCTGGCTAAACCAAAAACTACAGTGAAATCAAATGTTAGTGTGAAAAAAATTACAGTGAAATCAAAGGTTAATGGTGAAAATCCAGATTGATAGAAGGGGTAACCAACTAACCATTGTTGGAGGAGATGGAAGAACAAAGGCTTTTACCCATTTTTTATTTTTGATTAATAGTTCAAATCATTAAGTAAAATAATAATTAAATTATGTTTAACTAAGTAGCCACGTGTTGTAAACTCACAGTTTAAAGTTAATTGGGAGCGTGTATCATACACAACTGGAAAAAATCGACGAAGGGATTTTTAGTAACTAGGGAGATATAGTTCAAGGGGTTTTGGGGACTCCGGATAGTTTAAGTAGGAAACTGACAAAAATATGATAGTTTAGGATGATTTTAGAGTATTAACTCATAAAAATAAGGTTCTTTCTCTCTAAAATTCACACGCAAAGATCTCCTTCCATATTATTAAGCGTGATTAACAACATTAGTTGCAAGACGAAAAAGAAATTTAATGGATGAGGTATCAAATAAGGTGATGAAATGCAAACCAAAAAGAAAATACAAGATTCCAAAAATCTAAGCAAAAAAGGACCCTTTTCAACGGGTATGGTTGAAATTCATTGAAAACTTATAGATGAGTTAATATACAAAATTTGAGGAAGATTGGAGGTGATTTGGACTGGTTTGGTATCAAAAATCGAGTTCAAAAACTTCTTTTGCAACACATGTATCAAACATGTATTACGCATATATCGCACACACAGATATACATGTGATACACATTTGATAAAAAAAATAATACATATGTGATACATAAATTATACATAGTGTAATACACATATCATGTTTTTCATGTTAGTCTTCTACTTCGAATTTTTAATTCAAACTACCTCAAAACTCCACCAAATCATCTCAAAACTGAAATTCAAGCTCCTTAAGATGTAACAAATATATTCTAATAATACTCACTCAAAAGAAAGCAAAAATTGACCTTTTTTTTTTTTTTACTACAAATAGCTAATTGGCTAATATTAGTAATATTTTATAAATGGACCAATTTTAATAAATAAGCTATTTATAAATGGACATAGCTGGTAGTTTCCTTAAATTTAGCGGAGGAACATGTGGCAGCTCAAGAACAAAAGGACCCCCCCCCCCCCATTTTTATATGGGACTTTTACACAAATAGCCAGCCAAAATTATTGTTTGCTTTTTCTAACCGGTGTACATAGATTATACATAAACTATTCATATATTATATATCTGCCGGCTATTTTTAGTTTAGGAGATTATGTGTGCAACTACTTGGGTTAATATCCGGATCCAATTAAAACCCGCCCTTAATTTTGTACCCATTACTCGACCCAATTTCCCACTTTGAGCTCTTTTTTAAAAAAATAAATCAAAATAACATCTCCAAATATATTTATTCTTTAACAATTTGATTTCTAAGTCGAATTTTACATAGCAGTAATTGTTTGAAATCAATTCTTTAATCAATTTGTAGATTCACAACACCACCTTTAAATCTCTATAAAATCAAGAAAATCCAAAGTCAAAAAATCAAGACCCAAAAGAGCTTCAATAGTAGTGCATCAGTTTCATGGCAGCGAAATGGGGGGTGGTTCGGCGGAGCAGCTGTGTCTGAGCTATGGTTATAGTAGTATTTTAGGATGATGTGATATCTCTAATGGAGGGAAAAAAGAAAATTGTTTTATATGAGTTAATATATATATATATATATATATAAAATTGTTACACAGGATAAATAGAAAATGAGTTTGTGAGTGTTTGAATGAGAAGTCTGGTGAGTACGTTCTCATTGTGGCCACTGTCTTTGTCATCCACCAAATTTTTTGGGTGTGGAGGAAACAGATTGAGATGTTGAGAACCTGATGATCATGGGTACTACTGTTGGATGATATCGGCATATGATGATTTGACGGTTGAGATTTTGTCAGAAAGCTGACGACTAAGACATCTCCAACTCTAACACCAAATTTCACACCAAATTGGTGTAACGTCAAATTTACTTCAATCATTACACCATTTTTTACACCAAAAAAGAATATTTCTTTTTATATTCTTCTCTCTTCTATATTATATTATTATCTACTATTTAAATTTTATTTTTTATTTCCTTCAAACAAATTCTATCTTTTTTTTCTCCATATTCATCACATATAATTCACATTCACCACTTATATAATCATTTATTACAAATTTATTTTAAAGGATAAATCAGCTAAAATTATTTTAATTTTAGCAACATTAGATATCTTACATTTGCATTTTTTATTTTTAAATAATGGTTATATTTCTTTTTATACATTATGATAATAATAAAATTAACTTATAATTTTATATAAATATAATATATACAAAAATTAATATATCAAAAACAGGTATAAAATTAAAATTATAAATATCTTAATATGAAAATTAATTATATACACAATATATGATAAATTAAAAGTCCAAAAAAAAAATAATAATAATAAATCAACTTTGGTGTTGATGAATAGTGTCACACACTAAAACGGTGCAAAATTTGGTGTTCTGTTGGAGCAAAAAAAAATACCAAATTTCACACCAAATTTAGATTTGGTGCAAAAAATAGTGCACCATTGGAGATGCCCTAAAACTTAGAAATTAGGTCGAGTAATAGGTACAAAATTAGGGGTGGGTTTTAATTGGATTCAAATTAAAAAAATTGGGGTGGGTCCTTTTGTTTCTGATGTGTCACGTATCTTTCCGCTAAAATTAAGGATAATTTTGATCCAAAATATAACGGCAGAGGTCCAAACATACTAACAAACAACAATGGGGAAAGAGTAGAAATAAGAGTATTTGATAAAGGGGATAAATAAGTTTATGGTTTAAACTGAAAATTCTTTGGAAGCATGTTAGACAAAGTGGACTTCAAAGAAATAACCATTGTATACAGTTAAAATCGGAGAGTCCGGTTTTATGGTTGTATACGGTAAAATTCGAGTGACCGACTTTATAGTCATTACGAGGCTTCGAAGATACGCCTCCTAAAGCTCGAGATAGGGATCGAGGTGCGACCCCGTAGGATCTCCAAATGCTTGACTCTTAGGCAATACAAATCGACGGCTGCAATGGAAAAGTGGGGAGTTCACTAGGCACTTGATTGAAGTTGACATGCTAATGTGCGCCCATGCCAAGGCATTGAATAGCTGTACCAACCTCATATATTTGTAATAAATGCACTTGTACCATATTATGATTCCCCTCATTAATAAAAGGGGCCCTTGTCATTTTGTAAAGCAGACACAACACACTTCATTCAATAGAAGAACATTCTTTCTGCTCTCTAACTCAAACATACACTCCATTTGGTTCTATTACTCACATTTATTGCTTTACTTACATTTATTGTATTTCATTAATTGTTCTTCATTTATTACTCATTATTGGCCATAAAGAGCCACCATCACAGCTCTAATAACTGCTAATTCTCCATCGACCCCCAAAATCGGGCATCTGACTCGACCTCGAGGTCCTGCACGTGCTAGCTCGAGGCCCCGATCTTCAATTGTTCGGTTTGGTTACTAAGCTTCTATAAGCTCTTATCTTGTTTTCTAACCTTGTCACTTAACATTTATTGCCTAACAACTAGCATTAAAAAATAGATCACATATTTTTAGAACCACGAAATCAAATCTAATTGTTATTACCATTTTCAAGGTAAACAGTTTGGCGCCCACCGTGGGGCTAAAAATAATAGTGATTATTTTCTTGCTGGTTCACTACATAATGCAAGTTATCTTTCATAAATTTTCTTGTCCAAGATCTTTTGATTTCAGGTCAAAATGTCCAACTTAGTAAACGCACACAAAAACAACTTCTTGAGGACCATGGTGAAAATGGTGTAGCTGTTCCAGGTGTTGGTATACTACCACGAAACCCTGAGGATGCGCAAGAACCAATTCTCGTGGATACGGTCTCGCGCGACGCTCAACACGTCGAAACAAGCTCCCACACCAACAGGAGCATACACCAAGGAGATCAACAAAAAGCTCAAAAAACCCCGGCTCAGGAAGAACAAGGGGTTAGCCTTCACGTCATCTTCGAGATGTTACAAGCACAATAGCTGGTGATTGCTCAGCTGCAAAGCTGCCAGAAAACTCCTAGTACAGTAGCACCGGAAACGGCCCCCCGAGCCAAGCAGGTACCAGAAAGATCAAGCAACAACAGGCCGGCAGCTGATCCTGCCATCATAAAGATACTCGAGGACCTCACAAATAGGGGTGTTCATGGTTCGGTTTGGATCGGTTTTTCCCTAAAAAGAAACCAAACCAAGTAAGTCGATTTTTTTAATATTAGAACCAAAACAAACCAATTAAGTCGGTTTTTTCTCGATTCGGTTTTGTCGGGTTTTGTCGATTATTCGGTTTTTTCTTAAATATAAGACATACAGTACCAAACACATATTCCGCCGACCACATTTTCAACGTAACACTATCAAATCAATTGCCCTTTGAGAAATCTATTATTTACTAAAATATATTGATGATGATAATTGAATCAAATAGTGATGAATAATTTAAGGACTCAATTAAAATATAATTTTTTTAACATGAAATGGATTCTTACACTTACCAAAAGAAAACTACCAATCAAACTAGAATATAAAAGTAAAAAACTGTACTAAAAGTGCAAAGGATTAACATTCACCATAAATTTTTTGAAACTTTGTATTAAAAAAAATATATATATATATATATATGTGTGTGTGTGTGTGTGTGTGTGTGTGTGTGTGTGTGTGTGTGTGTGTGTGTAATAATAAATTCGAAATAGCTACCCCAATAGTCGGTTTGATTCGATTTTTTTCGGTTATTTTTTATTAAACGAACCCAAACCAAATTTGATCGGTTTTTAAAATTCAAAACCAAAACCAAACCAAAAAGTATCGGTATTTTGGTCGGTTTGGTTAGGTTTTTCGGGTTTTTATGAATACCCCTACTCACAAAGAGGATCGAATTGGGCGAGAAGAAGATAAAAGCCAACGACAAGAAGGTGGAGACCTACAATTCTAGGGTCGATCAAATTCCGGGTGCACCTCCGATCTTGATGGGTGTAGATTCGAAGAAGTTCGTACAAAAGCCATTCCCACAGGAAGCGGCCCCAAAACACATCCCAAAGAAGTTCACAATGCCCGACCTTCCGAAGTACAACGGAACCTCGGCCCCCAACGAGCACGTCACTGCCTATACTTGTGCAGTAAAAGGCAACGACCTAATGGACGACGAGATCGAGTCCGTCCTGCTCAAAAAATTTGGTGAAACACTTTCGAAAGGGGCCATGATGTGGTATCACAACCTTGCTCCGAACTCAATAGATTCATTCGCCATGCTGGCAGATTCCTTCATAAAGGCGCATGCTGGTGCCATCAAGGTAGCTACAAGGAAATCCGACGTCTTCAAAATCAAGCAAAGGGAGAACGAGATGCTGCGAGAGTTCGTATCTCGCTTCCAGATGGAACGAATGGAACTACCACCAGTCTCCAACGACTGGGCGGTGCAGGCCTTCACTCAAGGTTTAAACGAGCGAAGCTCGGTTGCTTCGAAACAGCTGAAGCAGAACTTAGTCAAATATCCCACCGTAACCTAGTCGGACGTCCACAACTGGTACCAATCAAAGATCAGGGTCGAATACGGCCAACTAAGAGCCCCATCGGGCTCGGTATATCCTAACAGGCTTCCGATAAAGGAGCTAAAGCCAAACAAAGAAAGATACCAACCATACACTAAAGATAGAGGCGCAACATACCCAGCCACGATCGAAGGCCAGATCGAGGTCAGAACCCTCGGGGACTTGTTAGCATAGCTGGATTCGATAGGCACACAGGGCCGACGGAGGCACCTCGCCTGTCGGAATACAACTTCAACATCGACATTTCAGACATTGTATTCGCCATCAGTAAAATTAGAGACACCAGGTGGCCAACGCCCGTACAATCAGATCCTTCGCAAAGGAACCATAACTTAGTGTATGAATTTCACAACACACATGGTCACAGTACCGAGGATCGCCGACAACTCCCGTAAGAAGTAACCCGACTACTCAGGAAAGGTCACATTCGAGAATTCCTCAGCGACCGAGCCAAAAATCAGTTCTGGAAAAGAGAGGTGACCAAGAAGAGTGAAACAGACGAGCCACAACATGTCATCCACATGATCTTCGGGGGTATCGATGCTCCACAAGAACCCATGGTCAGGACAACAAAAATTTCCATCACCAGGGAAAAGCGCACTCGAGGTTAAGTACCCGAGGACGCCCTCACGTTCAGCGATGAAGACATCGAGGCTCTATCTCAGCCCCATAATGATGCATTGGTAATTTCTTTTATTGTAAATACATTTCAAATTAAGCGTGTGCTTGTGGATCCAGGTAGCTCGGCCAACATCATCAGGTCAAGGGTGGTGGAGTAGCTCAGACTACTCGACCAAATCGTGCCCGCCTCTCGAGTCCTCAAAGAGTTCAACATGGCGAGCGAAACAATGAAAGGGGAAATCACCCTCCCAGTCAATGTGGCTGGCACTACCCAAAATGCCAAATTCCATGTCATCGAATGAGACATGAGATACAACGCCTTGCTCGGTAGGCCGTGGATACACTGCATGAGAGCGGTATCATCAACCCTTCATCAAATGATGAAGTTCCCAACAAAAAACGGCATAAAAACCATATATGGGGAACAACATGCAGCGAGAGAAATGTTCGCGGTGCACGACGTAGCACCGACACCTACGCCCCCAACATCGAAAGAGCCCAAGGATAAGTAGAAAGTGAAGTATCAATCACGAGACACATCCTCGGATACGCTCGAATAAAACAAACAAATGACCGTACCGCATCCCCTAAGCTAACGTTTGGAGCATATTGAGGCCCAAAGCGCCATCGCCACTAAGGTATAACCATCTTCCTTTTTTAGTTACATTTCATACTAACCTGTATGCAGGTATCCAATCGAAACAGCCAAAGCGCTTTCCAACTTAAAGCACTTTCCAACTTGAAGGCCTTAGGTTCCAAAAGCATACGTTGCACTCTTTTCCTTCGACCAGGTTTTTATCCCAAGAAGGGTTTTACCGGCAAGGTTTTCAACAAGGCAACATCCATATGCTACCTAAGGAAGACTCAACAAGTATTCAAGGCTTCTCTTCAAATCAACCTCGAATACTGGGGGGCATCCCCCCAGAAGGTCACTTCCTGGGAGAAGCAAAGATGTGCTAGATAGGGTCTCGATAGGAATATGATGTACCGGGCCAAACGATCGAACGAACCGTGTCTGTATAGAATAACCAAGCCCTTGACAGTGAAGACGTGTATACTTGTACCAAGTAATCGAAGAATACTTTCCCCTCCATCGAAGCATTTCGCGTTTCAAAGAAGTTCGATGTTCCTTACAAAAACGGCTCCAGGGCCAAAAACATCCCGAACACTCGGGGACTGGCGTCAAAAACTCAAAGCCATATGACCTCGGGGTCAAAAGCTAAGAACTCATAAGCCCTCAATGAGGCAATATCAAGTTTACAAAAACGGCTCCAGGGCCAAAAAAACGTCCCGAACACTCGGGGACTGGCATCAAAAACTCGAAGTCGTCTGACCTCCGGGTCGAAAGCTTCGAACTTGTAAGCCCTCAATAAGGCAGCATCAAGTCTACAAAAACGCCTCCAGAGCCAAGAAAACTTTCAATGTCTCAAGGACTATCGCCAATTGCCATCCCATCGACTTATCAAAACCCGAGGCCATAAGACCCCATGTGGGCAACCTCGGTCTCGTAAGTCCTATGTAAGGCAACAACAATATCTGTAAGACCTCAAGCAAGGCATGAACTATACTTGTACCAAGTAACAACACTGTAAGATCTCAAGCAAGGCATGAACCATACTTGTACCAAGTAACCAAAACTGTAAGACCTCAAGTAAGGCATGTCCAAATTTATAAGACCTTACAAAAGTCATAAACCTGATCTTAAAGTTAAGGCTATATATCGAACTTGTAAGACCCCTAAAAAGGTATACCCTCGATATAGACGCCGAAACTACTTCACTCGGTGACTGAAAGGCTCCGGCCAAACACAATGACTACGGTTACAAGGCTATACCAGCCAAATTAACGCGACTCGGGGACGCTCGACCATCGCTACAAAATCACAGGCCTTCAATTACTTCAAAAGAACTTCAAAAAGAACCGGTTAAAACAGGATACCCTCGACATAGGCAAAAGGGCTTCAACCATGTCAGCTCCAAAACTATAGGCTTCGAAACACTCAGCCACCGAGCAAAACCTCCCGAGGTGCTCGATCACCGCCACATAATGACTCACAATCGAGGTTCTACCGAACCATCGAAGAGTCAGGCAAAACACATTTTCAAAAAGTCCTTAACGAGGGAAAAATAAAGCCTAGAGGTCATACCGACCCAATGCGTAAGAGCCATTGCCGCCAGCCCATATAAAAGGTCGTACCGACCAAAAGCGTAAGAGCCACTGCCGCCAGCCCATAAGAAAGGTCGTACCGACCTAAAGCGTAAGAGCCACTACCGCCAGCCCATATAAAAGGTCGTACCGACCAAACGCACAAGAGCCTAAAGGCCAGCTTTAAATTCAAAAAACTTATGGGTCAATGAGCTCGAGTCGAAACCTGACTCGGAGACTGAACCCGAAACAGGTAACTGAATATGCCTAAGAGCAAAAGCATAAGAGATTAAACCCCGACTTATACTGAAGGGTCGTACCGACCATACGCGTAAGAGCCTATGGGCCATCCCGACTAGCCCCTGGGCCGTACTATAAACCCAAGGGTTCTTTAACTCGAAGACCAGTTCATCTGGCTGATGACTGACAAATATCGAAGCAAAGGAAAGTGTACGAAAAATAAAATCGCAGGGCTTCCTTTTATACATATATGTGAAAAAATACAAAGCTCCATTTACAATGTATTTTGAAAGCACTATACACAAAGTCAGAAAAGGAAGGCCTAATCTATGTCTCTCTCGGGGACTGTGGCCCGTCGACCCCTTCCTCGCTATCTTTGGCATCGGACAGAAGGAACATAGCATTATATTTGTCCGCCTTCGCTTGCTCTATCTCTTCCGAGAGATCGAAGCCCCTGGCATGGATCTCCTCGAGGGTTTCCCTCCGAGATTTACATCTAACATACTCTTTGCTCCTACTCTCCCGGTCGAGAGCCCTCCTCAGCTCAGCTCGAGCGTCGGCGGCATCTTGCAAAAAGATGACCACTTTCTTATTAGCCTTGGTTCGGACCACTTCGGCTTCAGTCCGAGCATCTACAACCTCTGCCTTCATCTTTAAAATTTTAGACTCGAGCCTCAGATCATGCTCGTTCGGACCGGGCTGTTTACACGAACGTTCCGGAATTGCACTTCAAGGGCGGAAGCCTTGGCCAAAACATCCATCTGGGCTGCAACTTGGGCTTCTAGCTCGTTACGCTCACGCTTAACCTGGCCAACTTCGCCCCAAAGTCGTTCCAGGTCCTCCATTTTTCTCTGCAGCTGAAACAGGAGAATATTAGCCTACAAAAGCAGAAGGAGGAGCATACATCGGCTCAAAACAAAGGTTACCTATTTTTCGAGATAGCCCTTGTAGTTCCGACTTCGATCCGCCTCATACCGAAGGTATACCAACTCATCTCCCCTTTTCTTGCAAAGAAGCCTGGGGGATTTCTCCCCATCCAAAGCTTTCCGCAGCCTGGCCTCACGGCGAAGCAACTAGGACTTAAGCTTGTCAAAGGGCTGCGAAAAAGGAGCTCAATAAGAAAGGGAAGGCGTGAAACTAAAGAAGCCTATACCGGCTACCAAAGCTTACCATGAAATTAAGCCGCTGAGCCTCGTCAAAAGTCGAGCACACATCTGCTGACTTGGTTTCTTCGGCCCTACTTCCGATGGGAGCGCGGTCACCCGGTATCCCACTCTCGAATTCCCCTCGAAGTGCTTTCGGTAGGAGAAGAGGAAGGCGACATATGACCCTTGTCCCTCGAAGTACCTTCGACGGGAATGGGAGACATCGGCAAGGGCAGAAAAATGCTTTTTCAAGAATAGAGGACTCAAAGGCCGGAAGCTCGGTCGAATCGTTTCTTTTGAACCTCAGAGCAGGACTAGCCCCGCTACAAGCATCCTCACACCTCGATGATTCCTTCCGTTTATTATCAATCCTTGGCCCCGAGGTTGGCAATCTCTCCTCCCCCCCGAGGGGACACAGCCTCATCTCGGAAAATTTGCCAACACCTGCGTTGGCAGAGTCAGTCACTATAAAGAAAGTACCTTTCTAAGAAAACAAGCCACTATGCACCTACCATGATGATTTGCCTCCCATCTCCCCTTGCACAGGTCTCGTCATTTGCACTTATCATAAGTCGAGCAAGTTGCCAGCTTACGAGACCATTCCGCCAGGTCGGGAACCTCGTTCGGCAACCAAGGGATCGCTACAAAAAGATAAAAGGAAAACATCTTCACGGAGCTCGCCTCCACTATGGACAAAACAGTAAAAGCACAAGTGTACCACTTACGTGTGAAATTCCATTTCTCAGGAAATGACAAAAAGTCTCCAGGGATAACATCGACTGTTCGTACTCGAACAAATCGACTCATCCATCCTCGGTCCTCGTCTTCCTCATCACTAACGGCAGGGGGCCGAGTGGACCGACGTCGCAGAGTAATCAAGCCTCGATAATGCAAAGGCCGGTATAACCTAATGAGATGACTAAGGGTGAACTCGAGCCCGGCCTTATCTATAAAATATCTTATCATCAGCACTATCTTCCAAAAGGACGGGTGAGCCTGTGCTAAGGTAACCTGATACCTCCTACAAAACTCGAGCACGACCCTATCAAGAGAGCCCAATGTAAAAGGGTACGTATATACGTTCGAAAACCCCTCGACATGGGCCATGACGCTCTCCTCCGAGGAAAGTACCTGCAGCACCACTTCTCCTCCCCATCCACAGTCTTTTCTGACTGCCTCGAGATGCTCCTCCCATATCGAAGAGATATACCTCGACGCATGCTCCCGGCAGCCCTGGACATTGGGAGGTTTCTCTAGCGTAAAGTCCCTCTTCGAGACAAAGCATCTCGACGCTAGTTCGCCGGACGCCGGCGGTGTTCCACCGACCGAGTGCGAGGCTAGAACAGAGCCATCCTCTCCTTGGCAAGCGGATTTGGGTATAGCAACCATAGTTGTGGTGAAACAAAGAAAGGGGAAATGAAAGACCCAGGCGAAAGCTTTGAGTTTAAGGAAACTTGGCGCATGAAAGAGAAACCCTATAAAGAAGATAGTCGCTTAGTACAACAGTATTTTCAAATGAAGGGAAGGTAAGTACATATATAGAACAGGCGGCGACCGTTCGTCTGCCCTAGAGACAAATGGAGTCTGACCATGTCAGTACCATTTTTTGGGAAATGCACCGGTGGGGCCACCTCGGTCACCTCATAACCATATCACATAAATGATACCGTCGCACCAGCACTCGGGAGTCATTCGACCCCGAGGGTTTTTGCTATTTGCACGGTGTCGACCCTATAAAGACTATCGGCCCTATTTTGAGATGGTGCCCGATCTCAATGGCCTCAACGGCTCTGAAAAACCAACATCAGAATTTGAAGACAAAAGCAATAAAACATAGCACTCAAAAACTGGAAGTAGAAAAAATATTGTATTCCCAGAAACACATGTACAACGGGGGAGCATTTACAAAGTCTTTCCCCTAAGAAACTCTTGCACAAGAAAGGAGAAAAGACGACCTAAGTCTACTCCTCGCCCCCACTGCTCTCGGAACCACCGTCAGAACACTCATTTGGAGTAGCCGGGAAAGCAGAATCTTCCTCCAAGGTTCGGGCTTCCTCGACCTCGGCTGAGAGACCGGTGCCCTTATCACTCGCTTCTTCGAGAGCCTGCCTCCTCGCTTGCGCACGAGCATAAGTAACGGCCCGAGTTAGCTTCTGCTCGGCCTTCACTAGCTTCTGCTCGGCCTTCACTAATATATCTCGAGCTCGTTCGCAGTGGTGGCTTCTTTCTTATACGAGGACGCCTTTTCTTCTGCCTCAGACTTTGCTGACAATAATGCGGTAACCTCCTCATTTGCACTCTGCGGAAGGCCCCGGGTCGACATCAGCTCCGTCTGCAGAAGGTCCCTCTCCAAGGCACGACCCCATTTTGTCCCCTCAAATTGAGGACCTCCGCATCCTTGGCAACTGCCTCCTCTCGGAGCTGCTCTACGAGGGCATTCTTTTGCCTGACCTGCAAGGGAAAAAGAAAGTTGTTAAAACATCAAGTTACAAGGACAAAGGGCAAGTCCGAAAATACGGTATTACCTGGCCGACAAGGTTATCTTTTTCTCGGCACATTCCATCCAACCTCGCCCGGAGCCCATTCAGCTCCTCCTCTTTTCGGGCAGAAGAGGTCTCCAGCTCCTTTAACCCCGAGGTAAGACTCTCGGCCTTCTTCCCATGGCATATAAGCTCATCTCGCAGCTTAGAGATAGCATGATCATATATCTTCTTAGCCTACAACAAAACAGAAAAGTCAGAAAAATGAAGAAAAATGCTTGAAACACAAAAAATAAGCATAGAGAGGCACCACCTGCTGCTGGATCCTCACCGCCTTCTCGATAGCATCGTGAGCCTCGAGATCAATACTATCATCAAAATCAGCAAGAAGGTCTTCAAGCACATTTCTCCCTCCATGAGAGGCCCCTGCACCAGCAGTATCTTGATCCTGAGCATCCCTGATCTCCCCCGATGAGAATGAAAGGTCCAAATCTGTGTCACCCAGGGCATTAAGCTCCTTAAGGGTCTCCTCTCGCCTCCGAAAAGCTTCGGATTCTGGTTCTTCGGAGTTATCAGCAACGGGTTCCTCGACAGGGACTGTACCACGTCCGGTCAGAGACTCGGGGACCGCATCAGCACCCTCCTCGAGGGCCTCCACAGCATGGGCTCGAACCGAGTCGGTCCTTCGGCCCAGCCATCTGCGGGGCATCCATGCCCGACCTCGCCCTTTGTACCAAAAGGTACTCATCATTATCGTCGTCTCCATCCCTTACTGGGACTTTCCCCAGAAGCTGAAGACGAGACCCTGGCAGCGGCTCGAGGCTTGCGTGATTTGGGCTTCTTTGACATAGGGGATTCAGCAGCCGCCTCCTTTTTCCTCTTCTTACCCTTATCGGGCTTAGATGAACCTTCCTCGCCGGCGGGAGACGGTCTCATCAGCACTCCATTGCCAAGGCCTGCACAAGCATAACACTCAAAACTTATCAGTACAGAGGGTATGGGGAAGAAATATGAAAACATGATAGAGGCGGCAAGAAAGAGCTTACCATGATTCTTAGACACCCACTGCGTTTTAGCCAACTCAGGCCAAGAATGCTCGGGATAGGGGAACGAAGTATTCAATCCCCTAATCCACCCCGACAGGTCCGGGACAAATTCGGGATACCAAACGGCAGCTTCATGGACAAAGGGAAGATTAGTTTTTGAGAAGAAAATAAGAAGACAATAAAGCTTGTTCAAGGAAGAAGCACTTACGCTTCTTGTTCCACTCCTCCGGGAACGACAACCTTTCGGCTGGAATAATGTCCGAGGTCCTTACTCAGACAAACCGGCTCATCCATCGCCGATCCTTGTACTCGTCAATACTCGAGAAAAAAGGTTTCGAAGATCGAGGGTGAAGCTTGATCAGGCCTCGAAAGAGACGGGGGCTATATAGCCTAATCAGGTGATCAAGGGTAAAAGTCGTAACCTTGACCTTGTTAGAGAAGTAATGAAGCATGTAAACTATCCTCCAGAAAGAGGGATAAATTAGGCCAAGTGTCACCCGGTACTCATGACATAAGTCGAGTATAACCGGATCTATTGCCGGAGAAGAAAGGTTCGAGGAGTCGACAGGGCCCAAGGTGAACGGGTATGTATATACATAAAGAAAACCGGCCTTATGGTCCGTTATGCTCTCATTAGGGCTGGGGATCTTAACCAGCACTTTCTTCTCCCATCGGCAGTCCGCCCGTACTTTGTCAACATTCTTCACAACGCTAATATACCGGGACACATGTTCGCATTGATCCGACATGGATGAAGGTCTCTCGATGGAAAAATTGTTTTACAGTATCGAACTCGGTGGGTGTTCACTGTTCACGGTAGGGGCCACTTTGGGCTTACCCTTGGATGTTGGAGATGAAGAGGCAGCATCCTCTTTTCGAGGCACTCTCTTGGAGGTTCTAGCCATGGTGATTAAAAGTTTTTCTTTCTCAAGAAAGAAAGCAAAAAACCAAGAACGAAAGAAAGAAGGATGTAGGAGAAGATGAATTTGGCTCTAAAAATCTGAAGATGTCGCAAAAGTGCGAATCACAAAGCGACTGGGTATTTTTAGGAGCCGCATAGGCAGCGGAAAAGCCGAACCAATAGTGGTTAGTGGGCTTCTCGACAGTCGTGTTGACACCGACTCTTGCATGGCTATTGAGTTGCAGCATTTAATGCCCTGATAGGCTGACGTCATGATGGGAGCAGGAATTCAAAACTGTTTCCTATCATTTTACTCTAAGAGACGCGGGGACTATCTGTATACGGTAAAATCTGAGTGACCGATTTTATGGTCATTACGAAGCTTCGAAGATACGCCTCCTAAAGCTCGAGTTAGGGCTCGAGGTGCAACCATGTAGGATATTCAAATGCTTGACTCTAAGGAAATACAAATCGACGGCTGCAATGGAAAAGTAGGGAGTTCCCTAGGCACTTGATTGAAGTTGACAGCTGATGTGCGCCCGTGCCAAGGCATTGAATAGTTGTACCAACCTCATCTCTTTGTAATAAATGCACTTGTACCATATTAGGATTCCCCTCATCTATAAAGGGGGTCCTTGTCATTTCGTAAAGCAGACACAACACAGTTCATTAAATAGAAGAACATTCTTTCTGCTCTCTAACTCAAACATACTCTCCATTTGGTTCTATTGCTCACATTTATTATTTTACTTACATTTATTGTATTTCATTAATTGTTCTTCATTTATTGCTCATTATTGGCCATAAAGAGCCACCATCACAGCTCTAATAACTATTAATTCTCCATCGACCCCCCAAATCGGGCATCTAACTCGACCTCGAGGCCCTGCACGCGCTAGCTCAAGGCCCCGATCTTCAATTGTTCGGTTTGGTTACTAAGCTATCTATAAGCTCTTATCTTATTTTCTAACCTTGTCACTTAACATCTATTGCCTAACAACTAGCATAAAAATAGATCACATATTTTTAGAACCACAAAATCAAGTCTAAATGTTATTACCAAATAGTTTGGCGCCCACCGTGGGTCTAAAAATAATAGTGATTATTTTCTTGCTAGTTCACTACATAACGCAAGTTATCTTTCACACTTTTTCTTGTCCAAGATCTTTGGATTTCAGGTCAAACTATCCAACTCAGTAAATGCACACGAAAACAACAATCTTGAGGACCATGGTGAAAATGGTGTAGTTGTTCCAGGTGTTGGTGTACCACCACGAAACCCTGAGGATGTGCAAGAACCAATTCCCATAGACGCAGTCTCGCGCGACGCTCAACACGTCGGGATAAGCTCCCACACCAACAGGAGCATACACCAAGGAGATCAATAAGAAGCTCAAAATACCCCGGCTCAGGAAGAACAAGGGGTTAGCCTTCACGTCATCTTCGAGATGTTACAAGCACAACAGCTTGCGATTGCTCAGCTGCAAAGCCGCCAGAAAACTCCCAGTACGGTAGCACCGGAAACGGCTCCCCGAGCCGAGCAGGTACCAGAAAGATCAAGCAACAACGGGTCGGCAGCTGATCCTGCCATCATAAAGATGCTCGAGGACCTCACAAAGAGGATCGAATCGGTCAAGAAGAAGATAGAAGCCAACGACAAGAAGGTGGAGACCTACAATTCTAGGGTCGATCGAATTCCGGGTGCACCTCCGATCTTGAAGGGTGTAGATTCAATGAAGTTCGTACAAAAGCCATTCCCGCAGGAAGCGGCCCCAAAACCCATCCCAAAGAAGTTCAGAATGTTAGACCTTCTGAAATACAACGGAACCTCGGACCCCAACGAGCACGTCACTACCTACACTTGTGTAGTAAAAGGCAATGACCTGAAGGACGACGAGATCGAGTTTGTCCTGCTCAAAAAATTCGGAGAAACACTTTCAAAAGGGGCCATGATGTGGTATCACAACCTTGCTCCGAACTCAATAGATTCATTCGCCATGCTGGCAGATTCCTTCATAAAGGCGCATGTTGGTGCCATCAAGGTAGCTACAAGGAAATCTGGCGTCTTCAAAATCAAGCAAAGGGAGAACGAGATGCTGCGATAGTTCGTATATCGCTTTCAGATGGAACGAATGGAACTACCACCAGTTTCTGACGACTGGGCAGTGCAGGCCTTCACTCAAGGTTTAAACGAGCGAAGCTCGGTTGCTTCAAAACAGCTGAAGCAAAACTTAGTCGAATATCCCGTTGTGACCTGGTCGGACGTCCACTACCGGTACCAATCAAAGATCAGGGTCGAAGACGACCAACTAGGAGCCCCCTCGGGCTCGGTATATCCTAGCAGGCTTCTGACAAAGGTGCCAAAGCCAAACAAAGAAAGATACCAACCATACACTGAAGATAGAAGAAACGCCCCGAGGCGCAACAAACCCCGCCACGATCGAAGGCTGGATCGAGGTCAGAACCCTTAGGGACTTGTTAACAGAGCTGGATTCGATAGGCACACAGGGCCGACGGAGGCACAGCAGCTGGAGATTGCTCAACTGCAAAGCCACCAAAAAA
Organism: Nicotiana attenuata; assembly: GCF_001879085.1. Classification (NCBI taxonomy): domain Eukaryota; kingdom Viridiplantae; phylum Streptophyta; class Magnoliopsida; order Solanales; family Solanaceae; genus Nicotiana; species Nicotiana attenuata. The sequence goes on from NC_031991.1 coordinate 71,259,150, forward strand.
CTCCAAGCACAGCAGCGCCGAAAATGGCTCCTCAAGCCGAACAGGTACCAGAAAAATCAAGCAACAACAGGTCAGCAGCTGATCCCGCCATCATAATTATGCTCGAGGACCTCACAAAGAGGATTGAATCGGGCGAAAAGAAGATAGAAGCCAATGACAAAAAGGCGGAGACCTACAATTCTAGGGTCGATCAAATTCCGGGCACACCCCCGATCCTGAAGGGTGTAGATACGAAGAAGTTCGTACAAAAGCCATTCCCACAAAATGCCGCTCCACAGCCCATCCCGAAGAAATTCAGAACGCCCGATCTTCCGAAGTACAACGGAACCTCGGACCCAACGAGCACGTCACTGCTTACACTTGTGCGGTGAAGGCAACAACCTGAAGGACGACGAGATTGAATTCGTCCTGCTAAAAAAGTTCAGAGAAACACTTTCAAAAGGGGCCATGATGTGGTATCACAACCTAGCCCGAATTCGATAGACTCGTTTGCCATGCTGGCAGATTCTTTTATAAAGGCACATGTCGGTGCCATTAAGGTTGCTACAAGGAAATCCGACATCTTCAAAATAAAACAGAGGGAAAACGAGATGCTGCAGGAGTTTGTATCTCGCTTTCAAATGGAGCGAATAGAATTACCGCCGGTCTCAAATGACTACATGCCTTTACTCAAGGTTTGAACGAACGAAGCTCGGTAAGCAGCTGTAGCAGAACTTGGTTGAATATCTCGCCGTAACTTGGTCAGATGTCCACAACCGATATCAATCGAAGATTAAGGTCGAGGACGACCAACTAGGAGCCCCCTCGAGCTCGGTATATCCTAGCAGGCTTGTGGCAAAGGAACCAAGGCCAAACAAGGAAAGGTACCAACCATACACTGAAGATAGAACAAACGCCCCAAGGCGTAACATACCCCAAAATGACCGAAGGATAAATCGAGGTCAGAAACCTTGGGGACTCGTGAGCAGAGCTAGATTTGACAGGCATACGGGACTGACGGAGGGACCCCGATTGTCTGAATACAAATTCAACATTGATGTTTCGGACATCTTATCCACCATCGATAAAATCAGAGACACTAGATGGCCAAAACCAGTACAATCAGATCCGTCGCAAAGGAACCCTAACTTGGTGTGCAAATTTCACGGCACATACGGTCATAGGACCGAAGATTGCAGACAGCTCCGAGAAGAAGTAGCCCGACTAATCAGCAAAGGACACCTTCGAGAGTTCCTCAGCGGCCGAGCCAAAAATCAGTTCTGCGAAAGAGAGGAAAACTGGAAGAATGAAATAGATGAGCCGCAACATGTCATCCACATGATCGTTGGAGGAATCGACATCCCGCAGGAACCCATTGTCAAAAGAACAAAGATATCCATCACCAAAGAGAAGCGAACTCGAGGTTACATACCCGAAGATGCCCTCACATTCAGCGATGAGGACATCGAGACCTTGTCTCAGCCTCATAACGACGCACTGGTAATTTCTTTCCTCGTAAATACATTTCAAATTAAGCGTGTACTTGTGGATCCAGGTAGCTCGGCCAACATTATCACATCGAGGATGGTGGAGCAGCTCGGACTGCTCGACTAGATCGTGCCCGCTTCTCGAGTCCTCAACGGATTCAACATGGCGAGCGAAACAACGAAAGGGGAAATCACCCTCCCGGTCAACGTGGTCGGCACAACCCAAAATGTCAAGTTTCATGTCGTCGAAGGAGACATGAGGTACAATGCGTTACTCGGAAGGCCATGGATTCACTGCATGAGAGCAGTACCATCAACCCTTCATCAAATGATGAAGTTTCCGACAAAGGACAGAATAAAAACTCTGTACGGGGAACAGCACGCAACAAGGGAGATATTCGTGGTGAACGATGTGGCACTAACATCGACGTCTCCTACATCGAAGGAACCAAAAGATAAGCAAATAGTGAAGTAGCAATCACAAGCTACACTCTCGGCTACACCCGAATAAATGATCAAAGGATTGTACCGCATCCTCGGAGCAAGCGGTTGAAACATATCGAGGCTCGAAGCGCCATCTCCACTAAGGTATAACCGTCTCCCTTTTTATTTTACATCTTACACTAACCCGTGTGCAGGAGTCCGGTTAGAACAAATCAAAGCATTTCCATCTTGAAGACCATAGGTTTTAAATCATGCGTTGCACTCTCTTCCTTCGATCGGAGTTTATCTAAGAAGGGTTTTACCAGCAAGGTTTTTAACGAGGCAACATTTATATGCTACCTAAGGAGAACTTAACAAGTATTCAAGGCTTCTCTTCAATCAACCTCGAATACTGGGGGGGGGGGGGGCATCCCCCCGGGAGAACAACCCCTAGAAGAAGTCAAGATGAGCCAAAAAGGGTCTCGATAGGAAAATGATGTATCGGGCCAAACGGTCGAATGAACCGTGTCCGCATAGAATAATCAAACCCTTGACGACGAAAACATGTATACTGTACCAAGTAATCAAGGAATATTTTTCCATCAAAACACTTTGCGCTTCAAAGAGGTTCGCTATCTTTGCAAGAAATAGTCCCACGGTCGGAAATTCCCCGGACACTCGGGGACTGACGTCAAAAACTCAAAGCCGTATAACCTCCGGGTCGGAAACTTCAAACTCCTAAGCCCTCGATGAGGCAATACCAAGTTTACAAAGAACGGCTTCAGAGCCAAAAGGTCCTCGATATCTCGGGGACTAACGCCGATTGTCACCCCATTGAGCTGCCAAAAACTCCAAGCTATAAGACCCCATGCGGGCAACCTCGAACTCAAAAGACCTCCCAATATAAAATCTGTAAGACCTCACGCAAGGCATGAATTATACTTGTGCCAAGTAACCTATCTGTAAGACCTCACGCAAGGCATGAATTATACTTAGGCCAAGTAACCTATCTGTAAGACCTCAAACAAGGCATGATCAAATTTATAAGACCTTACAAAAGGCATAATCCCGATCTTAAAGTCAAAGCTATATCCGAACTCGTAAGACCCCTAAAAAGGCATACCCTCGATATAGACGCCAAGGATACCTCACTCGGGGACTAAAAGGCTACGGCCAAATACAATGACTACGGTCACAAGGCTGTACCAACCAAACTAATGCGACTCGGGGACGCCCGACCATTGCCATAAAATCACAGGCCTTCAGATTACTTTGAAAATACTTTGAAAAGAACCGGTTAATCAGGCTACCCTCGACATAAGCAAAAGAGCTGCAATCATATCAGCTCCAAATAACAGGCTTCGAAACAATTCAACCGTCGAGCGAAACCTCCCGAGGTGCTCATTTATCGCTATATAACGACTCACAATCGAGGTTCCTGTCGAACCATCGAAGAGCCGGGCGAACACAAAACTTCAAAAAGTCTTTAATGAGGGAAAAATAAAGCCTATATTAGAGGTCATATCGACCCAACGCGTAAGAGCCCAGACGCCAGCCTACATTAGAGGTTGTACCAACTCAACGCGTAAGAGCCTAGACGCCAGCCTACATTAGAGGTCGTACGACCTAACACATAAGAGCCTAAGAGCCAGCTTATAATTTGAAAACTTAAGGGTCAATGAGCTCGAGTCGAAATCCCACTCGAAGACTGAGCCCGTAACAGTTAACTAAAAAGCGCCTAAGGGCAAATGCGTAAGAGCCACGAGCCAGGCCAACAAGCCTCAGGGCCGATTTGTAAACCTAAGGGTTTTACCCCAAAGTCCAGTTCATCTGGCTAATCGTTGACAAACGTAAAAATTCAAAGCAAAGAAAGACATACACAAGCAAAGGGAAATTCATGAAAAATGAAACCGAAAGTCTTCCTTTTATAAGTATATACGAAAAATACAAAGCTCCATTTACAATGTTATATAAGAGCATTATACGCAGAATCAAAAAAGAAAGGCCTAGCCTACGTTCCCCTCGGGGACAGTGTCCCGTCGGCCTCTTCCTCGCTATCTTGGCATCGGACAAGAGGAACTTGGCGTCATATTCATCCGTCTTTGCTTGGATCTCCTCGAGGGTTACCCTCCGAGATTTGCACCGGGCATATTCATTTTTTCTGCTCTCTCGATCAGTAGCCCCTCTCAGCTCAGCTCGAGCGTCAGCAGCGTCTTTTAAATAGACGACCACTTTCTTATCAGCCTTAGCTCGAATCTCTTCAGCTTCAGCACGGGCATCCACGACCTCGGCCTTCATCTTCAAAAGCTCAGACTCGAGCCTTGCAATCATGCTCGTTTGGACCGAGCTATTTTCACAAACATTCCGGAGTTGCACTTCGAGGGCAGAAGCCTTGGCCAAAGCATTCTTCTTGGCCGCAACTTAGGCATCTGCCTGAGCCTTTAGCTCAGTACACTCATGCTTGGCCTAACCAACTTCACCGCAAAGGCGTTCCAGGTCTTCCATCTTCCTCTGCAACTGAAGTATCAAAATGTTAATCTCCGAGGGAAAGAGAAGAAACGTGCGTCCCCTCGAAATAAAGGTTACCTGTCCCTCGAGGTAGCTCTCGTAATCCCGGCTTTGACTCGCCTCATACCGCAGGTATACCAACTCCTCTGCCCTTTTTTCATAAAGAAACTTGAGGGATTTCTCCCCGTTCAAGGCTTTTCGCAACCCGGCTTCACGGCGGAGTAGCTCGGACTTGAGCTTGTCAAAGGCCTATGAAAAAGAAGCTCAGTAAGAAAATGAAAGTGCAAAACTAAAAAACCAATACAATCGAACAAAACTCACCGCAGAACAGAGCCGTTGAGCCTCCTCAAAAGTTGAGCGCACATCTACTGGCCTTGTCTCATCGGCCCCAAAAGAACAACTCCCAATAAGAATGTGATCATTCGAGACCCCACTTGAAATAGGCGACCCCTAGCCTCGAGCATCCCTCGAAGTACCTTCGCGGGAGAGGAAGACGGTGGCAGAATACCTGTATCCCTCGAACTACCTTCGACGGGAAGGGAAGATAGCGGCAGAAGAGCCTTGTCCCTCGAAGTACCTTCGACCAGGGAAGAAGACGGTGGCAAAGAAGGAGTCACCTCCGCGAGGCTATAAATCTCGGGTATTGCAGGCTCAGCTGTCCCAGGATGTCCCTTGGCTCGAGCCATCGATGAGTGGCCGCTCCCTTCTGCTGCGCCAATGTTCGCACAACGACCTTCAAGTACACGATCAACCTCAACGGGCGCATCTCCTTTTCGCCTCCGGGCTGACCCTGCTTCACTACAAATCTCCTCGCCCATCAAGGATTCTTTACGCTTGTTATCACTCTTCATCCCCAAGGCCGATGATCCTCCCTCCTTTCCAAGAGGGCACAGCCTCATCTCGGAGAATTCTCCGACGCCTGCAGTAAAAAAGTTAGGAAACACAAAGGAAATATTCTTTAAATGGAAGAATCACACGGTACTCACCGTGGTGTTTTGCCTCCCATCTGCCCTTTGGTAGGTCTCGCCACCTACGCCCATCGTAGGTCGAGCGAGCTGCCAGCTTCCAAGTCCAATCCGCCAGGTCGGGTACCTCGTATGGAATCCACGGGATTGTTGTAATAAAAAAAGGGAAAATATCTTTACGGAGTTCGCCTTCACCATGAACAAAAATGACAAAAACACTAAGTGTACTACTTACGTGTGAAATTCCATTTCTCAGGAAATGGCAGGAACTCCACGGGGATAATATCGACATCCCGTACTCGGACAAATCAACTCATCCATCCCCGGTCCCCATCTTCTTCATCATCGGCAACAAAGGGCCTGGTGTATCAGCATCGTAAAGTTATCAGGCCTCGATAATGAAAGGGCCGGTACAATCTGATAAGATGGCTAAGGGTGAACTCAAGCCCGGCTTCCTCCAGCAAAGAACCTCATCATCAATGCTATCCTCTAAAATGACGGGTGAACTTGTGCCAAGGTAGCCCGATATCTTCGACAGAAGTCAAGCACGACCCTATCAAGAGGGCCCAACGTAAAAGGGTATGTATATACGTTCAAAAACCCATCTACATGGGCCATGATGCCCTCTTCCGAGGAAGGTACCTGCAGTACCACCTTTTCTCCCCATCCGCAGTCTCTTCTCACTGCCTCGAGGTGTTCCTCTCCTATTAATGAAATGGACCTCGATGTAGGCTCCCAATGGCCCTAAACATTAGGAGGTCTCTCTAACGTAAAGTCCCTCCTCAAAACAAAACATCTCGAGGTTGGCTCGCCGGACGCCGGCGGTGTACCACCGACCGAGCGGGAAGCAGAGGAGGAACTCTCTTCTTCGTGATGAATGATCTTGGGCATAGCAACCATAACTATGGTGAAACAAGAAAAGGGAAATGAGAGCTTAGGCGAAAGCTTCGAATTAAAATGGTGAAAGAGCTGACGCAGGAAGGATAGCTGCTCAAAGAAGCGGAATCCTCAAATAAGAGGAAAGCAAACTCATATATAGAGCAAGCGGCGACTGTCCGCCTACCCTAAAAAGACAATTAATTCTAACTAGGCCATTATCACTTCCGGGGAAGCGTACCGGCGGGATCACCTCGGTCACTTCTTGGCCGTGTCATACGAACGGCGTTGTCGTATTACGTTCGAAGGGTTAAAAGATTCCCCTATCAACCTAACCTCGAGATGGTGCCTGATCTCGAGGATCTCTGTTGACGATGGGCTCCAAAGAGCCATCCACATAAACCTAGCCTCGAGATGGTGGTCTGAGTCAGTTTCCACTCGAGGGCTATCAATAACGCCTTAGGGCTATCCTCATCTTAAGTTCAAAGCAAGTTTTTGAGGCCGCCCGAGTTCAAACAAACCCTCACTCGGGGACTATTCGTGAAATTCTCAAGGCTATCTTTATTTTCAGACGATCAAGCAAACTCTCACTCAGGGACAATCTGTAACGCCTTAAGGCTATCCTCATATTTTAAGTTCAAAACAATTTTTAGCTCGATTGGGAGCCACCCGAGCTCAAGCAAACTCATCCCTCGGGACTATCAACGGTGCCTGAAGGGCCGAGCTTTATTTTGAAGAAATTCGAGGCCCCGCCCTCATTCAATTCGAGCTCGGAAGTCCCAACGACCTAAGTTTATATCGGATCAATCCATATTTAGTCCAAGGAATGGCAAAGTGTTTCAGGGGATATCATGTTAACCAATCGAGAATCGAAGGAATTCCTATGTCTAAGTCCATTATTCGGACTAATCGATAAAGTCACACGGTTGGATTTTTCGCAAACACGGGCAAAAGGGAATCCGGCACAAGACAAAAGCAAATTTAAGAAACTATTGTATTAATAAGCAGCGATTACCAAAGCCCACGAGGGTCCTTACACAGAAATAAAGAAGCAAAAAACAACAGCTAAATAATCTAAAATATTCTCGAGGGTACATCTTCGGACGCAACATCTGCGAAAGCCATTCTTTCGAGGACCCCATGTCGATCTTCAGAGCAATACCTTCGAGAGACTCCTCCGAGACAGCTATAGCCTATCAAAGAGCAAAAGCTTTTAAAGCAGGGCAAATTGTGGCTTGGTGAAAAGTTTGGCGAGTACGGGTCTCGTCAGCACTACTATTGTGAAGTCACTTCTTGAGACAATTCACCGGTGTGGGATGCAAAAGTTAGTAGATAATGACACCTCACTCCATGGAAAGCAAAAGGAATAAGGTGCCACACTAGGTTGAAGTTAAGAGAGATGAGCAGCAGTTCACGATCCACATATCCTTTGATACGGAGATAATTTGAAGCCCCTCTCTCATTATTTCAGGCCAACAACAACAACAAGCCAGTACGATCCCACCCAGTAGGTAAAAGCTCTGAAAAAGAGTCATGGCACAACTGGCAACACCGCTGCCGTGTGACCTTACGGTCACAGGCTTGAACCATGGAAATAAGAGTTTGAATGAGGATGAAGAGAAGAAAAGGGTTAAAGGCTGTTGAAGAATGACTGGGTGAAAGTTTGGTTCAGGTAACCTCCCATTTATAGAAAAGTAGTAACGTAACCGACGGCGCAATCAATGCCTTTGAGAAACGTATCAACAAGCATAATCAATGTTTTTTTGGGAAACGGATCGGCGGCGATATCACCGTTTTTTGGGAAAATAAACCGACAGTGCATTAAACGCTTATGGGAAGATGAACTGGTGGGATGTTTCAGTCATAACAAAAGCTTACGTCATAAGCATGACGCCATCGCGAGAGGCTTGAGGAAGTCGATGTCAAAGTCGTTTTGTATCATTCTATTCTAAGAACTGCGGGGACTATCTATATACGGCTAAAATCGGAGAGTCCGATTTTATGGTCATTATGGCACTTCGTAAGACCATCCCCAGAAGGCTCGAGGTTTAGCTCGAGGTTCGACCCGAGGGTTCTCAATGTTCGACCTCGAAGCAATGCAAATCGATGACTATGATGAACAAACGGGAAGTTCCTAAGGCACGTGGTTAAAGCTGACCAAGTCTATTAGGCTAGTACAAGCTCGTACCGTAGCATTAAATGGCTGTACCAGCCTCATATCCTTGTAATAAATGCATATGTACTATATCGGGATCCCTCCCCCTCCTATATAAAGGGGATCCTTGTCATTTTGTAAGATCATCATAACTAAGGCTATATTGTGGTCCGGGCCCAGCCCAGGACCGGCTCAGGATCGCGAGACCACGGGCTAAACGGGCCGGTCCAAACAGTCCGGTCCTAAGCGGTCCTAGGAGCCCACTGTGGGCCGGTCCTCCATGTTGAGACCGCGAGCCCGGGACCGTTTAGCCCGGGACCGGCTGGCGGGCCTGGGCCGGTTCAATCGGGCCTAACGGGCCCAACAGCTATTTTTCAATTTTTTTTTAATAAATTGGCCAACGGTTGGAAGTTTAAAAACTAGCCGTTGGCCTGCCAATTTAGCCGTTTGGCTTTTTAAAAACTAGCCATTTGGCCCCCAAACTTTGTTTTAACCCCAAACTTTTTATAATTACACTTTTTCCCTATTCTCAACTATAAATACCCCCTCATTCTTTCATTTTTACTCACAAAATCATCAATCTCTCTCTAATTTTCTTCTACAATTGCTTACTTTATTATTGTAATATGTGAAAATTTGTGAAGTTGGTGAATTGAAGTATTCAAGTCTTCAACGATATACAATTTTCAAGAAGTTTTTCGTCAATTCGGTAAACTCGTTCCAACTCTTAAGTTTTAATATTATAGTTTTGTTTGTTTTAGTTTGTACAATTATAATTAATATGACCTTTTCTTTGAAAAAAATATTTGGTGGTAAGGGAAAATCTAAAATTGGTGAATCTAGTGGCCAAGCTACAACTCCTCCCCCGGTCAATTTTGCCTGATATTGCACTAGGTCAACAATTAAATGATGAATATATGAATGCACTTTATAATAATACAACTATCGATGAAAATGATGATTTAGATGAAATGCAACCGGATTTAGATGATACACCTACTAGTCCTGTTGTTAACCCAACTGATAATAATCCAAATGATGCCCCGCCTGACCCTCCTTAAGTAACCCCTACTTTTAATAGACAACCTTCTAAACGGCAAGAAACATCTCTTGTTTGGCACTTTTCTACTCAACTAAGAAATCAAATTAAGGCTAAGTGTAAAACTTGTGGGACTTTGATGGCTCATAAATTTACTGGAGACCATAGCGGTACGGGTACTTTGACTAGACATATAAAGACACACCCTAAAGATAAAGCTAGATTTCTTCAAATGAAAGCTGCGCAAGAAGGGACAAGTGTAGGTACTCAAGTTAACCCTAGTACTGGGTCAAATCTAGTTCAACCGGGAATTAACATTGTTACCGGTGGCATTTTATATTACGATCCAAATAAAGATCGTGAAGAATTGGCAAAAATGGTTACTGTTATGTGCTTACTCTATAGTTTTCCTTCTAACCCTCACTTTGCGCATTATATTAGAAAAGTTTTTAATCCTACTTATAATGGATGGCCTCGCGCAATCGTAAAGAGCGATATTTATAAATATAAACATGAATATGAACAATATTTGCGCTATTTATTTACTCATATAGATTGTCGCATTGCTATTACTACTGGTATTGGTAGAAGTGGTAATGACTGTGATTATCTTACTGTAACCACTCATTGTGAGGAATGGAAAATGAAAAAGCGCATTATTGCTTATAGAATAATTAATTCACGTCACACAGGTAAGTTTATTGCTAACACAGTTGCAGATATTTGTAGATATTTTAGCATTAGAGATAAAATAATGTCACTTTTCAATGGATAATGCTTCTAGTAACACTAATGCTATAGGCTTGCTTACAACTACACTAAATCCTGCATTTAGTAATATTTTTCATGTTAGATGTATTTGTCATATTTACCATTTAATCGTCGGTGATGGTATGAAATTTTAAATGTGGAAATTGAAAAGGTTAAAATGGCTCTTAATTGGCTTTTTTATTCAAACCTTAGAAGTAGACTTAGAGAATATTTTAAAAAATATGATGAATTTGGCCTTAGAGAAAGAAAAGTTCCTAAAGCTTGTCCGACTATATGGAATTACATGTATGAAAGTTTAGTTGCTGCATATGGATATAGAAACCCAATAAACGCAACGTTTAATGCTTCTTGGACGGAGTTCAGGGGTTCTCAAGGTGATAATATTGGTGATACTTCACAACTAAATGAGCTTCAAGTTTATTTGTCGCGGGGACTTGAACCAGAGAATCCCGACGGCTCCTTTGATGTTTTGGAATGGTGGAAGGACAAAGAAAAACACTATCCAGTTCTTTCAAGGATGGCTTGAGATATTTTAAGTGTTCAAGCTTCAACAATGGCATCGGAGAGCGCTTTCAGTCAAGTGAGACTTCAAACGGTGATCATAGAGCGTCTATGAGGGAGAGCTTAAAAAATCAGTACTCTTCACAGATTGGATCCGTTCGGAAAAAAGAAATTTTGGACTTGCTGAATCACAACCGGAGATAGACGAAGCTTATGAAGAAATGCTGCGGAACTTGCGGAGGATGCTGCTTCGCCCGGAAGGGTTGATGAACAAGCTTCTTTTCCGCCACCACCAACGGAAATTCCTCCGAACCTTGAAGGATTTATGAAATTTGTTAGAGATTATATGTAGACTAATATGTAACTTGTATTTTGGCACATCTTCATTAGTTTTTTTTCCTTTTAATGGTGGTATTCGCGCCTTGTTGTGCTCATTCCATTGGGGGGAGGAAGACTAAGAAAGATATTGCCATTTTTTGTTAATGTCGTAATAATAAAAATTATAAAGCATTTTCTTTAATATTTCTTTACAATTTTTTTGTGTTTAAATTTGAATTAGAAGATTTAAGTCACAATTATATAAGGGAAAATTTCACGTTAGAACAATTGGGCTCCCTATTTTTCAATTTTATAGCCCATATTTTAATTTACAATCAACTAGCCCAAAAATAATAGGCTAAGATTCAATATCCAACTTCTATAGATTCTCAAAATTACTATTTAATTTTTAAAAAAGATTCCTCACGCTTTTAAATTTATTTTCGAATCAGTAACTAAATGTGACTCAAATATTAATTCAACAAACCAAATTCATTTGGGTGGTGAAAATTAGATTTTTAACAAGCTTAAATATGTGGGTTTAAATTCTGAATTTGATTTTATGAGAAATTTGGAGTGGGTGTTATTTAGACTTGTTAGAAATAGTATAAGGAGGTTGTATATAAAATTTGAAGTCATTTAATGGAGATTTGGACTGGTTTTGAACAAGAATTGCAACTGAAAATCGTGGAAGAAGTTCGTCTACAGACGCTTGTATAAAGGTGTATAAAAGTGTATAATAGTGTACACTCATATACACTATTATACAAGATTATACATAATTATACAAAAAACTGACTTCGTCTTCTTCCTTGCGTCTTTTCTGAAATTTAACTCAAATCTTGCTCAAATCTACTCCAAATCACTTCAAATTTAAATTTTGAACTCTTTTTGATATTTTTAATCAATTGGAACAACACCCAATCCAAACAACTTACAAATTCAAAAAAACCCATTTTCAAAAGCAAAGCTTTGAATGGTCTCCAATGGTGAACTTCTACTCTTCAATTTTCTTGCATTGCAAGCAGGTGACACAAGAGGAGAAGCAGAAAATACACGGTCCCTTGAAGCATATGTAGAAGATGTGAGAAGAAGAGAGAGTGAAAGCAATGGTTGTGAGAACATAGATTTAACTCCATAACTTTTAGAAGCAATGGCTGTAAGAACACAAAATTTGAATTTACTAGTGATTTCAAAAGCACAATATTTCCAACTAAAATCAATAAAAATAGGACGAAGGGAGTAATAACAATTGACACTCTAATTTTAAGCAATTGTAATTGAAAAATACGAGCAGCAAAGAAGAAGCTTTTAGAAGACCTCTTCCTGGAGAGGATATGTAACCGCTACATAGATATGGAAAGGTCATAATGCTTAAGAATTTAAAATACCGTTTCAGTTTTCAAAACATTTATAACGTGGGCTAGGTGGGGTAAAACTTAAAAATATGGGCCATTTTTTGTTATGGTGTGAAGTCATGTGTATTTTCTTGTAATTCTTTCATTATATAATATAATTTATAAGAAATTGCCTTAGATAAAAAAAAATTCAAAAAAAAAATAACCCGGAACACTTAGGCCCGTTTAGGCCCGTGGGCCCGACCCATTTGGCCCGGGACCATGTGGGCTTAGGACCACAGCGGGCTGATTTCACCCTCCAGGACCGTTAAGTCCGGGACCGTTTGGCCCGGGACCGCTTGAGCCCGGCCAACCAGAGCCCGAGACCGTTTGGCCCGGCCCGTTTAGCCCATTTAGGCCCGGGACCGGACCACAATACAACCTTAATCATAACATTCAATACAAGAACAAGAACATTCTCTGCTCTCTAACTTAAACATATTCTCCTTTGATTTTATAGCTTATATTTATTACATCGCTTATATTTATTACGTTTCATTGATTGTTCTTCATTTATTACTCATCATTGATCATAAAGAGCCTTCATTAAAGCTCTTAGAACTGTTAGTCCCTCATCGGCTGTCCACAGCCTAACGCTTAGCTCGACCCCGAGGCCCTGATTCTCAGTTACTCGGTTTGCTTGACACACTACCTTCAAGCTCTTGTCTTTTTTTCTAATCTCACACTTAGCATCTACTGTCTAACAACTAGCATAAGAATAAATCACGTATTTTTAGAACCACAAAATCAAATCTAATTGTAATTACTATTTTCAAGGTAAACAACCATCATGTGAGAGCAAAACTACTACAGGCTAATAAGTGTCTGGATTCATTGATGCTTATCTTTAAGATACAAGAGAACTTGTGATTTTTTTTGTTGGAATTTTATTAATTTCTATGAAACACATTTTTAAGAAACTTTTTTAAGTTACTGTATAATTTTTTGCAGGAAGGGAGATTCATTTCATTACGATATCCCTCCTTTTCTGACAATTGTCATTTGACTATTTTGGTACAACTTATGGTCGGAGATACTCTTGTAGTAAACCAATTGTAACATAGTAAAAAATAATACTGTATTATATCAGACTAGTTATTTATTTCAGCCAAAAGAAAAAAAGAAAAAGAAAAAGAAAAAGACCAACTCTATTATAGAATGGGTTGATTCTAAAACCCTAAACCCCAAAAACCATCCCCCTTTTCTCTCAGTCTAAGTCTCAGGTTAACAAAAAGGCTTAAAACTAAAGAAGAGACTCTCTCCTTTAGAAAACCGTCAATACTACGCACGCCGTTGCAGAAGAGAGTTTACAGCTAGGTTTAAGGATGGCGACTTCGTTGGTTGCTCAACTGCAGCGGTTAGCTGTCCCGGATTCTGAGCAGCCGCGTAAACGGCCATTCACTCGACCTTCAATCTTGTTTGACCCTAAAGAAGCCGCTGATATTGAGCTCGACGCCATTCTCAACATTGCTCTCTCAGGTCCCAAGCCACCTTTTAAAATATTCAATAATTAGCTGGACTTCTATTGCTTTTGTTGTTGTTATTATTAATAATAATAATAATAATAATATAATTCATTTGTATTGAACATCATCTAAATGAAGCTTTTGCTGGTGTTTCTTACATGCAATTCAGGTTTGGAGGTGTTAATAAGCATAGAAGAAAAATTTAACAAGTACAAAAATGACTTGTTTAGTTACGGGAGTAGAGAGTTGGATAGAGATTTGATGGGCATTGACGAAAACAACCGAATTAATGCATCAATCAGTTCCTACTTGCATTTGTTATCAGGATATTTCGAGTTATCAGCAGCCCTAAAGACATTAGAGTACTTGATTCGTAGATACAAGTAAGCTAATTCAATTTTGTGCACGCACTCTTTATTGGCGCTTCCAAAAGCAAATGCTAGTTACATTTGTTCTATAACTAACTATTTCATTGATTTTTTTTCCCTACAGAATTCACATGTATAATATAGAGGAATTAATTTTGTGTGCCTTGCCTTACCATGACACGCATGTATTCGTTCGGGTTGTGCAACTAATAGACACTGGGTAAGAATGTTAATGTTTGTTATGCAGTGGAAGAGGTGATGAGATAGAAGAATATAATACCTTCTGCCTGTTTCAGGAATAGCAAATGGAAATTTCTTGAAGGGGTTAAGGCTTCCGGTGCACCACTCCCCAGGAAGATTATTGTGCAACAAAGTATACGTGATTTGGGGATCTTAGATGTTTTGTGCAATTATGTATGTATACGTGATGGTCATTTTGATGTTTTTTTTTTGTATTTTGTTTTGATGTTTTACAAATTTTATGAGTGGAAATATTTAGGTGTCAACTTCAAAGAAGGTTCAGCCATCAAGGCCTGTCACTGGTTTTTGTACAGCTGTAATTTTTGAGGTCTTAGGATCACTCACTACTATAGACAGTGACGTAGTGAGGAGAGTCCTACCTTTTGTGGAATTTGGACTTCAACCAGCCGCCAGAGGAGGAGCCGATCAAAAGGTTAGCTTAGTGGCTTCGTATGTGATAGTTATTTTACGTTATAATCGCTTCTTGACATTCTTTTCCTTTTGCATCTTGTCACCAAAGGCTCCTTAGTGTAAAGATGTCAGGCGTTGTTTGATATTCTAGATTAGAGGTTGGCTAGCTTGACCTGTAATTTATTGATATGGATGCTGTAATGTACAAGTTCTGTTTGGTTGTTAGTGCTACCCTAACAGACATTTATGCATGTTGTAAAATGAGACTGTGGAAATACAGTCATATTTGATGTGTTTTTTTGCATTCCGTTCATGTTAACTTACATTTCTAGAGTCTTTCTTGTAGCTTCCTCTTTTATCTATTTGATTAAAATGTGAAACATGTTCTGTATCGGTGAAGCTATATCATTATATTCAGACATTCTAGAGGCTTCAATCCATAGAACATTCATTGATCTTGTGGTTGGGATTCGGCTTTTGTAGGCTGGTGCATTGATGATCGTAAGCTTACTAGCTGATAAGGTAGCTCTGTCCCCTAAGGTTGTCAAAAGCTTGATGCGTTCCCTTGCTGAAATTGCTCGAGCAGATGCAAGAGATTCTACTGACTTGCAGTGGTGTCGTATGTCTTTGATGGCCCTAATCAATCTTGTCCAGGTATCAGTGTGTTTCATTCAATTTGGTATCAGAGGTGAACTAGAATTTTAGTACTGCCCGTGTCCAGGATCTTGAACAAAATAGTTTTGTCAGTGAACTCGTGAAGCTGCAATGCATAGAAGTGTTTTCAGTATGTGTTCCCTCTGATTTTGATTAGAAGGATGGTAGTTTGCGGTGCTTTCTGATATACTGTCAATGCAAATCATGTTGTGTCCTACTGGAAAGCATTCTGGACTTAAAGGACTGATTTCTTCACCCGATCATTGTGATAGTTTTGTATTTTTTATTTGGCTCTTTATCACTGAGTTACCTTAAAAAGTTATTGTTCGTATGGTCATTGATGCTAAAGAATCAACCAAGAATTAACCAAGAATTAACTACTTGTATACATTTTATGACAGCTAGATATCCAAACGGATATTAGACAGTGTTAAGTGAGCTCAAGAGCGCCTGTGAATTATGATTCTCTTTTTACTATCAACAATTTCTAAAAGCTTAGCCCAACAACCCCACAATGGGTTATAATTTACTAAATCACATGTTTATGTTTTCGGAGCATCACATGTAGAGTTTTTTGGGGGGCCCACTCGGTTTCGAGGAAGGGAGGGCTTGACCAGTCTAAGTAGCGGAGTGGTGGTTACTAATAAGCTTCCTTGTTTGATTGCAAATGGGCAATTGAAAGCTTCCTTATTTGTTATTGGGTTGGTTCCAGGGGGTAAATGGTGTCTTTCTGTTAGTCTATTACTATATTATCGTTGACACCATTTTGTTGCTGATAGAAAATTACGTTGAATTTAAAAAAGAGAAATTTTCTGTATCGGCTTACAGAAATATTTCCTTTTTTTTTTTTGATAAAGTAAGGTGTTTCATTAAGAAAAGCATCAAGAAGATACGTAGTACATAGTTACAGTAGGCCTAGTTACAAAAGAGAAGAACAAAAGAGAGAAGTAGGCCCTATACAAAGTGTCAATCTAGGACAAGAGTACTAACAAAGTCCAAAAAATGTGCAGTACTAATTACTGAGGACAGTTTTGTCCAGCAAAAAAGTTAAAGTAGGCATTTTGCCTTAAGAGAGTGATTTGGAGTTGAGATGCCATCAAGACATCTTCTATTCCTCTATGTCCATGAACACCAAAAAATGGCTGCAGGAATCATCAACCAGATTTTCGTGATGGCCTAATCAACTTTCCACAAACTCTAACTAATGTCTGCCTGTCTCATATTCTGTGGCATAACCCAGCTCAGGCCAAAAATACTGTAGTACATTTTCCATATATCAGTGGCAACTGGGCAGTGCAGGAACAAATGAATGACAATTCCCGATTCCTCCTACATAGATAGCAATTCTCTCGTGTTAAGGTTGTCTTGTGTTAGACAAGCTTCATATAGCAATCCAATTGAAGCATAACAACAACATGCCCAGTATTATCCCACACTGTGGGGTCTGGGGAGGGTAGTGTGTACACTGACCTTACCCCTACCTTGTGAGGATAGAGAGGCTGTTTCCAATAGACCCCCGGCTCAGGAAAATATAAGCACAACATTAATGAAAATATAGACAAGAAGGGACAATACCAAAAAGCCATATAAAAGCAGAATAAAAACAACAAGATAGTAAGGTGATCAACAATGAAAGAAAACAACGGTTAATCATAAAAACCTACTACTAACAGAAAGGGTGACTGTGTGCCAATACTACTGTTATGAACACTCTAGACTATCTACTCTACTGCCCTAATCCTCGACCTCCGCACCTTCCTATCAAGGGTCATTTCCTCGGTCAACTGAAGCTGCGCCATGTCTTGCCAAATCACCTCACGCCACCTCTTCTTTGGCCTACCTCTACCTTTCCGTGGGCCCTCCAATGTCAACCTCTCACACCTCCTCACCGGGTCGTTTGTGCTCCTCCTCCTAACATGACCAAACCACCTAAGCCGCGCTTCTTGCATCTTGTCCTTAATAGGGGCCACACCTACCTTGTCGCGAATAACCTCATTTCTGATCCTATCTAACCTGGTGTGCCCGAACATCCATCTCAACATCCTCATCTCTGCTATCTTCATCTTCTAGACATGAGCGATCTTGACTGGCCAACACTCGGCCCCATACAGCATCGTTGGTCAGACCGCCACTCTGTAGAACTTACCCTTAAGTTTCGGTGGCATCTTTTCATCCATCCCGCCCCAATACGATGTGTGACATCTTTATCAATCTCCCCACCCCCCTGAATAATAGACCCAAGGTACTTAAAACTACCTCTCCTAGGGATGACCTACGAGTCCAGCCTCACCTCCCTCTCCCTTCCTCGAGTCTCGCCATTGAACTTACACTCCGAGTATTCTGTCTTGGTCCTGCTCAACTTGAAACCTTCAGATTCTAGGGTCTGCCTCCATACCTCTAATTGCGCGTTCACACCGTCTCGCATCTCGTCAATCAATACAATATCATCTGCAAATAGCAATGCACCACGGCACCTCCCCTTGGATGTGGCGCGTCAGTACGTCTATCGCCAGAGCAAACAAAAAAGGGCCGAGTGCCGACCCCTGATGCAACCCCATCATAACCGGAAAATGGTCCGAGTCCCTACCATCGTCCTCACTCGGGTCTTTACTCCATCATACATGTCGTTAATCAACCTAACATAGGCAACATGTACACCTCTAGCCTCCAAACATCTCCACAAAATCTCCCTCGGAACTTTGATCGTACGCCTTTTCTAAGTCGATGAACACCATATGCAAGTCCTTCTTTCTCTCCTTATACTGCTCCATCAATCTCCTAACAAGGTGGATGGCTTCTGTTGTCGAACGCCCCGGCATAACCCAAACTGGTTCTCGGAAATAGACACTCCTCCTCACCTTTAGCTCTACCACTCTCTCCCAGACTTTCATAGTATGGCTAAGCAGCTTGATACCCCGATAGTTATTGCAATTTTGGATATCACCCTTGTTCTTGTATACAGGAACCATCGTGCTCCACTTCCACTTTTCGGGCATCTTCTTCGTTCTAAAAATGACATTAGATAACTTAGTGAGCCACTCTAAGCCTGCCTTGCCCTCACTCTTCCAAAACTCCACAGGGATTTCATCCGGCCCGGTCGCTTTGCCCTTGCTCATCTTATGCATAGCCCCCTCAACTTCATCAACTCTAATCCGCTACAATACCCAAAGTCACAACGGCTCCAGGAGAGTTCCAAATCACCCAGTACAATGTTCCTCTCCCCCTCCTCGTTAAAGGGACTATGAAAGTAGGTCTGCCATCTCCGACGTATAAGCCCCTCATCCAACAAAACTCTACATTCTTTGTCCTTGATGCGCTTCACTTGGTCCAAGTTACGCGCGTTCCTTTCTCGCGCCTTGGCTAACCTGAACAACCTCTTATCCCCACCTCGGCCCTCGAGTTCCTCATACAAACAACTAAAAGCTGCAGTCTTGGCCGCCGTAATTGCTAGCTTTGCCTCTTATAAATTGAAGCATATAACCTTAATAGGTAATTTGGTCCTCCATATCAATTTCCATGGCCGTGCATCAAGCACTTGATTTTGAGTGCAGATTTGTTTGTAACAATCTTTGACTGTGAGGATGCCCTTGCTACCCCAACACATGGTGTCTGAAAGATCTTCAACAACATTGTAGCTTTCAACTCTTGCTAGCATTTCCATCAAACTTTCCATCTCCCATTCTTGGACAAACCTTCTCAGATGAGTTCTTGTCCATGGCAATTTGGAAAATGTTAGGATATTCATCCATGATGCTGTGTTATTCAGCCATATGTCCTTTCAAAATCTGATGTGCTCTCCATTACCAGGTTTGGAGTGGATCTTCTGAAAAAATTCATTACTCAATTTTGCTAATATACTTTCAGGGACCAACTCCAGAAGGGGCATTTGCAATTTTAGTGCTCCAGTTGTCTCTTTTCCCATGTTTTGCATCTATCACCTTCTTCCAGAAAGCTTCGTAAATCATGAGATCTGGAATTACATGGCTTAACAGGATTAGTTTCGACATAACTTGTTGGAGAGTATCCTTGTCTATTAATATAACGATATCTTGTATCTTATGTATTTCCCTCTGACGCATGGTTCCTGATAAGAGTTTTGGATACAATTGAGATTTAAGATAAAAGGTAAAAGAGTTATCTGCATGCATGCATCACTTTGCTTTATGACTTGTCTTTTTTCTTTTTGGGGATAACTTGTTCTTTTGTGAAGGATAACTTGTCTATTTTTCTTTATAAGTTAATAATAGTGTTGTTGCATGCACATCTATCTTGGACCTTCATCTATCTATGCCATATTAAAAACACAAAAGCTCTTGGCTGAATGTTGACCGACCTTTTTGCCCTTCAAAAATAAAATTTTGCATAGGACAAAATCATCAATTGAGTTTTCCCTAAAATTTAGGAGTTCTAAATCAACTAAATTTTGTGCACTAAATCCTCCTTTCTTTTAAATATGTAGGAATTTCTAATATTAAATACCTTTTAAATCCTTTCCTTTTTTAAATTATGTAATATTACAGTTTGTAAGAGGCAAGTAATATCAAAACTGGAAAAAAGGAAAATCAGTAGTGAAGTGATGTGGTTTTAATTAAATTTCCGTTGTTTATCAAAATAAGGTGGCATTCGTTCTCACTGTAGGTGAAAAAGATTATATTTTGATTTTTTCCAAGTTCTCCATAAACTGATTTTTCTATTAATATTTTATAGAGCAAGCACATTAATTTCAATTTTTGCAAAACTTTAAAAAATTTCGAAGACGTTTTTCAGTTTTACAAACTTAAATTTTGTTTTTTGGAAAACTTTACGAAATTATTTTTAACACATCCGTCAAAATAAAGGCCACTTAAGCTCCTTTACATGATAATTGATGTATTTATGTTCTAATCACACAAATCCGACCTATCAATGTTAAACAAAGTAACCCAAACATAATTGTTCCAGAGGCAATTGTTTTGTACTCCCTCCGTTCCAATTTATGTGAACCTGTTTGACTGGGCACGGATTTTAAGAAAAAATAAAGACTTTTAGAATTTGTGGTCCTAAACAAGTTAAAAAGGGCCCGAGAGTATTAGTGTGGTTATAAAAGCTTCTTATTAAGGGTAGAATTGTAAGTTTAAGCTAAATTGTTTCCATATTTAGAAAGGGGTCATTCTTTTTGGAATGGACCAAAAAGGAAATAGGTTCACATAAATTGGAACGGAGAGTATCATTTTGTTTTTATCAAGCACAAGTACCGGAATAACAATTGATGAATACTTGCGGAAGCACATAACGGATTTATACCTTGTAAATTTTTATAGAACTTAAACACACTGTTTAAAAATATTTGTATATTTTTTAAAATAGGAACATATCCTTTTCTTTTACAATGTTGGCAATTGGCATGCTGGTTGAATTTCGTAAGAGTTTTAGGAATTGTGACTATGTCTCTAACTTCTTACTTCTGTTTAAAATCATTTTGTGCAGTTGCAATCTGTTGAAATTTTCCCCAAGAAGATCATTGATATACTTAAGGACATCAGGTATTATGTTGTACCCTGCTCATGTACCAAACATACTAGACCCATGTTGCCTTGGTCGGAAATTTATAACTAGCCTCTGAATCCTGTTTCTCGCTGTTTGTCTAAAGGGATATTTCGGGACTTCTAAGTGAATTGGCAGAGGAGTTCAACACAGAGAAATTTCTGGCCTTGTTTTTGGACTCTCTTGTCGAGTACAGGTGGGAATGGCTGCTTTACCTGCTGAGGAGTTTCTCTATTTGCTGGCACCTTTGACTTTAATGTTTTATGTTTTGTAGTTGTTACGATGATCTATGCCATGGGACTTTATTGTCTGTAGTAGAGATGGTTCCTTTAAAAGACTTCATAGCTCATATAGTCTCAAAGCTGCTTAACACATCTTTGAGAATATTGAAGGACAATGAATCAGCAGCTGCAGATACAGGTCTACCATTTTTAAAGATTGACATGCCCGCCATCTATTCATCCTATTGCATTTTAAAGACTTTCATTGATTTGGCAACATGATGTGCATAATTGTCCCATATGCTATAACTAGTTAAGTAGGCACACACTGTCTGAATGACTGCTTAAATTAAGTTCTATTAAATGTTGATAAAAGGAAAAAGATATATTTGGGTACTAAGAAAAGAAGCAAGAGGCGGGGGTTAAGTGGCAGATTGGAAATGAAATGAAATAAACTCCCATTCTGTTAAGTGGTGACCTTTTTACTTTGTAGTGGTTGAAGGGGTATTATGGGAAGAAACATGTAAGTGCTTTGCTCACCCTTAGTGATAGGTTCTTGATGCTCTGTAACTAAATACTTATTCTAGACTTTTTGCTCATATGATCTCAAAGCTTCTTAACACATCTTTGAGAATATTGAAGGATAATGATTCAGCAGCTGCAGATACAGCTCTACTTTGTTTTAAGATTAGCTTGCCCACCATCTATTCATCCTATTACATTTAGAATACTTTTATTGATGTTGCAACATGATGTACATAAAACTCATATATGGTATAACTAGTTAAGTCATACACTGTCTGAGATCTGTGCTTCAATATCTATTAAATGTTGATAAAAGGGAAAAAAATAAATTTGGCTACAAAGAAAAGAAGCAAGAGAAGGGGAGGGGGAGAAAGGGGAATAAGTGTCAGAGTGGAAATGAAATAAACTCTCATTCTGTTAGGTGGTGCCTTTTTACTTTGTAGTGGTTAAGGGGGTATTATGGGAAGAAACATGCAAGTATTACACTACTACTTTGCTCAGCCTTAATGATGTTGATTCTTGATGTTCTGTACCTGCATATCTGAATAAGCACAGGCTTCTCAGATCCTGTAGTTCTTGAATAATATTCCTCTTTCTGCTTTTGCTCGCCTGTATTTCTTTCTCATATCATTCTATGCTTATAATTGTCAGGGAGCCGGTGCAATCTGATATTGGTTTCTCTCCTTAAGAAATATCTGTTTGAGTCACGTGAAGCTGTTAACAGATATATCGAGGTTCGTGTTTGTTGCTTGCCTCTCCAATCTCCATATCCTCTGATGTTTTTGATCCTTTCTTATTTATGGGGTAATTGTGTGGTTCGGTGTAAACTATCTTTCTTCTTCTTTGCATGCAGGATGTTAAACTGCGGTCCAAAAATGACTATGAAATAGTTATCAGGATGTTGAACTGTAATTTGGATCTTTCACATGAAATATCTGGTTCAAAAGTTTGGTTTGCCTTGGAACATCCAAAGGTATATTTGTTTACTTTTCCATATTATATATTTCTACTTGATGGCTTTACCTTTTGGGCTGGCTACTTTCCTCTTATCTTTTTCCGTGTAAGCGCTGTGTTGCTAGAAGATAAAGTAAAAAGATATTTTACCCAAAAAAAAAAGAAATTTTGCACTTCACATCTTCAAATACATGAAAGACATGAGCATGACTGCATGATTGGGAGCAACCTTGATTTTTCCCCCTGATAATTGGGAGCAATCTTCAAAGCAGCAGCACTTTGTTGGCGGTAATATGATATTTTCCACTAAATTGACCGGAATGGGTGCAGATTCGCCCCCATTGCTAGTTTTCTAGCTGCAAGAAAAGCAGCCTAAGTTCATAAAAAATTAAAACAGTCAGAAAGATAGCATCCGTGTTGCATTCCAGTTGGTATTTTGAGTTAAAAAGTTAGCCAGGAAAATGCAGTCACCCATCTTTAAGAAACTTCACCAGTATGAATGAGTTCTTCAACTGATGAACCTAGTGATATTGGCGTTTGAAGAAGTGCAGTCATTTTTCAATATAAAATGATTCTGTACTTTGTAAATGTTGTTTTAAAGAATAGATCATCATGAGTCTGTACTTTGTGTAACTTTTGTTTTAAATAATAGATCATTATGAGTCTGTACTTTTACTTGTTGTTTTAAAGAACTTCTGAGATCAAATTCAGTTGTTTTTGGTACAAACTATTATTTTTTATGCATTTGTTTGTCTTTTACTGGCAGGCAGAGGTTCGACGATCTGCGCTTCTGGGTCTGGATGTCCGTGGTATGTTAAATGTTGAAGCAGCTGACTCTCAGGTAATGCTTCATTCCATTAATCTAAGATATGTTGTACTCCCTTTCTCAACTATTTGTCCTTTACTGTCGTTCCTTGATTTGGTGGGGAGAGAAATTGATGCTCCAATAAGATCATAAGCAAAATTGGTATTGTTACTCTTCTTTATGTGATAGTGTCTGCAAAGCTCTGGCAATTGAGCTGTATTCTGAATTACCAAGGCATTGAGCAGATCTTCAGTTTTTGTGTATTAGATATACTCCTATCAAACTATTAACATGAATAATTGATATAACTTTTCTGCGGTGACTTCATCTTTGGGCCATTTTTACCATAAGCGAAATGAGATAATATGTTGAAGACCGCAGGGTTGCAGTAAAAGTTTAGCTTATACTGATGTGATTCTTGATGATTTTCTTTCTGACGTTCAGCTATTTATGTAGCTTATTGAACATCAAGCATGCTCCCAAGTTTTTGGTTGCTGAATGCTAACTTCCTCAGTTGGGACGTTTACGGATTACAAGACATGGCTTTGTACTGTAATGGGGAAGAAAATGCCTTTGTACTATGTTTGGGAAGCTCTAGTCTTCATTTTGGTGGTTGTGTTACTTGGCACCATTCGAAATGGTTGAAGGACTTGTGCTTTAAAAGTTTTACTGGAACATGACTTTGCAATATTAATTGGTTGTTGCGTGCAGCTGTGTCTTTTCAAATAATTGTAATTTGGTGGTTTATTTTATTTGGTATGCGAGCTTATCTAGAATTTGGTGCTCATATATTCTGCATCAATATTTTATGAGGTGCATTGAATTAGTCTATTGATGAATCTCTTTCCACTACATTTCCCTAATATCTGCTCTTTCATTCAGAGATTTGGCACCATTCAAGATGCTATACTATGCCGGCTCTATGATGAAGATTTGACTGTTGTTCAGGCAGCTTTAAATCTAGAGGCATTGCCCGAAATAATAAGTGCTCCACTTCGTATTGATGCATTCAAGAATGTGCTCCAAAGATGCATCTTGATATTAGCATCAAGTATGTTGAATTTTGCATTTGGTGAATTTTGTCCAAAATTGGACCTTTATATACTAGCATTTTTGCATTAACTCCTCAAAATTACAGGTGCATCTCGTGGTGCCTCAGTGGCGGTTGACGTTGCTCTGTCTTGCCTCCAGCATGCTACAGTGCTAGATGAGGATGAATATGTGAAGATGGTGGCGGCATTAGTTTTTCCCTTTGTTATAATAATTCCAAAGGTTTCATTTAAGAGTTTCACTTGTTCCCTTTTAGCCGCAGATCTTGCATAATTAGCTTGCTGATTACTTTATTTTTTTTTGATGCTTAATACAGACCCAAAGATTAAATTTGAAAGCGGTTGAAATGGCCAAGCAAATGAAGTGGCCTTTCTATGAGAATCTGGTCAGTGTTTCTCTACTGGATAAGGTAATGGTTATTATTATATTGCCATGTATCTCTTGTTTATTATCGTATAGCAGTTCATCCGATAATGATAAGATTGCCAGTCTTGATTTGAAACCATAAATAAGTCTTTTAAGTTTTAAGAATTTCCAGTTGTGCTCAGTTTGTCGCATAGCATGTTTTACCGGCCGCTGTAATTGTTCTGTAGAATCTGAACATAGTAATCTAGGTAGTCACAAACTCCAACTGCTATTTAATTTTGCAATGAGTATTTTGGTTTATTTCTTTCTTTATATTCGGATGTAAAAATATGTGTGCATAACATAATGTTAGCAGAAATCAATTTCTGGACTTGCTTTTAGTGAGCTAGCAAATAAATGATTGCAGAAGCCTATTCCATTTACAAATTAAATCTTTCTCTTTCCTTTACCTTTGGGGGCAATGGGAGGTTGACTGGAATGCCCCAACTGTTAAGAAAAGACTTTATCGTGAAAAATCTTAAACCGAACCTTTTGTTCTTCTTTTGAACTTGGTAAAAGAAAATGAACGATCATTGAACTAATCTTGCGTTTTTTTATATTTATATTCAGAAATTAGATTCTGGGAAAATATCCTCAATGAACGTGGAAAACATTAATGTGTTAGCAAAAGCATTGTCAACACATCCCGAGGAATACTTTCCTTGGCTGGTAGAATGCTGCAAAACCTTGGAACTGTCAAAAACCTTGTTCTTGTTGGTGTTGTTGCAATCTTTCACGCTGCTCGAAACAGGTAATTTTATGACTATGATTTGATGCGCTAGTGCTCGCACTCTATCCTCGTCTTTCATTCTTGACTATGGTGTTGCCTTCTTGCATTTTCTTCAATCTCCTTATTAGAGACTCTGCTACTGATTCAAATTTCAAAACTCAGGACTGTACAAGCTAATTTTTAATATTTGACAAAGGTGTAGAGTGAGTTGAAGAGATACTTTTGCTCTTTACTGTTAGAATTCTAATGTTAGATCAGTGCAACTTTCTTTTGGAAAATGTTGTGTTTTTTACTTTTGACTCCTCCCCTTCATTGTTAGGAGATGCTCGATTTTCAACCTTCTTTGCCACTTGCTTTCCGATCCTCCGAATGGAGTGGGAGTTGCTTGAGTCTTCAGGGAATATTTCAGAAGAGGTAGCTGCTATGCTGTGATTTTTTGCCATTCACAGCAGCAAATAAATGTTGCTTGGTTTTTGGCGCCATCTTTTGCTAATTACCTACCTTACACAATCACAGTTCAACCCTGGATTATGGGAGGGAGACATTGCTGGACTTATTGAACATATGGATGCTACCAACCCGAAAGTACTCAACGGTGAAATTCTTACTAGCTTGTTTTGGAGGCTGCTTGGATCATTTAATAAAGTGGCTGCTGAAACAGGACCTTTGGTTGGTGACCCTTTTTTTGTTTTTACTATCTATTTTTTTCCTGCTTTTTGGTCACCTGATGCGTTTCCTGTCTCCATTTGCAGGATAAGAAAGAGAGCTGGTTATGCTGCTTTCGGGAACTGTTTGTTCTTATTGTATCCAGCACGAACCATGTTTTCAAGAAGCATCTGTGTAATGTTGTTGCAAAATGCAAGATCCAGACATCGCACTTCCTCTCAGAGTTCTTTACTGATGAAGGTTTTGAGACAGATCCTTTAACTTCTTCATCATTCTGTTTGAGTGTTGTTATTGCGGACTCATTTTTTATGTTCCTTGTAATTGTCATCCGTCCTTTTTAAGCTGTCCTATCTTGACACTTGATAATATGAATTCCTGGAAAGGCTCCTGCCTTACATTTGCTGTTAATAACCCATGGTGACATATTGTTTTTCCTAGTTGTAAATTTACTTTTCTCTCAAAATTCTTTACTGAGGGAGGTTTTGACAATGTTTCCTTTACATTCTTGTTTATTTGGTAACCTGTGTTGCTATCACTAATTTTACCGTCAATCCTTTTTAATATTCCTCTCTTTTAGTTAACGATTGCAAAAAGTTCCTTTCATGCAGTTGTCATTCATCAATTGTTGATGCTTAGCTTATCAATTCCTGGATAGGCACTGACCTGTCCACTACTGAAACCATTGCGTTCAGTAATGGTGGAACATTTTTGTTCAAGTTTGCATATACACTTCCCTATTCTGATTGGTAGTTTCTTCTGAGATTAAGGTCCTTTGAATTACAAGTTTTTCTGCTCAAATGAAATGGTTGCTATGCAAGCTCTTAAAGAACATTAGCATCTAAAAGCATCCGTAGAATACAAGCATGTTGAAACTACATTCAACCTCATCTATAATATGTGAAATTTAGTTAAGAAGTGAAGCTAGTAAATGTGCTATTAAAAAATTTAATGTTCGTACAAGTTCTCTGGAGAAGAACCTTGTCAATTTGTCTCTCTGGGCAATCAGTCCATCGCCTTACCTTTTCTCCAGCAAAAATTGATTTCGTTGTTAACTTTCTCTTTCTCTGAGAAAGAAATGAACCTTGTCAATCTTTTTAGTGAGTTCATGATTAGTAATTGGGGAATATTGCTCTGAAGAGTACATTCATACTGGATTTGCGGGCTTGTATGGATATACTATGCGTATCTTGTATGGTCTCTCAAGTATACTTGTGAATTATGAACTCTGCACATCAAGGGAACAAAATTGATGGACGGCAAAGATACACTTTAGGGTAACTTTTGAAAGTGATTGAACTTCCTAGTTTTGCCAATAGTGGTAGGTCTGCTGAAGTTTAAGAAAGGGTTGTTTCAGAAAAGGGGGCCCATGACAGTTGCTTGAATAATAGATTGTTATAATGGCAGAGATGCTTCCTTGATGTTTATGAAATTGGTGAGGATGGCCATTCTGGTCCAGTTAACTGTATGGAATTTTTCATTCACTGGTCTGTTGTGATCTTCCTTGAGGATTTGTGTTATTCTGTTTTACTATATTGTTGATTGTTTTGATCCTGCAGGAGTTTCTGCCTCTGTCCTTATTGGAAGTCTTCATGCTTGCACATCTCTTTGCGCTCGTCCGGATGAGAGTCTCACTTTTCAACTCTTTGCTGAATTTCCTTCGATCCTAGTTCCGCTATCAAGTGATAACCAGGTTTTGCATTTATTTCTTAGATCTAGAATGTTTCAGCAAAACAACTCAAGACTGTTCTCCTAGTAAATTTTCAGGTTGACCTCTTTTTGTAAAAAGGGACACATTTTAGCTTGTCTTTTTATCAGAGGAAAGAGGAAACATTTTGTTGCCTATGCTTTTGATGGTGTTCTGTTTCACGTATGTAAACGACATACTATTCTTTCTATATATAGGATGTGCGCACAGCTGCAATGAACACCATTGAAGGACTTCTCTCCTTGTGGTCGCGTGTTAATTCATCCAGATCTAAAAATGGTATTCCTCAGTCATAAGTCAGTCAACTCTCCTCTATTTTTTGTGTACCACTCTTGTGTGGGGCATTTTTCCCACATCAACATATTAGTTCTTTACCCCAGGAAAAAATAAAGGTTCTCTCATGATGTCTTTCTCTTCCATATGGCATTAACATTATGCAAAATGACAGGTCTGCACGCTGTCTGGGTTCATTTTTTGGGAGAACTATTGGGCTTAATAGTTCAGCAGAAGAGATTGCTAATATCGGACAAAAATGTCCTCTCATCATTGTTTTCATCATTGCTGGGCTCGTCCAACGACTCTCTCTTAGTGCAACACAATATTGGAAAGAGGTTGGCTCTGTGCTCCATTAAGACCCATCACTTTTTGCAGTAAATGTTGCATTCTTTGCTAATATCGGACATATTTCTGTTGCATTTCTTTGGCAAGTTACTGCACGACCAAAGCCTAGGAAATCTGAGCATTTATTATAGAATTAGTAATATCTAGATTTGTTGATGTATTTGTTGAACTTGCATGCAAGCGTGTGCCCTAGTGGTCAATGAAGCAGCTAGAAACCATGGGTGGTCGTTCAAACCCAAATGGAGATAAAAAACGACCAGTGATTTTTCTCTTTTGTCTTGGTGGGCAAAGTTACCCGGTACCTATGTTGGTGGGAGGTAGCAGGTACCCGGTGAAGGAGTCGAGTTACATGCAAGCTGGATCGCATGCCACTGTTAAAATTTTTTATCTGTTGAAGTTGCAGCATTGATATATTTTTTGGTTGAATGTGAGTAGTGGGATAATTGATTGTTTTGTCATTGTGGTGTCACTCTGAAAAGCTTTGTGGAGATTTCTGTAGATCCTTACAATTTAACTTTTTCTAAAAGATTGCCTTCCCACTTTTCTCAGGCCTGTAGCGGCTGGGTCTATGTTAACTTTTGCTTTTATCTCTCGAAGTTGGCAAACCTTTTTGCTTAGTTGTATCTTAGTATTGCTGTGACCATCTCGAGCGATCTTTCCCCTTTCGGACATGCTTAGTCAGTCATAGTTGTTAACTTATTTCTACATTTCTCTGTAACTTTTAGAGGAGTTATATTACCACTTGTTCTAAAGCATGTAGCTGTGTGTACTTTGCAGTTAATAAAAGGTCAATATTTCTGGTGAAGGAGAACAAACCTAACAGACCCTGTTGTGGTTTTTTTTTAAATTTTTTTGTAACGCTTTTGAAAAATCTTCCGCAGAAGACAGTTTTATGTATAAATAACCATAATCGCTGTAGCTTGAGCTTTGTCTATTTATTTGTCTATTAGAATCTGTTATTAATGATGGTTGGCTTTTTGTTGATTCGTAATGGTTTTTATTAATGGTTGTTAAACTTGGGGCTTGTTGAAAGGCTTATTCTTAGAGTCTTGTCAGATGTCAACATCATCTTATGTACAATCACCTTGCATTAATGGAGGTTGCTTATTTTTCCTTTTGCAGATTTGATCAGACTACTAAAGATGAAATCCTGGCTTTCTTGATAGGTTCTGCCCTTAGATATTCTGCGTATGCTAAGGTTGGCCTTGATAATATGTTTATACATGCAATGTTCTGCTTTATTTTATTTTGACATAGTCTACAACTCTTGACAACCTGTATTGCAGCTGAAGATTTTGTCGTTGCTTAAAGGCGTTGGAGATAGGGTTATACGTGTTCATGGTGTTGAGTCATTAATGCTTGCTCTTCTTGATAGACGCCAGAAATGTCATATTCGGTTTGACAAGTCATGCCATAAGCTGTCACAAGTTGAAGTCACTATTCTTTGTCTTCTACTGGAGGTAAAGTTGTAAAATATCTACAGCCCTTCTATTAGCTCCTATTATGTTGATCTAAGCTTCTCACAAGTTTGACTTGGATTGTCGTTGTTCATAGATGTGTATAATGCCTTCTACTACTACTGTTGGTGACCTTGGCTTCTTGGACCCAATATTAAAGGCCTTGCAGGTTAGCTGACCTTTATCCTTACCCTCCCACCTTTTGGGCATGTACCTTTGTAGATTTTTGTACTTTGATGAAGCTTAACCTTCCAAGTATCTTCTGACTGATAATATGCCATACTTTCTGGCCCTAGGTCAGCAACGTGTCGTCCGTAGACCCTGCTGTTCTGAAGCCTTGTATGACTGTCCTGGGGGTTCTTAGCAATTCCTTCTTCGCAAATCTGAAGACTGGCACTCAGGTTAATGATTGCACATTTATCACCTTTGCTCTATATGCAAAGACGGATTTGAAGCAGTTTTCTCCTCATTTTTTCTCATGGATTTTTCATCTTAGCGAGCCAAAGGATGTTCATGTTAAGAAAAAAAAGAGAGCTGATTGACGCATGCTAGTGCTCCAGTACTTGCTCAATAATATGTTTTCTATTACTTTGGCTATATATATGTGCGTGCGTGTGTGTGTGTGTGTGTGTGTGTGTGTATGTGTGTATTCTTTTCTTATTTGGCTATTTTGCATATATGAAGCTGTTCTTTTGGTTATTTCTATGTGTCCATTGCCTGATATATACTCCCCATTCCATTTAGTTGTCATGTTTACTAAAATAGTTGTTCCAAAATACTTGTCATTTTAGAAATCAAGAAAGAATTAATTATTTTTTCCACCTTTACCCTTACTCTAATAAATGGGGAGTATATTGATGTAGGGAAAGGAAGGCAAGTAATAATTGAGCTGAAAGAATAAATAAGGGTAATTTAGTCAAATTCTCCTTTTAATTGACGTTTTCTTGAGGGCGTGCATAAGGCAAACATGCCAAGTAAAACGGAACGGAAGGAGTACCTAATAAAGTACTTGCGCTGCTTGAATTGGATTCAGGGCAGAATTATGCCATGTAAACAATCTGAGAATTTTGTTGGTGTTCAATGGGTGATGCCAAGCACTGTAAAAGGAAATGTTATATAGCTGGGCCGGTTTCCGTAGAAGAAGAAAGCAAAAGGCGTGGAAGTTCGCCCCGTTAGCTCTCATGTGGATAGTTTGGGGGGAGAGAAATAGGAGAGCTTTTGAGGGGATTGAGTCTCCTTTTTCACATCTTAAGAATAGTCTTTTATCTTTGGTCGCTTTTTGGTGCACTCATATAGCCCCTACTTGTATAGAAGACTGGGCTTCTTTTGTAGAGAATCATGTTTTGATGTAAATTCTCTACTTTTTGGTATACTTCTTGTATGCGGGAGTTTCTTCTCCCTTTTGATTAATACAATTTACCTTATCAAAAAAAAAAAAAACCATCTGAGAATTTTCACCGAGTCTAGTATTTTAAGGGTTTACATGTGGTAAATGCATTTTAAGCCTGTTGTTAGGTTAACTGCCTTTGTGTTTCTGTAGGTCTACTGACCAGCCAGCATAAGTTTATAATGCAGCACGTTTTCTTATTGTCTATGGCAATGTAGTGATGGCCTCTTCAAGTCTGCTACCTTAAAGAGGATAAGAAGGGGAAACCATAGAAATAATTCCATTTCTGGCACTCTCTTGTTCTGGTGAAAAAGAGGGAATAGATTCTCTCTTCTATAAGTGGGAGAGAGTTTTCTCCATCACTCATAGATTCTCTTCTCAATCTTTACTGATAAAGATATACTTCTCATTGAGTAATGCATTTCTTTTTGGTATTTCATGCTGTCTTGGCTTCTTTTTATCTACTTTTGCTACTATTATATTCTTTAGTTTGTTGAGTGCATGCATGCCTGATAGGAGTTTCTCCTCCATTATTATATTCTTCTCAGTCGCTTAGTATGTGGATGCTTCATTCTTCATACTGTCTAGACTTCTTTGACTACTTTTGCTGCTATTCTCTTCTTTCTGATGGTAGAGTGCATGAACTTGAATCTCTCTTTTTTTTTTTTTTTTTTAATTTAACAAAAAGTATGTTTCCTGGAAACTTGTATTTGTCAATGTCATTGATTATGGTTTGAATTTTCAGGATCTTGTCTTTCGGCATCTTGTAGTCTTGTTTAGCAGTACCAATGGGGATATACAAAAAGCTACAAGAGAAGCCTTGCTTCGCATTAATGTATGTTCCATACTTTCTTCTCATCTGATTTGCAGTGATTATTCATTATCTAAGCATGTTCCAAGTTCATTTTGCAGAATATCTGGCACCAATTAACATTCACTTATAAGAAGTCTATGTGAAACTAATATAGCTCATTGAAATGAGAAAAATGTGTCTATAGAACACCCAAATCCAAAGTCTAACTCTGTGTTCTATGACTTTAAAGCACTCTTTTGCAGCAAGAAGTCTTGCCAGCACAATTACTTACTAATAGTACAGTGTGTCTATATCTTAACTGAAGCGTATAGGTGACAAGTTGGTTATGTACAAAGCACATAGGTGAGAATGCTCGCGGCAATAAACGATAGACTTGGGAATCTGTCGGTGTCTTCACGTGTAGATTTTTGTTTGGCACTTGGTACATTCGAATAACCCTTAGAACATTGCTTGCTTCGTTTGATTTGGAACCTGCAAAAATTTAAGGCTTTCATATGGTCTCTGCGTTCTAGCTTATGGTAGACTTAACCCCAATTACCAATTGTAATTGAGAAGACCATACAAGTCCATTAACCCTAATTTTGTGTCATGTGATAGGGTGGTAGTTAACCTCAGTTACATGTCCTCTACATTGTAATGTATAGGAGTGTTCAATCGGTTGGTTCAGTCTCTTTTTTTTTGAGTACTCGATCCAGTTTATTTGATTGTCGCTGTTGGTGTTTCGTTCAGTTGTTCTTTTCTCGGTTTGATTTTCCCAATTCAGTTTTCCAGTTTGGGACCCAACTAGTCTTGTTTAAAATTACAATTTTTTTTAAATACATAAAGTCGTTCTCTTATGGTAAAGAGAATCCAGTCTTTCCTGATCTTGTACACCTCAATGATATACTTCAATTTGTGTGGAAAAATTAGAATTTGATCATTGTGCTCTCCAAATCGGGAATAGTACACAAATGCTGTTCTCAGACAAGGGAATCATTCCTCTATAAAAAAGGTATCTTTCTCGTGTATATGAAATTGAAACCAACAATTATGCAAGAAATCAGAAAGATGGCATCATTAGCTGAGCCTGAGCATATTGTGGGTTGCGTGAAGCAAATGATCAGACACCAAGAAAGGGCTCTGAAGACAACGACAAGATAGTTGAATTACTCAATATCAGATATGTAAATGTTTGTGCAGAGAAAGGCAAAAGATAAGCAGTTGGCTGATGCTAGTGATAAAGGGAGTAAGGGACTAACTCTATGGATGATTATTACACTACTGAAATCACTTATTTTGTACCTTGAGCTGCAAATTAAGAAAAAGAATTCATCTATGCGATTGTCAGAAAATAATGTTAACCAGTGTAGGAAACGCAAAAGAGTGTTTAGGCTGAGATCAATAAGGAAAATAGTATACCAATTCCCAGAATTTCATAAGCAACAATATGTAAACGAACACAGAATGGTGAGTAGATTCTTCATTTCTCTAGTGAGTCAATGCCACCTAAGGAGACATTGGCAGACAGAATGGAGAGGAGAATGCAAACACTAACGGTAACCTGTAGTGGAAAGCTGTTATGTTCATAAATAAACAACCGAAAAGAAACATAAAACCGGAAAAAACCAGATAAACTGAACTTTTTGGTTGAGTCAGTTTCTGTCAGTCAATTTGAATAATAAACACCTTTGTCCTTATGCTAAACCGAAGAATATACACCGCAATCCATGAGCTAAGAATAGGAGGGGTCTTGATGGTGTAGAAACTGATTTTGTATATATGAGGAGTATCCTCTTATTCTTGGTTTCTTTTTAGCGCAAACCATGAGGTTCCAATTTGTATAGAACATTAGGTGTACTTTGTAGACAAGCATATTTGTGTGCAGGCTCTCTTCTTTTTTGGTATACTTCTTTTATACGTCTCCCATACATTCACAAATTATTTGGCTTTATCAGAAAATGCTAAGAGAATATTGCAGATGTCTTTCAGCAAATTTGGTTATTGTTCCATTCCTAATCAGTATCAGTTTTGTATCAAGTTTGGGGATTTGGTGGGGGTAAGAAAAGATGTTATAGAGGTGTATAATTTTCACAAAAATGTGTTGTGTCTGGATGGGTGACAGGATAGAATAGTTCAAAGACAATCTTTGTCTATTGAATGATCTGAGACAATATTTATCTGACTATCTTTGTTGCTTAAAATTGCTTCCCTGTGACACAAGCAATGGGGACTACTACATGAAGATAGATTTCTATACTGACTGAGGATTAGACAATTTGTGTACCTTGTAGGAAGTGTATATAATTATGTACTTGCTGTTGATTTTGACTTTCTCTTCTTCTAAAGCTGTACATTAGAATTTGATGACAATGGTCAGATTTGCCATCACGATATAGTTGATGTATAACATCCTGTATTTTGGCTCATTATGTGTTATAATTCCAAAGTTCTATATCCTTAAGTAATTAGCAACTGAAGCCAACCCCTGTTAGGAATATTAAGCATGTTAGAGTTATTAATCTGCCTTGTCGCACCGTCGTGAGTTAAGTTGGTGCCAAATCATCTTGTAGTTCTGCTAGAGAAGGAGTGTATCTTCCACCCGCTCTATATTCAGCAATGACATTTAGATCTTTTTTCTTCTTTTGTCCGCACCCAATGTAAATTATGACATTTTACTATGTGCAGGTGATTTGTCTTTTTGCCTAAAATTTGAAATAGTATTTAACTAAAAAGATGCAGGTGTTTATTTTTTTTTGTTTTGTTTTATTTCATCATCTTCTATTTCAAATAATTTTATATGGACAACATAACATACTGGTTGTAGACCCGGATAGAGACTCCTTTTTGCAAGTAGATTTACTTATTTGTCTGACTTGATTATATATGGCCATGGAGCCTCTGGTATCTTTATATCGTGTACTACCTGGTAAGACTAATTGGAGAACTAATAAATTTGTAGAATTCAGTCTCTGGAGTTTTCCTTTTCAATGCAAAGTAATGATAGCTTGTGGGAATTGACTTATTTCTTCTTCCAGATCACTTGCTTGATTGTTAGTCGGATTCTTGAGTTCATTTGTGAGCAGAAAATTTGTTCAATTGGGTCGAGACATGAAAAGAAAAAAAAGAAAGGAATTGTCTACAATAACCATGATGTTTGCCTTGATATTGTTCCGGGAGGTGGAAATGTCGTTGCTTTTGTTGGTTCTCTGCTTGATGTGTTGCTATTGAAGAGAGACATGGACAACAGGTCAGTTAACTTGTCATGCTATCATCTTATTAACTTATGCATGATTAGTCAATTCGACTTATCTACCTTTATAGACACCCTTGTTTACTGCTGTTGACGGTATCATTAATCATTTTGTAGAGCTTCTCTCATTGGTCCCTTATTCAAGCTTCTTCACAATGCGTTCATTGATAATGAGTGGATTCATCTGGCTGCCAACCAGGATGATTTACATTATCATGCTTCATCTGAAAACACTCAGAGCATATCTGATGCTGCAGTTCACATCCAACAGGAGTTGCTCCTTATCTTGGAAGACATTGTTGCTAGTGTCACATCTGAGGTTTTACTTAAGGCCCTTTTTGTATATATGTGTTTTACTGAGTTATTTGGGCTCCTTATCCACACATCTACTTATGGTTTTGTCAGGATGATAATTCTCTGAACTTTGACGTTGAGCTACTTGTTAATTGTGCCCGTTCTGTGAGCAGTATGGTCACACGCAATCAAATTTTCTCATTGTTATCTGCTATTTCCAGAGCTAAGCCAGAAAAAGTTTTAGACCATATCTTGGAAATTCTTGTCGTCATTGGGGAATCTGCTGTCACTCAGGTCTTTCTTTGAGCATATGAACTTTTTCCTTTTCCTTTTGCCCCTCTTTTATTTTTCAGTACTCCTGTACTGTGTTAACTGTTCTGCATTTATGCATCACATTTGACTTTGGAAAATTGAACACCATGTTATACAAGAGTCACAGGACAGTCTGCATGTTGAAACTGTAGTTGAAACTAGAAGCTCAAGATTTTTGAAATTGAACACTAGATTTATGGTATTGATTGTGTATATATTTATGTCATTCTCACGAGCGGTTTTAAATCCTTAAGTTATCTTTCTACAGTGGGACAACAATTTTCAACATATATTTGAGGACCTCATATCTGCAGTTGTACCGTGTTGGTTGTCTAAAACTGACAGTGCCGACGCATTGCTTCAGGTAATATGGGTAGCATCCCCTGGTAGATGCTGTATTCATGGAACTTATTACTGATTCTGTGAATGTTTGCTTTTCCAGATCTTTGTAAATATTCTGCCGCAGGTCTCTGAACACCGGAGGATTTCAATGATTGTGCACGTTTTGAGGTACATAGTTCACATTTTTGGCTATGATAGTTCTCTGGCTGCATCATTTTCTTTAATACTCTTCTCTTGCAGGCATTTGGGTGAGAGTGTTAGTTTAGGATCATTGCTCTACCTCCTATTTCGTTCGCTAGTTGCGAGAAACTGCTCCTCCTTGCATGACAGAAGTGATCCATCTTTGAGTTACTCAATTTCACTCATAAATACACAGTGGGAATATTTATTCGCTGTGCAATTGTTGGAAAAATATTCATGCACAGTATGGCTTCCCTCAATTTTGATGCTTCTTCAGCGAATAGTAGTTAATGACAGTGATGCAGCACACTTCACGGAGCTGCTAGTTGCAGTGTATTTCATTTCAAACAAACTCCAAAATCCTGAAATTGCTTTTAAGCTTGATTCAGGGGAAGATTCAGATGACATTCAGGTTTGTATCTTTTGTAATTTCTGTTGCCCAACTGTTCAATAAATGGTTGTGAATTTCTCCTGATCTCTTGCTAAATGAAAAGTGTATGACTGCTTCTTAATTTATGGAATGATGCCTCTTCTTCTTGTATGCATGCAATAGAATCTTTTGGGTTTGTATGCAGATGAGTATTTTATTCTGTCAATGGCCTTCTCTTTTTCTTTAATATCCTTGCAATAAATATTTTGGGTTCATATACTGGTCATTATGTTATAATTTTTTTTTTGAATTTTATTTGAGATCTTGATCTAAAATTCAACAAAGCATGGAGGAATCCAGAAATTTCAGGATTGCCTTTAAAGCTTTTCTATATACCACAATATTTCTTACGTGCGCTTGGCTGTATAGTAATATAATTGCTTGAAGTTCTTGTCTTATGCTATTTCTTTTTGTATCTGGTTAGTGTCATACGTGGACTGCTCCTTTTTGTTGCTTTCCGTAGTTGGAGTTTTCTTTGCGGACGCCATTGTCCTTATGTTACCTACAATATTCTGACTTTCCTTTCCCCAATTAGGTCCTTAAGATTTGCCTTTTATTACAAACTTCTGAAATGATTGGACTAAATTTTAGCTTTCTATAGATATATGATTGCATTGGCACAACTTGTGGGGCATATGATCTGTGTATGCTGCGTGGATGTAGCTAGATGCAGAGGCAGAGCTAGCCTATTATGTGTGGGCTCAGCGAACCCAGTCACTTTTGCTTAAACATTGTATTTGTACCAGGAAATTTATTAAATATGTACAAATGTCTAATTGCGAACCCAATAAATAAGATGAGTTATGAGTTCCGTGGTAAATTCAGAACTCATAAACTTCAAATTCTTGCTTCGCCTCTGGCTAGATGCCATGTTGCTTTGAGTTAGAATGCCTTTTATACTGAGATTTGATCACCTAAATGCCATGGCAGATTTAGCTGTTGTTTTTTCATGCGCGTTTGGATAATATTTCCTTGTTTTCTTGTGCATTTGCATAAAATTTTTCCTTAACCCATTTATTTTTATTGCTGGTGCAGTTGACAATTGGGGCAATCATGAAGGAAACTGTTTGTCATCTTCAACTTGTTGACTCGAAAAGAAAGCAGAAAGGCGCTGTTTCTGTTTTCCGGAAGGAGCTAAAAGAATATATGAATTCCACTTTAAGTGCTGTAACGAAACGACTTACACCCTCCATATACTTCAAAGCAATTGTTCAGTTGCTGGGTCATGTGGACAAATGTGTGAGAAAGAAGGTAATGTAGACACTTATCCTTGTCATTGTTATTCAGAAGAAAGAATTCCCAGTCAGAAAACATTATCTACACTTGTGATGGCTGCTATCTTTGGGAGCTTAGGCACGTTACATGTCTTACATGGTGGATTGAGCAATCTCTCAGTTATAAACTTGTCAAATTTTCTGGTTTTCAGTGTTTAAAATTTAAAATGATTTCAGCATTGGGCCTCAACTTTGGGGCTATTTCCTGCTGGAAATAATATAATTTATTGAGTCTCATTCTTTGAAATAAAATATCTTTGAGCATGTGACTTGTGAAAGGGATGTTGTTGGAACTTGTCTTGTTAAGCTATTATGGTTCAGTTTCAGTTTTCCCTTGGTGATACTGTTTTTCTCTTGTATGTAATCTGATCTCTGTCTTCTATAAATAGGCTCTTGGAACTTTGTATGAGACAGTGAAGGATACTGGGTTAGTTGACTCAAAGCATGAAAAAAGGGGTCCAGCTTTGAATGCGAGGAGATCATGGTTTCATCTGGACGCGAATTCTTTGCAATCGCTGAACACCTTGTGTCTTGAGATATTAAAATTAGTTAATTCACAGAGTGAATCAAGTAGTTCTTTAAAACTGGCAGCAGTGTCAACATTGGAAGTTTTGGCAAACAGGTTTCCTTCAGATAATTCAGTGTTTAGCTTGTGCTTAGATTCTGTTAGTAAAAGTATATGTGCGGACAATTCTGCTGTTTCTTCTAGTTGTCTTCGTACAGCTGGTGCCTTGATTAATGTGTTAGGGCCAAAGGCGCTACATCAGCTGCCTCTTGTCATGGAAGGCATGATTAGGCAATCTCGCAATGCTTTGTCTGCTTTAACAGCAGAAACCAAGCAAACTGATGGTGATGTTTCCGTTGTTTCACCGATTCAGCATGACTCTGTCTCCATGTCTATTCTACTCGCCCTAGAGGCAGTTGTAAACAAGCTTGGTGCCTTTTTAAATCCATATCTCGGTGATATTTTGGAACTTATGTTATTGAAGCCTCAGTACACTTCCACGTCAGAACCAAAACTGAAGTTGAAAGCTGATTCTGTGCGAAAACTAATCACCGAAAGGGTCCCTGTAAGTTTCATCTACTGCATTTCTTGTTATGGTATGATTTCATGTATGCAGTACTTAGAAGGTAACCATGAACTTCTTATACTCATTGATTGAGCAGGTTCGTCTTTTACTTTCTCCATTGTTGAGGATATATTCTGATGCAATTACGTGCGGGGATTCTAGTGTATCGATTGCTTTTGAAATGATACAAAACCTTGTGGCTGCTATGGATAGATCATCCGTTGATGCCTATCATGTAAGGATATTCGACTTATGCTTGCAAGCTCTTGATCTGCGACGTCAGCACCCTGCTGCTGTTAGAAATATTGATGCTGTTGAGAAGAATGTCATTAATACACTGGTTAGGCTTACCATGAAACTTACAGAAAAAGTGTTTAAACCTCTTTTCATGAGGAGTATTGAATGGTCAGAGTCAATTGTTGAAGAAAATGAAAATGAAGGGACCAGAAGTATTGATCGCTCTATTGCCTTCTATGGCTTGGTTAACAATCTAGCTGAAAGCCATAGGTGAGTCATCAGCACCTTTTATTTTTTCTGATCCATGGTCACTTCTTTATGGAATTGAATTTGGTTCCGCGACATATACAATTCTGCTAATTGCTTTAGATCTTATGTGGATGATGACTTTGACAGAAAGGTTGAAATTGGCCAGATACTGAAGGTCACAGTGTGACTTCGCAACTTTCAGTCGATGCATTTGGCATATCACTCCTTCCTATTCCTCCCCCACTCGCCGCCATGCTTTGCTGTTACCTTTCCCCGCCCTCCCCCTCCTCTCTTTACCCCTTTTTGAGGGGTGAAGGTGGTGCTTTTTTGCGAGATTTCGGTAGTACGGTCAGAAATTTCTGCTACTCATTAATAGAGGAGGTTTCTTCTATAAAATGTGACTGATACCAGGTCCCTGAAACAGTAGTTTTAGCTAATGGACTACATGGTTCAGTTTGTTTTTGACCGCCCACCACAAGCTTATGATGCTTAGGAGGGCTCCGTTATTATTGGGCCTTCATCCATGCCAAAGCTTGTTTATTTTTTTATTACTCTTTTCTTATGTTTCTATTCCTTCGTTGCTAGTGTTTCCTCTTTGAGACAATTATGGCTATAGGTGTGGAACTTATTGTTTGTTATATCACCTTGGCTTCACTATGAATCTTTTCTTGTTGAGCCACTATCCAGTGTTATCAAAGGCGCACTTTAAGCGCGCTTAAGCCCTGAAGTGAGGCTCAAAACATGTTGAGCGCTTCGCGGGCGCTTTAGTGTTGTCATCAAGGCTCTAAGGCAAACTTTTTCTTGCCATGAGCGTAATCCTAGAAAAGGCGGCACTAAACAATTGATATTTCACTTTATCGTAAATTTTCTTCAATTTCCTTGTCCATATATTTTGTATTCATTCTTAAAGATATTAGTCTTGGATTACACATACATATTTGTAGTTTTTTCCCATTTGCACCTTTCTTCATTAAAGCCCATGCTTTATTTACGCTTTGCGCTTAAAGCTCCAACGGACCATAGAGCTTTTTTGCGCTTTTCGCCTTTGATAAC
Organism: Nicotiana attenuata; assembly: GCF_001879085.1. NCBI lineage: Eukaryota > Viridiplantae > Streptophyta > Magnoliopsida > Solanales > Solanaceae > Nicotiana > Nicotiana attenuata. The sequence goes on from NC_031991.1 coordinate 71,300,241, forward strand.
ACTGCCACTATCTAGGAAAAAGTTTGAGATTATTGCAATAATACTCTTGTAAAGTGATGCTTATTAGCTGGAATACTTCTGAGAATATTAGGTATTGATATTTATGTTTCTCCTCAGATCATTGTTTGTACCATACTTCAAGTATCTGCTTGACGGCTGTGTAAGACATCTCATGGATGCTGAAGATGCAAAATTGGCCCTAAGCCACAAGAAAAAAAAGGTCAAGCTTCACGAAGCCAGTAGCCGGAAGAAGGATGCGGATGGTGGATTGTCCATCGGTGTGTGGCATCTAAGAGCTTTGATTTTGTCCTCCCTGCATAAGTCTTTCCTGTATGATACTGGGACCCTGAAGTTTCTGGACTCTGCAAATTTTCAGGTAAGTTAGACTGCTTATGCCTTTTTCTCTGTTAATTGTATATTTGGAGAAGCTTACCATATCATTGTTTGCATTTACTGTTTGATCTAGTAAAACAAGTAGTTTTTCATTTTTCTCCTTTTGACAATACGTGATATTCTTCTAGTATCATTTTTTATGTATCTCATTGTCTGCCCATACATTTGTGGACGGAAACCGTCAATGAATAAGTTCGTTTTCTTTTGCTAAGGACGTCCTTATTTAACATATATGTCACTATTGTTGATAGATTATCCCGTGGTATGGTATTTGTAAGATGGATAGCTCTAATTGTAAATGGTAGTATCCTTCTTAAAAAAATATTTAGTGGTAGTATGGATAGCTCATCCTTTATTGTCAGTTTCTTGCTTAGAGCCCGTTTGGTTTAGCTGATTTAGAATAGCTGATAAGCATTAGGTGCTGAAAAGCACTTTTAAGTGCTGAAGCTGATTTAAAAAATAAGTAGTTATGTGTTTGGATAAAAGTGCTGAAATAATAATAAGCAGCTGAAGAACTGGGTATACAAAGAGTTCTGTTTTATGAAGAAGTATCTTAGGGGTAGAATAGTAAATATTTTGGTCAAACTTAAAGTGCTTATAAGCTAAAATTTGATAAGTTGGGGGAGAACAATTTATGACTTTTGGCTTATAAGCACTTAACTTTTAAGTACTTTTAATTTTACCAAACGCGTAGATAAGCCAAAAAGTGCTTATAAGCCAGTTTGACCAGCTTATAAGCTTAGCCAAACACCCTCTTAGTATGCCCAGATTGACTTTCTATGCCTGAATAACTAAATTAATATCTTGTCCAGCATTTCTTAAAATTAGAAATGGAGCTAGTTTTGAATCTCCGCAAAAAAATTTCAAGGCGTCAATGACACCTTTTTGTCAAATCAATATGTTTGCCAATTCCAATTTGTGCCTGCATTGGTATATCTAGGCTATGTATGTATGCTTGGAACTTACTAGATTGATCCGGGATTACTCTTACTAGACTAAGTAATAAATCAAAGGCTAGTTGCTTTTGCAGTCACTATGGCCCATAAATATGTCTTCTATCAATCATCGAGTGGGATGATGCCGAAACGGTCAGCGAAGCGATGAATGACGTAGGTCGCTTGAAAAGATAATGAAAGAAGAAAACATGAGTCTGTCCGATGCTGGGTGGAAGCTATTTCAGTCTTTACTTAGATTGTAGAGGTTCTGATACCATGCGAAAAAGTAGAAGAGAAGAATTCTCATTGACTTCATTAATAATGTTCATGAATAGGAGTCTTATGTTACGTACATTATGGCATGGAATCATTTCCAATGCCTAATAAGTTAAGTAAATATTTTATAATTAAATACGTAATATCTTAACATATACTACAGAATATTCTGTTATTTTTTTCTTACTTAACAATGAATCTAGAAGTGCAAACTGAATCTAGAAGTGCAAACTTTGGCATATATTCTCTTAAGGTTCTACAACTTTTGATCCTTTTTTCCCTTGTGTGTGTGTGGGGGGGGGGGGGGGGGGGGGGGGGGCTGTTTCATGATCATCGCCTGCTTGGTAAAAATTTAACCTGAAACCGAGATATATTCTGAATGCCGGAGAACATACTTTAGTTGGGTGATGTGGTGATTATTATTTTCGTCCAACATAATACAAGTTGCTTTGGATACTGTTAATTAAAATGTGTGGTAATATAAGGTGTAAAGAATGTGTGTTGTGCTAAATATGAGCAGAGGGTAGGTTCTTGCTAGCTAAAGTGGCATAAATTTTTCCCGACTGTTGTTTCATAGTTTCCCTTCAGTTGACTGACATTCCTCGTGTTTCATTAGGTTCTTTTAAAACCAATAGTGTCACAGCTTGTAACAGACCCACCTGCTACCCTGGTGCAAAATCCAAATGTGCCATCAGTGGAGGTTGTTGATGATTTATTAGTTGCATGTGTTGGTCAGATGGCTGTAACTGCTGGTTCTGACCTACTCTGGAAGCCGCTAAACCATGAGGTGATTACAAATTTTTTGCTTTTACCACTGTTTATTATTACTATTTATCTATTTTCTGTTCTGGGACCACATTGGAAAATTTCCTGGGATCAATTCTGTTTCATGTTAATTATCTGTATAAGCTTCTACGGTTCTACCACAATGACCCCCAGAATCCCTCTGTTGAAGAGAATGAGAAAACTATAGATTCTGTGTTTGCTTTCTAGTTTTCCTCTCCAGCTGATATCTGAGATCCCTTCAGTACTACTTTTAATGACTTCTGCTGATCTAAGCGGGTTGTATCATATGTCAGTTGATTACGTATTAGTTCTTTGGTTATGCTTAAAGCGGTCCTCCTAAGTCGACTTTTGCCATTTGTGTTACTATTGGTATGGGCTGTAATAAGAGATCAACTTTTTTCTTCTCTATCATGCAACTCCTTTGAACTAATTGCATCCAAAATCTTATTCTACATTTGTTTTGTTAATTCATTGTGTTTAATAATACTAAATAGAAAATGGAAAATTAAACCCATTAGGACAAAGTGTGGGATAATACTGGGAATGTTGTTGTTGTTGTTGTAAACCCACACTTATTTGTTGCGGGAATTACCCAAAAAAAAAGTTAAGTCCGCTGCTCATCCTGGCAACTTTTGGGTATAAGTTCTCAATTCTCTGTTTAATCATCAAATTCTCTTGTTCATTGCTCCTGAGACATTACCAGTGACCTGCTGAACAACATGCTAAATCGGATAAATGCATGAAATGGTAGTCTTTTAGGCGTTTATTTATATACATACTCCCTCCGTTTCAATTTAGATGAGGTAGTTTGACTCGGCATGGGGTTTAAAAAAAAAAAGACTTTTGAAACTTGTGGGGCCATGCCATTTGTGTGGTTATAAAAACTTCTCATTATGGGTATAAAATGAAGAGTTTAAAGTTGAAGTATTTCCAAATTTAGAAATGTGTCATTTATTTTGGAACAAACTAAAAAGGAAAGTACCTCATCTAATTTGAAACGGATGGAGTATCTTTTATGCAAAAAACCTGTCAACCTTGTCTTGTCCTGATTTGATTACTCATTCGCTCCTTTGGCATGCTTAAGAAACCATAAAGTTTTTCAGAGAGATTTTGACTGTTCACACTATTTATACAGGTGCTAATGCAAACTCGTAGTGAGAAATTGCGCTCCCGGATTTTGGGGTTGAGAATTGTGAAATATCTGGTGGAGAATCTGAAAGAAGAATATCTGGTCTTATTGGCCGAGACCATTCCCTTCCTTGGGGAACTGCTTGAAGATGTTGAGCTTCCTGTCAAGTCTCTTGCACAAGAAATTCTCAAGGAGATGGAATCAATGAGTGGTGAAAGCTTACGTCAGTATCTCTGAACTCATATTGATCTAATTCAATAGTGAAATCTACAGAAAAGGGTGTGCAGTGTAGGGCTCTTGCCTTCTGGCCCCTTCCTGTGTTGAAAGCTAATGAGCACCTCGCAGCATTCTGCACTCCCTAGTCCTGCATGTGGAGGTATGCAAATATATCAGCCCTTGGCAGGACTGGAAAAGCTGGGTACTGGGCTGTTATCATATTTTCCTTACTTAGAGTTGTGCACAGAGCTCGGAAATCTGAGGATGTTCGAGATAATTTTGTAGCTGGTTAGGACGTTTTCAGGATAGAGTGCGCTCATGTTTTGTAGCTCGTTATGTAGGATATTTTCTAGGATAGAATAGCCTCTTGTTAAGATGTATATACCTATAGAATTTGTTGTGGCCATCTCTCTTTTCCCCTCTAGATAGAAGGCAAAATGTTTGAAAAGGTAAAACAGATTGGTATACTGCTGTTGTCAAACAGTAAATGTATTTTGTTAAATTCATTGGGTGGATACTCAATTGTTTTTCAAGCACAAAGCAGTCCTTTTCTGTTCTTTAGCTTCCTTCATTTTTCCCTCGGGCATACACATTATGGTTGCAGTGAAAGCCTGAAAAGCTTTGATTGTGGATCTTCCGTAATAGTTCGATCTTCTGACATGATCTTTTTCACCTGATGTTTTTTGCTTGCATAGGATAAAGTAGTTGTCGTTTAATACACTTGACATTTCATTATCTAACATCATGAGCTTAGACAACTTAATTTTTTAAATTCGTTTGGTTTCATCTTGGTTGAACTATAGAAAAACAGTAGGAAAATTATTATCCTTTTTTTTGTCCAAAAAAGTTTTCAAAAAGGTAAATTAAATTTAAAGTCCTACTCTGGTGGAAACCTGTTGACTTTCTTGGCAAAACCCCCCAAAATTTACCTCCATCAGATTTTTATATGGGTGTGTATCAACTTATCTAAAACCTCATTAGGTGGGGATTACTGAGTTTGTTATTATTATTATTATATTAATTTATCATGGTTAAATAATTTAATGAGGTGAGAATAATCATGATTTATTGACAAAAGTCTATGAGGTAACATATGACATGCATCTATTGGATTGTTGGTCCCACATTCATTTGCTAATGAAATTGAGACTACTCAACCAAAGCTATTATTGGCATGCGATAAGTTAGCATTTTACCAGCTTATTTGTATATTTTCTTGAGTTTTAACGTTCTTTATGTAAGATTTAATAGTCTTAACTAACTTAATTTAGTTGGTTTCAGATGTTTGAGCCTAAATGAAACAGTTGATGAATGAATTGATAAAAAAGAATGAAAAAAGATGGAATATGGAGTAAAAGATTGAAAAATTGGATGATTGAGGAAAGCAAAAGAATAGTGCCCATAAATCATAATTTGGAGCCGATTTTAAGGCTAAAAAATGATGAATTTTGGTTAAGTATCAAGGCCTAGAAAACTCAAGAACAACGAGGAAAGGAAATAACTGATTTTGGACACTTAAAAGAGCCGAGAAGCTGCCCAGTCGATGAAATATTTTCGGCTCCACGAGTTCAGTCCTTGAAAAATACCTGAAACAAGACTTAAACTGAAGAAGCAAAAATGTGGAGACGAATTATTTTTGGCTCTTTGATTTGGCACCGTAGGGGCATTTTTGTCGGGACTTTCATACTATTACAAAATATATTCTTAGCTCATTTTCTTAGGTCATCTTTCAATTCTTGGTGTAAAACAATACTAGCATAGTTTAGTAAGAATTTGGAGGATTCTGATGATCCGACCGTCGTTTTGAGCATTTGCATTCCATTCGGTGCTTTGAGTTCGTGAGTAGCTTCATATGATGTATTATGATTTATGACTTGCGTGTATAGCTAGTTTTGATTTTCGAGTTCGGGATTGATTTGGAAGAATGATTCTCATTTAAAAGTTTTAAGTTGGAGAGTTGACCAAGTTTGACTTTTGTGTATTTCTTGGATCGGAGTTTTTATGGTTACGTTAGGTATGGATGGTGATTTTGGACTTGGGCGTATGCCCGGATTTGCATTTGAATGTTTCTAGAAGGTTCTAGCTCTATTTGGCGAAAGTTAGCAATTCGAAGGTTTGAAAAGTTCACAGGTTTGAATGGCAGTTGACTACGATGTTATCGGGTTCAGATTGTTGTTGTAGGAGTTGGAATAGGTTCGATATGTCATTTGGAACTTGTATGCAAAGTATGATTTCATTCCGAGTTGATTTAGTAGGATTCAGATGCGTTGGACGAAGTTTGAAGGTTTGAAAATAATCTTGATCTTCGATTCTTGGTTTGATGTTATTTGTGATGTTTCGAGCTTTTGGCTAAGTTTGGATTATGTATATAGACTTGTTGGTATGATTAGATGGGGTCTCGAGGGGCTCAGGTGAGTTTCAGGATGGTTTTGGGCCATTTTTAAGCCCTTTTCAACTGCTAATTTTTGGCTACAGGGGTGTACATCGCGATCGCAGAGCTCTGGGCTACGATCGCGAAGAATAAAATGCAAGATTGGACCTGTGAATCGCGTTTGCAGAGGGAAGGCTCGCATTTGCGAAGAAGAAATTTTTGCTGTCGCTGAGCTAACTTCGGGAGCTTATATCTTGCAATCTATAAGGAATTTTGAGGTGATTTATAAATAAAAGTTGTTGCCCTTTGTGCCAGTTTTCAGAGAATCAAACCGTTTGTCATTTGGAGTTTTGTACAAAAAGTTAATATCTTTATACTACAGGATGTTTGGAAAGAGTTTGGGAAGATTTAATTGACATTGTTCATCACGATCGCGGGGCTTCAAGGCCACGATCGCGAAGGGTAAAACTGTGATGGATATTTTTGGATTGCAATCGCGAGGTTTGTGACAGTAATCGCGAAGAAGAACGACTAGCAGTGTATTAAAGCATCAAATTTCGGGATTATGAATTTATTTTCTTCACTTTTTGAATCCTTGGAGTACAAGTAAGGCGATTTTGGAGGAGATAAACACCCAAATCTTGAGGGTAAGTAATTTTATCTTTGTTTATATATATATATATATATTTTCATGGATTATTACACCTAAAATCAAGGATTTGAAGAGAAGAAAGTGGGGTTTTTTGACTTGAACTTAATAGAATGAATTTTGGGTTTTGAACATAAAACTGATGTCGGATTTGGATAAAATCTATATAGTTAGACTCGTATCAGAATGGGTTGTTGGAATTTTTGAGTTTTGTTGGGTTCAGGGGTACGGGCCTGGGTTGACGTTTTGGTTGAATTTGAGAATTTTATTAAAGATTCGACCTTTATCGTTTGGCTTTGATTCCCATGACATTATTTGATGTTTTTGAATTGATTTTGGCTAGTTTCGAGTCGTTCGGAGGTCGGTTCGTGCGGGATGACGTTTCTAGAATATTGTTTTGGGTTGCTCGGTATTGATTTGGCTTGTTCGAGGTAAGTAACATATCTAAACTTGAAATTGAGGGTATTTATCCCTGAAAACTATGATATTTGAGGTGTGTTGGGGGTGACACACATGCTAGGTGACATGCGTGTGTGCGTGCACCGGGGTATTCATGATCCGGGTAGTTCTTAGGCTATCATATAATTTGTTATGCTATCATAATTCTTTGATATCATGATTTCTCCAATTGTATGACTACGTGACTTATCATTCATGCTAGAAATCATGTCTAGGCTATCTGTTTTGATTATTTGAGATATGATAGAGCTATTTTTAGCCATGTTAAGCTATTTTTCATAACCGTAGTCACACTGTTCAGTCATGATAGTTGTATATGTATGATATATCTCTGTTTTCGTGCTTTTTCTAATATGTTGTCTCACATGTTATTGGTGTCCTTGTACATGATACGAGTTTGAGCTGAATTTGTGGCACTTTGTGATATTCCATGTTATGTAATTGGATTATGTTCTGTGAGATGTTGGCATATGGAAACTTGACCGGATTAATGACTGTTGTGGGTCATAGAGCCGTATTTTGAGTGATATTTGGATCGGGTTGCATGCCGCAAATTTTGTTATTTGGATCGGGTTGCACGCCGCAACAGGCCATATTGGCTATTGATTAGCGCTTGGGAACTCGTACAGTGCTGAATGATTGTGTGTGATGGTGAGGGGTTTTGGGCAAGATACCCATACAGTGCTAAACGATTGTGTGTGTGATGGAGTGGGGAATTTGATCCATGCACCTTAAGTGTGTTGATAGTGAGTGTACCTGATGATATTACTGTGAAATTATTTACTTAACATGTAGGCATATAGATGTATTTTCCTCATTCTAGATGGTAATATGACATTTGATGACTTGACATGTAGGCATATAGATGTATTTTTCTCATGCTAACTGGCAAACGAAAAGTCTTATATGAGTTGTGTTAATTGATTTCAGTGGCAAGTTTTGACTTTGACTGTTATACTTGAAAACGAGTTGAGCATAATATCTTTTAAGTTATTTACTTTTACTGTCTTTATTATATTATCACGTGTTATTAGGGGGAAGTGCACGGTTAGACACTAATAACATATGTATTTACTTTTAAGCCACTTTTTAAAATGTCTTTAGTCTTTAGCCACTGCTTTAATAAACTTTAACTGCCCGGACGAAAATACCCTTCTGCTCATGTCCTTAACTTTTGAACTTAACTTCAGTTCTTCAGGACTACATGTCCTTAACTTTTGAACTTAACTTCAGGACTACATGTCCTTAACTTTTGAACTTGTAACTCTAAGTTCAGGGCTTCAGGACTATATGTCCTTAACTTTTGAGCTTGTTAGTCTAAGTTCAGGACTTCAGGACCTATTGTCCTTAACTTTTGAACTTGTAACTGTAAGTTCAGGACCTATTGTCCTTAACTTTTGGGCTTCTTAGCCTAAGTTCAGGACCTATTGTCCTTAACTTTTGAGCTTGTTAGTCTAAGTTCAGGATTTCAGGACCTATTGTCCTTAACTTCTGAACTTGTAACTGTAAGTTCAGGACCTATTGTCCTCAACTTTTGAGCTTGTTAGTCTAAGTTCAGGACCAAATGTCCTTAACTTTTGAACTTGTAATTTCTAAGTTCAGGACCAAGTGTCCTTAACTTTTGAACTTGGAATTCGAAATTCAGGACCAATTTTCCTTAACTTTTGAACTTGTAACTGTAAGTTCAGGATCCATAACGTAGCAGAAAACCAAACATTATTTGTATCTTTTCAGCAAAAAATAAAAATAATAATAATTGCAATTTACATATAAGATTGATGTCAAATGAAGTGCACAAAATTCATCCAGAATCATCGTAGTTTGCTATTACCTATGTTTCTGCCTCGTTTTTGTTATTTATGTACTAGTTAGAGACGGTCATGGAATATATCCATTATAATCTGTAGGAAACCATACATTCTTGGCAACAATTATGAACAACGAGCAGTCTACCAAAGATTGTGTTAAGAAATCAGTGAGAAATTAAAAGAGAGAAGAAAACTTCCACTTGAACGAGGGAAACGTAAACTTCCACGCAGCAGTTTCCTGCGCTTTACCTTTATGAAATTATGAAAGGGTAATACTGTCTTTTTATATTAATTTTAATAGACTAGTAGCTACTTTTGCTCAGCATTAAAAATGCTGGATAAAAACTAAATACCACTTTAAAAAGTGGCTGTCCCACGCAATTTTTACTGTTATTATTGGCTATTGGTGTTGGACTCTGACCATCTTCTGAGCTCGTCACTGCTTTCAACCTGATGTTAGGTTTATTACTTATTGGGTACATAGGGTCGGTTGTACTCATACTACACTTCTGCTTCTTGTGTGTAGATTTTGGAGCTGATGCTGCTGATTATGGCGGGAGCCGACATTGAAGATGTACATGCCTTCCGGATTTAGCTACCACTTGTCCTTGGTAGTATTAGATTCAAATTTTGTTTATGTATATTCCAAACATATGTTGTATTATTTAATACTGCTTTCTAAATCTAAGTCTTAGTGGCTCGCGACTATACTACCAGTCCTTGGGATATGAATTTAGTTATATCATTTGTTGACCACTTTTATTTTATTAGAACTGTGTTGATTGTTATTTGGCTTACCTTGCGGGTTGGGTTAGTGTGACGACCCGATAGGTCATTTTGAGTTCTAGCCCTTATTTTCGTGTTCTGAGACCTCTATTAGCTCCATTTAGTGCTTCTCGATTAGCGTGCGATCCATATCTTTTTTCGAAAAGATTTTATGTGAAAATTTAAAGAAAATATGATTTTTGGCTTTAAAAATAACTTGACTTGACTACGACCAAAATTCTGTAAACAACCCCAGATCGGTATTTTGACGATCCGTGTGGGTCCGTATCGTAATTTTGAACTTGGGCTTATGCCCAGAATTGAATTTGGAAGTCCCTAACTTGATTTGTCGAAAGCTAGTAACTTGAAGGTTTAAAGATTTCCTAGGTTTGACCGTAAGTTGACTTCATAGCTACCAATTTCAGATTTTGATTTCGGGAAATGGTATAGGTTCATTTTGGTATTTGAAACTTTTCTGCAAAATTTTGTGCAAAACCGAGATGATTTGATAGGATTCAGACGCTCGGTTGTGAATTTGGAAGTTCTTGAGTTTCTTTGAAATTTTCATATATTTTGATGTCCGATTCATAGTTCTAGGTGTTATTTTGGTGTTTCGATCGCGCGAACGAGTTCGTATGATGTTATTACACTTGTGTGCATTTGGTTTGGAGCCCCAAGGGCCCGAGTGAGTTTCGAATAGGCTACAGATCACTTTTGGACTTAAGAGATAGCTGGTTTCAGCTGTATCTGGTGTCTGGTATCTTATGCTTCGCGATCGCGAAGCTACTCTCACGATCGCTTCCTTATACGCAAATGCGAGGACGCGGTCGCAAACGCGAAGAAGTGGAGGGATAGGCTCGGCACTTACAAAGTATATTGGGTCGGTTGTACTCATGCTACACTTCTGCACTTCTTGTGCAGATACTAGTATTGGTCCCAACAGTGCTTAGAGGCGCGTCTGCTCGGATCACATTCACTTCGGAGACTTGAGGTTGAGCTGCTGGAGTTCGCACCTTGAAGTCCCCTTCCATTTCCTATCTTTACAGCTTATCTCATTCAAGTAGTGTATTTATTTCAAACTATGCTTGTAGTCTTCTAGTTGCTCATGTACTTATGACTCCGGATTTCTAGGAGTAGTTAGCATTGCGATACTTTTATTCACTGTGATAATTCTCGTTTAATGTCATTACTTTGAATTAACTGTTAAAAATTAGTTAATTTCTTTATTAACATCGGCTTGCCTAGCAAGGTGGATGTTAGGCGCCATCACGGTCCCGAGGTAAGAAATTCCGGATCGTGACAAGTTGGTATCAGAGCACTAGGTTGCTTAGGTCTCATGAGTCATGAGTAAGCTTACTAGAGTCTGGAGGATTGGTGCGGAGACGTCTGTACTTATCTTCTAGAGGTTATGGAGTTTTAGGAAAATTTCACTTCTTTCTTTCCCCATCGTGCGATTTTATTCTATCATTGATGTTTGAATCATTCCATTCTTTTTCTCTCGTAGATGGTGAGAACACACACAACATCTACAGCCGAACAGGAGCCGAAGCCCCCTATTATAGTCACTACTGGGGTAGAAGTCGAGGCCGGGGTTGAGCCAGAGGAGGAGGGGGAGGCAGAGCTCAACCTAGAGCTCGTGCAGCAGCACCCACTATGGAGCCTCAGATTGATCATGAGGAGGAGATCCTAGCTCAGAATGCACCAGTCGGACCCGCTCAGGTCCCAAAGGGATTTATAGCCACTCCCGTGCTTCAGGATGCTCTAGTTCGTTTACTGGGCCTTATGGAGAGTGTGGCCCAGACTGATGTATTTTCGATGGCACCAACTGTCTATTAGGCTGGGGGTGGAGCATAAACTACTCATACTCCGGAGTAGATGGATCCCATATATCAAACTCCAGCAATCCAACCAGCTGGAGTAGCTGAGCCTGTTGTTACTACACAGACCAGGGAGAGGCCTGCGATGTCTTTTGAGGGATGATTGAGGTTGGATAAGTTCACAAAGCTCATTCCTATTCACGTCAGTGGTGCACCTTTTGAGGACCTACATGATTATTAGACCGTTGCTACGAGGTGATGAGTAACATAGGTATTGTTAAGTCCAATGAAATAGACTTTTCAGTATTTCAGATGATCGGTTCACCAAGAGATTGTGGCTGGATCATGTGCGGAGCGTACGAGCTAGTTCACCGCCACACACTTGGGATCAGTTTTTGCCGTTGTTTCTTGAGAAGTTTATCCCTTTCACTTTGAGAGAGGAGTACCGTAGTTTGAGCGCCTTCAGTAGGGTAGCATGATTGTCACCTAGTATGAGACCTGATTTTTGGACCTAGCTCGCCATGTAGTTATCTTACTCCATACTGAGAAAGAGAGAGTGAAGAGGTTAATTGATGGACTTACTTTTAGTATTAGGCTACGAATGGCCAAGGAGATCGGAGATGATATTTTTTTTCTAGAGGGTCGTAGAGATTGCTAGACAAATCGAGATGGTTTATGGTCAGGATAAAGCGACAGTATCTGAGAAGAGACCTTGTCAATTCAGTGGTTTCAGTGGTGTCTCATCTGGAGGCAGAGGTTCGTTTGGTAGAGGCTATCCTCCCAGGCTGATTCAGTCAGCATTTCAGCATCCCCACGGTACTTCGGGTAGTCGTGGTTCTTATGGGTCTTATCTTGAGCAACTAGCCTACACCGCACCATCAACTCCTATTAGTGCACCTCCGATCCAGAGTTATCAGGGTGGTTATCCAAGTCGACAGGGCCAGTTCCAGGGTCAGAAGTCACAACAGTCGAGGGCTTGTTATACTTGTGGAGACCTAAGGCACATTGCTAGATTTTACCCTAAGTCAAAGGGCGGCATGCCACAATAGAGTTCTCTTGCCATAGTTCCAGCACCAGTTGCTTCACCGCCCGCTCAACCAGCTAGAGGTAGGGGTCAGGCTGCTAGAGGTGGAGGTCAGGCCATTAGAGGTGAAGGTTGGGCCATTAAAGGTGGAGGTCAGCCAGTTAGAGGGCGTTCGGGAGGCGGAGGTCAGAGTGGTAGGGCCCACCCCCATTTTTATGCATTTCTAGATAGACCTGAGGCAGAGTCATGTAACGCCATCATCACAGGTATTGTTCCAGTTTGCCATAGAGATGCTTCAGTTCTATTTGATCCAGGCTCTACTTATTCCTATGTGTCATCCTATGTTGCTTTATATCTGGTTATGCCTCGTGATTCTTTGAGTGTTATTGTATATGTGTCCATGCACGTGGAAGATTCTATTGTTGTAGATTGTGTTTATCGCTCGTTTGTGGTTTCTATCGAGAGCCTTAAGACTAGGGTAGACCTCCTACTTCTTGATATGGTGGACTTTGATGTTATCTTAGCAATGCTGGGGTTTCCTTGATTAGAGTGGAGAGGGACTCCTGACCGTTCTACTAGCAAGGTTATTTCTTATGTGAAGGCTCGACATATGGTCGAGAAAGGATGTATATCATATTTGGCCTATATTCGTGATCCTAGTGCGGAGGTTCCTTCCATGGATTCAGTACCAGTCGTGCGTGAGTTTCCAGTGGTGTTTCCTGCAGATTTGTCGGGGATGCCACTTGACAGAGATATCAATTTCTATATTGACTTGGCTTCGGGCACTCAGCCCATTTCTATTCCACCATACCGTATGGCCCGGCTGAGTTGAAGGAACTGAAGGAACAGTTGCAGTATTTGCTTGATAAGGGATTCATTATACCTAGTGTCTCGCCCTAGGGTGCACCGGTGTTGCTCGTGAAGAAGAAGGATGGTACGATGAGGATGTGTCTTGGTTATCAGTAGTTGAACAAAGACATTATCAAGAACAAGTATCCTTTACCAAGGATCGATGACTTATTTGATCAGCTTCAGGATGCCAATATGTATTCGAAGATTGATTTGAGATCTGGCCATCACTAGTTGAATATTAGGGCATCGAATGTCCCTAAGTAGCCTTTCGGATCGGTATGGGCATTATGAGTTTCTAGTGATGTCATATGGCTTGACAAATGTCCCAACAACATTTATGGGTTTGATGAACCGAGTATTCAAGCCCTATCTGGATTCTTTTGTGATCGTCTTCATTGCTGATAGTTTGGTATACTCCCGCAGTCGAGAGGAGCATGAGCAATATCTTCAGATTGTACTTCAGACCTTAAGGGATAGTAGTTATATGCCAAGTTTTCAAAGTGTAAGTTTTGGTTGGGTTCGGTTTCCTTCTTGGGGCATGTGGTATCTTCCGAGGGTATTAAAGTGGATCCTAAGAAGATTAAGGTAGTTCAGAACTCGCCTAGACCTACTTCAGCTACAGAGATTCGGAGCTTCCAGTGCTTGGAAGGTTATTATCGCTAGTTCATGGAGGGGTTTTCATGTATCGCAGCCCATGGACTAGATTGACCCAGAAGGGTGCCCCATTCAGGTGGTCTAATGAGTGTAAGTTGAGCTTTCAGAAGCTTAAGACTGTTTTGACTATAGCTCTAGTGTTGATGTTGCCTACAAGTTCGGGATTCTACACTATGTATTGTGATGCATTGTGTATTGGGCTTGGTGCAGTATTGATGCAGGATGGCTGGGTGATTGCCTATGCATCTCGACAGTTGACGTTTCATGAGAAAGATTACCTTGTTCATGACTTAGAGTTGGCTACCATTATTCATGCATTGAAGATTTGGGGGCATTATCTCTATGGCTTGCATGTGAGGTATTCACAGATCATCCGAGTTTACAACACTTATTCAAGCAAAAGGATCTAAATTTGAGGCAGCAAAGGTGGTTAGAGCTGTTAAAAGACTATGATATCACCATTTTGTATCATCCCGTGAAGGCCAGTGTGGTGGCTGATGCCTTGAGTAGAAAAGCTGTGATTATGGGTAGCCTTACATATATTCTAGTTGGTGAGAGACCGCTAGCATCAGATGTTCAGGCCTTGGCCAATCAATTCATGAGGTTAGATGTTTCAGAGCCTAGTGGGGTTCTTGCTTGCACAGTTTCTCGGTCTTCGTTGTAAGAGCACATCTGAGAGCATCAGTATGACGATCCCCATTTGCTTGTCCTTAAGGACATGGTGCAACACGGTGATTCCAAGGAGGTTTCAATTGGAGAGGATGGGGTGCTGCGGTTGCAGGGTCAGATTTGTATGCCCAATGTGGATGTGTTACGTGAGTTGATTCTTGAGGAGGCCCACAGTTCACGATATTCCATTCATCCGGGTGCTACCAAGATGTATCAGGATTTGAGGCAACATTATTGGTGGAGTAGAATGAAGAAATATATAGTAGAGTATATGGCTCGGTGTTTTAACTGCCAGTAGGTGAAGTACGAGCATCAGAGGCCTATCGGTTTGATTCAGAGACTTGAGATCCCCCAGTGGAAGTGGGAGCGTATTACCATGGATTTCATTATTGGGCTCCCATGGACTTTGAAGAAATTTGACGCAGTATGGGTCATTGTTGATAGGTTAACCAAGTCAGCGTATTTCATTGCGGTGGCGGCTACCTATTCTTCAGAGCGGCTGGCTGAGATCTATATCTGCAAGATAATTTATCTTCACGGTGTGCGGGTGTCCATTATTTTTGATCGGGACACGCAGTTCACATCACATTTTTGGAGAGCCGTACAACGTGAGTTAGGCACACGAGTTGAGTTGAGTACAACATTTCACTCTCAAACGGACGGGCAATCCGAGCGCACTATTTAGATCTTTGAGGATATGCTTCGCGTTTGTGTTATGGATTTCGGGGGTTCATAGGATCAGTTCTTGCCGCTTACGGAGTTTTCCTATAACAATAGCTACCAATCGAGTATTCAGATGGATCCTTATGAGGCCTTATATAGGAGGCGGTGTCGTTCTCCAGTTGGTTGGTTTGAGCTGGGAGAGGCTCGATTTTTGGGTACTGATTTGGTTCGAGATGCCTTGGAAAAGATCAAGATGATTTTCAGGATCAGTTTCGTACGACACAGTCTAGGCAGAAGAGTTATTCCAATCAGAGATTTCGTGATGTTGCATTCATGGTTGGAGAGAGGGTTTTGCTCCGGTTTCACCCATGAAGGATGTGATAAGGTTTAGGAAGAAGGCAATTTGAGCCCTAGGTATATCAGACCCTTTGAGATCCTTGAGGGAGTTGGTGAGGTGGCCTACAAGATTGCATTGCCACCTAGCTTATCAGCAGTTCACCCGGTTTTCCATGTTTCCATGCTTCGGAAGTATCACGGTAATCCGTCCCTGTATTAGATTTCAGCTCAGTCCAGTTGGACAAGGATTTGACTTATGAGGAGGATCCGATGTCTATTCTAGTACGGCAGGTCCGGAAGTTGAGGTCTAAGAGTTATCCTTCCATTAGACTACAGTGGAGAGGTCAGCCGATCGAGGCAACTACGTGGGAGTCCGAGTCCGATATGAGAAGTAGATACCCTCACGTTTTCACCACTCCAGGTATTATTTTATGTCTGTTCGAGGACGAACATTTCTTTTAGATGTGGATAATGTGACGACCCAATATGTCGTTTTGAGTTCTTAGACCTAATTTTTGTATCCCTAGACCTTTATTAGCTCCATTTAATTCTCGATTTGCGCGCAGTTCGTGTCTTTTTTCCCGAAAAGATTTTATGTGAAAATTTAAAGAAAATATGTGTAACGACCCGGTCGTTTCATGAGTTACAACCCTGTTTCCCCCCATTTCTGCTTCTTTGTGTATTATTCAGCGGTATTTCATCATATCATGTTGGTTGTGTTGTGTTCGGAGTAGTCTTAGAGTGGAATGAGACACTTAGTCTCTTATTTAGAAGCTTAAGTTGGAAAAGTCAACCGGATGTTGACTTATGAGTAGAAGGTCTCGGATGTGGATTTTGATGGTTTGGATAGCTTCGTTAGGTGATTTTGGACTTAGGAGCATATTCGGAATGTAATTTGGAGGTCAGTGGTAGATTTAGGCTTGAATTGGCGAAAATGGAAGTTTGGCGTTTTCCGGTCGGTAGTGGAAATCTTGATATTGGGGTTGGAATGGAATTCTGGGAATTGGAGTAGGTCCGTTGTGTCATTTGTGACGTGTGTGCAAAATGTTAGGTCATTCGGATGAGGTTTGATAGGTTTTGGCATCGTTTGCGGAATTTGGAAGTTTGGAAATCCTTAGGCTTGAATTCGATGGGTCGATGTTGTTTTGAGTGTTCCGAAGGTTGGTATAAGTTTAAATGGTGATATGTGACTTGTTGGCATGTTTGGTTGAGGTCCCGAGGGCCTCGGGACGAATTTGTGTGGTTGACAGAGAGTTTGGATTTGAGTTGGTGTTGCCGAATCTACTGCTTCTTGTCACGATCCTAAACCCAGACCCGGTCTTGATGGCGACTCTCGTGAAGACAAGGCCATCCGACACACTCCCTCTTCATTCTTAAGCAATTAAATAATAGAACTAAGCCTAAATCATAATAATAAATCCCAAAATAAGGTAGATAATACTATTGCGGAATAGACATGGCCCGACATCGGGGTGTCACAAGTCACGACCATCTACTAAGGTCTAAATACAACGGAAAATTCTGAAAATGCACTAAATACAATCTCATGAAATCAGGAGGGAGAAAAGCAGTGCTGCGAACGTCGGGCAGCTACCTTGCTAAACTCCGATGACTCTGCCTCTGAGCAACCAATACCTGCTACCGGGTTCAGAAATACCTGAAACTGCACACAAGGTGCAGGGAGTAAAGTGAGTACTTCCAACTCAGTGAGTAATAATAATAAATGCAGACTGAGTAATAAGAAATCGCGTAAAGGCACATCAACAGGCTATAAAGAAGCAGTAAAAGCCAGTAAAAGCAGTGAAACAGTGAAAATATGTAAAGTCCCTTAAGTTCAATTTAAGCTTCTTCAAAATGCCTTTTTAACAGTTAAGCAAGTAAATGACAGGCAACTAGAAAAGATAACACATAAGAACCGCCCCTCGGGCACAATATCAACAGAATTAGCCCCTCGGGCACAATACCAACAGAAACAGCCCCTCGGGCAACCACATGGAACAATCGGGCAAACACATGGAACAATACCAGCCCCTCAGGCAAACACATGGAACAATACCAGCCCCTCGGGCTAAATCTGATATAACAATGGGTACCCGCGCTCACTGGGGGGTGTACAGACTCCTGGAGGGGACCCTTACGGCCCAAGCGCAATAACAAGCCATCTCGTGGCATAATCAATCCGGCCCTCGGCCTCACATTATAAACAGAATCATCACACTGGGTACCCGCGCTCACTGGGGGCGTACAGACTCCGGGATGGGCCCCTTACGGTCCAAGCGCAATATCAAGCCATCTCGTGGCATCATTAATAGGCTCTCGGCCTCATATCAATCACAGACCATCTCGTGGCGTACAAATCTCAGGCCCTCGACCTCATAATCAACAAGCCACCTCGTGGCGCACAATATCTTAGTCCCTCGACCTCAAAATCATAAATCAGCGTATCCTCACACACACAGGCCCTCGGCCTTACTCAGTCAGAATCTCATAAGCCACTCAGGCAACAGTAAAACATGATGCTCAACCTAATTATCATTTAAAAATATCATTTAATGTATTTAAATAGAGTAAGCATGGCTGAGTTATGAAAATAGTGGTATATAACATGATTGAGTACAAGAATAAAGTCAAATAGTAAGGAAATATCAGTAAAAATTTCCTAAGGGTCCAAATAGCTGGCACAAGGCCCAAATATGGCATTCAGCCCAAAACCTAGTGATAGCAAATAGTTTTCAATCAAATACGCGGTAAAAAAATTATTTGGGATGTACTAAGTCACAATCCCCAATAGTTCACGACCCCACGCTCGTTATCTAGCGTGTGCATCACCTCAATATAGCACCACGATGTGCAATCCGGGGTTTCATACCCTCAGGACAACATTTAAAGTCATTACTCACCTCGATCCAGTCAAACCTCTAGCTCGCGATGCCTTTGCCCCTCGAATCGGCCTTCACTCGCGTCGAATCTATCCACAATCAAAACGAGGACGTCAAAATATGCTAAGGGAATGAAGCCCAAGCGAAAACAATCAATAATTGACACAAATCCCGAAATTACCAAAATCCGACCCCTGGGCCCACGTATCGGAATTCAATAATTTTTACATCAATAGATTCCTCATCTCCCCACGAGTTCATACATATCAAAAGTTCAGAAATCCGACCTCAAATGGTCCATCAAATCTTCAATCAAAAATCTAAATTTCCAAGCCCTAGTTCTTCACCTTTTGGCTTAATTTCCATGATTTACTAGGTGGAATTCACATAATAATCGAGTATTGAGTTCAAAAATCTTACCTTCAGGCGATTCCCCTTGAATCCCTCTTCAATCCTCTTCAAAAAGCTTCAAGATCGACCAACAATGGAGGAACTTAGCCTCAAATTCGCGGAAATGAGCTTTTAAAACCTTCTGCCCAGCTATTAAACTTCCTTCACTGCGATCGGGGGTAAAGCCACGCGATTGCGAAGCACAAAATGCTGACTCCCCCATTTAACCTTACACGATCGCACAAAACAGCACGCGATCGCGAAGCCTTAGCACTCAAACCTATGCGATCGCAACTGGGATCACGCGAACGCGAAGATACAACACACAGACCTACGCGATCGCAACCCACTCCACGCGATCGCGTAAGGCAACTCTGCCTCAACCCTCAACTAAGTCTACATGATCGCAATCCTCTATACGTGATCGCATAGAACAAAAGGTCTGCAACAGACCTGAAGCAAAATCTGCAACACCTCAATATGCAATTTCATCCGTTTAACCACCCGAAACTCACCCGAGGCCCCCGGGGACCTCAACCAAAGGCACCAACGTATCCCAAAACCTTATTCAAACTTGTACCAATCTTCAAAACACCTCAAACAACATCAAATCAACCAAAACACATCGGATTCAAGCCTAAGAATTTCTAGAACTTCCAAATTACGCTTTTGATAAAAAACCCAACCAAACCACGTCCGAATGACCTGAAATTTTGCACACACGTCACAAATGATATAACGAAGCTACTGCGACTTCCAAAATTCCATTCCGACCCCTATATCAAAATCTCACCTATCAACCGGAAAACGCCAAAAACTCAATTTCGCCAATTCAAGCCTAAATCTATTCATGACCTCCAAAACACATTCCGATCACGCTCCTAAGTCCCAAATCACCTAACGGGGCTAACCAAATCATAAAAATTCCAATACGAGCTCATATACTAACAAGTCAAATCTTGGTCAAACCTTTCAAATTTCAAGCTTCAAACTGAGAACTGTTCTTCCAAATTCATTCTGATCACCCTGAAAACCAAAACCAACAATTTATATAAGTCATAATATACTACACGGGGCAAGTCATGCCCGAGAACTGGCGAGCAAAGTGCAAAATCTCAAAACGACCGGTCGGGTCATTACACTTCTGCCATTTCCGCACCCGTGGATTGGGGACCATAGGTGCGAGGTCGCAGGTGCGTGGTGGAGACCGAAAATGCGGAAGTTGGCCATCAGGAGAAGAACCGCAAATCCAAACTCTCCGTTAGCCACCCAAATTCATCCCGAGGTGTGCGGTGCCTTGGCGCAGATGCGGACTTGGGGACTTTAAGTGAAAACTGCATGTGCGGTTGATTTGACCGCAGAAGCGCTCCACAGAAGCGTGAAAGGGAGCCGCAGGTGCGAGATGCCTGGGCAGAAAGTATATAAAGAAACCCTTCGCGAATTTTCGGTGTTCTTCACAATTTCAACTCGGTTTTTGGAGCTTTTGGAGGGTTTTGAAGAGGGATTCAAGGGGAAACTCGTTGAGGTAATGTTTTTGAACCTAAAACTCGATTCTATGGTGATTTTTAGTTGATTAAGCATGAAATTTGTGGAATTTAAGAGTGAAAATTTGGGGATTAGGGCTTGAAATTAGAGAGTTTAAATTGGGGATTTGAGGGATCATTTGTGGTCTGATTTTGATGATTTTGGTATGAATAGACTCGTGAGAGGATAAGGATTCTAGTGTTGTGATTTTTATCGGATTCCGAGACGTGGGCACGGGGGTCGGTTTTAGCCAATTTCGGGAATTTTGATTAAACTTGATACTTTTCGCGTGCGCTTTGTTCCTTTGGCATGTATTGATGTTATGATTCTGATTTTGGATAGATTCGGGGTGATTTGAGGCCGACTCAAGAGGCAAGGGCATTGCGGAGTAGATTTTTGCCCGGTTCGAGGTATGTACCGATTGTAAATCTATACTTGAGGGTATGAAATCTCGGAATTTCGTACTATTTTGATAATGAGGTGACGCACATGCTAGGTGACGGGCGTGTGGGCGTGCACCCATAGGGATTGTGACTTGGTCCGTTCAGTGGCAATTGTAGAGTTGCATATTTTGATAAACTCCATATGATATCTATGTGTTTTAGAAATGATTCTGTTAACTTGGGCTGAATGCCATGTTTGGGGCCTTGTTCCATACTGTTTGGGCCCTCAGGGGTATTTTACTGTTATCCTCACATTGTTTTTGATAGAAAGTGTTATCCTCAGTCATGGTTTATACATGTTTATTGTTAAATCTTGTTCCTCACTCTATTTTAATATTTATGAAAGTGTTTTGGGCTGAGTTCCCTGAGTTTGCACTGAGATGCCCGAGTGGCTTGTGAGGTTTATGAGTGAGTGAGGCCGAGGGCCAGATCGTGAGGATAGTTATGGATCGGGCTGCACGCTGCAACATTATATATATATATATATATATATAGGCTGAACGCCGCAGTGATATAGCGCTTGGGCTGTAGGAGCCCCTCCAGAGTCTGCACACCCCCAGTGAGCGCAATCGACTGTATTTATGGATCGGGCTGCACGTCGCAGCGGTTATTATGAGATACCTATTGAGCGTGAGTGCTGATTGGTGAAAGTTGAGTCCCGAGTGACTGAGAGGCTTGCCTGAGGGGCTAGATATATATATAAGTGATACTTTGCCCGAGGGTCTTGTTTTATGAAAATACTGTTTTCACTCTTCTTTATACTGAGCCTCTATTGAAAATGTTGAACAAAATGTTTTAACAACTTTTCATTGAGACTGGAGTTTTTACTAGATGTTCAAAATTTAATTACTGATTTGATCTTGTTATTCTCGCTGAGGTTTTTATGTTATGATATGTACATGATTTTAAATGCTCATCACTGCACTCAGCCTTTATTTATAATTGTTACTTACTGAGTTGGTGTACTCACGTTACTCCCTGCACCTTGTGTGCAGATCTAGGTGCCAGAGCATCCGAGTGAGAGCTGATCCTTGCCTTCAGAGTATTTTCCGGAGATAGCAAGGTAGATGTACGACGTCCGCAGCCCTGCCTTTCTCCTTCTTTTAGTATTTTATTTATCAGACTCATTTTGTATTGAGTAGACAGTATCAGAATGTATTCTAGTGGCTCATGACTAGTGACACCGGGATCGGCAATGTTTGATGTTTTGCGTATTTGTTTCTGCTTATTTTGAAATATTAAAATGAAAGATTTGTGATTTAAATGAATTAAGAAAAAGACCTTTATGTTTTAAGTGTTGAATCGGCTGGCCTAGTACTGCGATAGGCTCTATCATGACCGGGGTGGTTTGGGGTCGTGACAATATGATTTTTGGCTTTAAAAATAACTTGAGTTAACAACGGTTAACATTTTGTGTAAACGACCCCGGATCGGTATTTTGATGATCTTGATGAGCCCTAGCGTGATTATGGACTAGGGTATATGCCTGGAATTGAATTCAGAAGTCCCTAACTTTATTTGACTTTATTTGTCGAAAGCTAGTAACTTGAAGGTTTAAAGATTTTTTAGGCTTGAGCGTAGGTTGACTTTATGGATACCGGGTTCGAATTTCAATTGTGGGACTTGGTATGGGTTCATTTTGGTATTTGAAACTTGTATGCAAAATTTGGTGCAAACCAGAGTTGATTTGATAGGATCCGGACGCTCGGTTGTGAATTTGGAAGTTCTTGAGTTTCTCTGAAAATTTCATACATTTTGATGTTCGGTTCGTAGTTCTAGGTGTTATTTTGGTGTTTTTATCACGTGAGTGAGTTCGTATCATGTTATTACACTTGTGTGCATATTTGGTTTGGAGCCCGAGGAGCTCGGGTGAGTTTCAGATAGGCTACAGATCATTTTTTAACTTAAGAGATAGTTGGTTTCAGTTGTATCTAGTGTTTTGTGCTTCGCGACCGCGAAGGGGAAATTGGGCAAGGGGAAGATTCCTTCTACGTGAACGCAAAGCAGTGGAGGGATTACCCTTCACGAACGCGAACACACCCACGCGAACGTGATGGGTTATGGGGTTCTGGGGAAAGCTGGGCTGAAACTCATTGCAAACGCGGGCCTTAGCTCACGAATGCAAAGGCAAGGGGGGATAAGCCGTCGTGAACGCAAAGTGTTTACAGTGAACGCGTAGGCCAAATGGATAGTCTCCTTCGCGAACGCGTCAGGTGTTTCGCGAACTCGAAGAACACCTGACGCCCAGTTTTAAAAACTTCTAAAAATTAGGGTTTTTCTCATTTTTCATCATTTTCAAGTTTGAGCTCGTCCTAGAGGTGATTTTGAAGAGATTTTTGATCCCACTTTCATAGGTTAGTTTATTTTAACTTGTTTTCTTACATTCCATAAACACCCATTGATTTTTAACCTTTAACCTATGCTTTTTCATGGTAGAAATTAGAGATCTAGGTAAAAATTGAGGAATTTGAGAAATTGAGATTTAGACCTCAAATTGAGGTTGGACTTTGAAATTAATTACATAACCCCCACTCCATGTACGAATAAAGTGAGAAAGGGGGAGTAGTAATAAGTCATATGGAATCAATGGATTCATGATAAAGTAAATCCTTCGATGACATATTTTATCACAATTAATATTTTTTGGCTGATAGAGGGATCAAATAGTATATAGTTCATTTGTTGGTAGCTTGGAGGATTAAAAGCATGACTCTTGCTTTCCAATTGGCTATTTTTGCATTAATTGCTACTTCATTAATCTTATTGATTAGCGTACCGTTGTAGGAGTTTGATGGAGTTTAGCTGACTGAATCCATAAACCTAGAAAGTCGTTGTCACTGGTACTTTTTTATTTTAATTTTACTCTATAGGTAGGTATCGGCGGGGCTTGCGTAATGTAGTTGTAGTTAAGGCTGAAGTAGCACTTTTTTCGGGAGTGAATTGACTTTTTCCAAAATCAATTCACTCGTGTGTAGTTTCTAAAGCCTATTTTGAATTATTTGAACTATATTTGGTTAGATTTGATTGATTTGGAGGTTAATTCTAGAGGAAAAGTCGCGGTTGAGCATTGATTTGGTTGCAAAGTGAGGTAAGTGTCGTGGTTAACCTTGACTTGAGGGATTAGGACTTGTTAGTTCATTTGCTACGTGAATTATGTGTGGGAATGATGTATATGTAAGGTGACGAGTACATATGCGTTATTATTGGGTTAAAGCATGCGAGTGTAAGTTGTTTCTTTGTTCTAAGTTATTTATTTGCCTTTGTTTCTCCGTGCTTAGGTTAGGTTATTACTTTTGATTATTCGTCTCATATTATTTATTTATTTTGAAGATGTTGAGAATTTTTGAATGTTGAGTTTAATATCCGGGCACTATAATTTAAGTGAAATTATTTTCCGCCTTGTCTTTATTATTTGGATTTGTATTGTTGATTGGCGAGGAAGGGTGAAACGCACGAAGGATGTTGTTGTGCCTTATTTGCATTCATTATCATATATTGAGAGAATTTGAGAGTAAAAGTACGAAGGGCAATGCCGTGCAATTCTATTTATGATATTACTTGGTAAGGACGAGAGTAAAAGCATGAAGGGTGATGTCGTGCCATCTTCATTTCATTGCCTTGTTTGATTTTCGATTTTAGTGATTTACTTGGTTATATTGTTGATTCAAAAAATATTATTTGGTGATTTCATACTTTCCATTTCTACGATATTTTCCCCTTCTCATGTCCACTCCAGTTAATATTTTATCATTCTACTTGCTATTTTGCTGCTTTAAATATATTTGTACAAGGTTTTTATGTAGGTGTCTTGTCATATCCTTGTCCCTACCTCGTCGAGGTTAGCCTCGGCACTTACGAAGTGCATTGGGTTGGTTGTACTCATGCTACACTTCTGCACTTCTTGTGCAGATACTGGTATTGGTCCCAATAGTGATTAAAGGTGCGTCAGCTCTTATCACGTTCACTTTGGAGACTTGAGGTAGATTTGCTGGCGTTCTAGACCTTGAAGTCCCCTTCCATTTCCTATCTTTATTGTATTCGAACAATGTATTTATTTCAACCTATGCTTTTAGTCTTCTAATTGCTCATGTACTTGTGACTCCGAATTTCTGGGAGTAGTTGGCATCGCGTTACTTTTATTCAGTGTGTTTGGAGTTTATTTCTCATTTAATGTCATTATTTTGATTTTAGTGTTAAAAATTGGTTAATTTCTTTATTAACGTCAGCTTGCCTAGCAAGTGGATGTTAGGCGCTATCACGATCCTAGGTTGGGAATTCCGGGTCGTGATAGTTAGGTGCCATCACGACTAGGTGCATTTTGGTTCGTGACAAGCTAGTATCAGAGCACTAGGTTCATAGGTTCTACGAGTCATGAGCAAGTGTCTAATAGATTTTTGCGAATTGGTATGATGACGTACATACCTATCTTCGAGAGACTACAAGGCATCTAAGAAACCTCCCATCTTTCTTTCCTTATCGTGCGACATTGATTCAGCTAAAGCGTATCCCTTTGATTCCCTTCCATCCACTCATATGTTATGTGAGCACTTGGTATCAGCTGTGCATCGATGACTTGTGATGTCATGGATGAGGTGTGAGATGTGTTCCCTATGTTGGGAGATAGGCCAGTCTAGCGGACTTGAGGCCACAATCAGACTACAACTTGGGCTCGGTGGTTTCAGTTGTGGGGGTATGTGTTTTTGGACTCATATGTCTGGTAGTGTCCCTAGTAGTAGGATTGATGGCTCAGTGAGTTGTTGGATCTCGATATGATGAGTATTATGTGACTGGGGACTATGGGTAGATGATTTGTATGTGACGAGAAGAATATCGCTTGGGATGCGAAAGAACTATGGATGCTTGATCTCTATCTTGATATGTGGTATGGTCTTGAGTATGAGTGTGTTAGAGATCTTTCAGTTGTTTATTTGTGGAATAAAGTAGATTCATATGTCATGTTGACGAGTTCAGACTCGGGAGGATTTAGCAATTGCATAGTGGTTATGACCAGGATAGGGCGTAGAGAAATGTCAGTTTGAGGCTAAGCAGGTGGATTATCTTCTGCGGGATGTTCTAAGGTTGTACGATCCCTATGATGTCTCTGGGAAGAGTTTCCTTTCTACCTGCGGGGTGTGTATGTGCTACAATTTGAGTTTGGATTTCTTGAAGGAGTTCATATGACTGTCACACGAACGTAGATTCATTTAGCAGATGAATTGAAGTATTTTATGATTTGCGCTGCATGAGTTTATGAAGGATTTAGTTGAATTGTAGTATGGGTTCATGGCAGTTATGGAGTAAGGGTATTGTGGGTTATAAGGTGTTATCTTCTATGGCTTCGAGCCAAGTTGGGGAGTCTATTATCAATGATTAGATTGCATGCTCATGTGCGATATTAGTTTTGGACTGAGGCATACTTGAGGATCGATTATAACTTGAAGAGGTTGATTTCGAGGATGATTCGAGCTAGGAAATTCCTGGATACATGATGTATTATACTTTATGGCTATATAGAAATCTAGGAATGATTCGGGTTGTTAATTCATGGTGGATGTAGTGTGCTAGGAGAAGGGATTGACTCGGTTGCTGAAAAGTGGGGTTACTTCTTTAGGTGTTTGTGTGCTTATGGAGAATAAGTCGTTTGGATCGTTTTGGTGATGCATCAGAGATTAGAGCAGAGTGGATGACTCTAGGGAAGGTTCTAATGATTACAAAATTCATATGTAGTATTTGAAGGTTCCCCGGAATTGTATATTTTCAAGATCTGAGATTTGGATTAGATGGTGCTGAGAGTTGCGGTATTTCTGTATCATTAGTAATTCTACATTTTTTTATCAGAGAGGTTAAAAAAACAACTTCAAGTTCACAGAAGGTATCTTCAGAGTGGGTATCTCGGTTGCAGTACTATCGAGTGCTTAAGAGGGAATACAATAGCTTATGGGCCTTGAGACGATGCGGTTTCATGCTAGGATCTCATGGGGTGAGCTTTGGATTAAGGATCATAGTGTACTGGCAACGAGAAGTGTTAACTTGAAAGCAACTCGAGAGGGGTTCGAAGAAACAGGTCAGCTTGGTAATGGTTTGGATCACATAGTAATAGAAGTGATCGGTTCCTTTGGTGGTGAGACTCTATAGGTGTTTTGGCAGCAATACTCTTGGGTTGGGTGATCTGCGTGACTTGTTTGAGTTAGAGGGATTCAGTTCTGATGGCTTGGTTTTGTGCTAATGGGTTTCAAAGAGCTCTCGATCGTTTCGACCATGGTTTGGGATGTTTTGAAAGGCATGGGAGTTTGTTGCGTGTTGTGATTTCTCTCCCAGATGGGGATAAGTGAGAAGGGTTCCTGGTTGATGGGGTGCCTATCCTACTTGTGATTCAGAGTTGATAATGAGATTCTCGTATTTTCATATGATGGCATGATAGATGCAGTGCGACGTGTGGATTGAGGTTTGCATGTATGAGTTGCGGTTCCGTTCGAAGAAAAGGTCATGAGTTCTAGACATCATTGGACGGTTTCAGTAGAAGAATGGTGGCACTATCTCATATCACCTGAGGAGGGTGCGCATTTTAGAAGGCGCACTGTGTTTAGACTCACGAATGCTTGACTGCTATTACGATAATTGCCTGGTTAACCAACTGCTATTGTTAAGATTTTTCTACGTGGAACAGAAGAATTATAGAAATATTTTACATGAGACGATTATAAGTCAGTCATTTGAGTACCGGAGTCGGGATCAGACATAAAGATTATTTGTATTCTAGGGATTAGAAGAGTAGGAGGGTTCTCAGAGGCAAATTATTCCGCTGTTGCACACGGTGAAGGTATGTTCTGAGGTTGACATCTTATTGTATGTGTTATGGATATGTTATTATGGACTTTTTGGAGGTTATCTTCCTATTTGGGGAGGATCAGAATTGATTTCGAGGCCACTGGTAGGCCTAATGAGAATGTGTATTCTACATCGGATTGAATTTAGTTACTCTACGCAGCTATTTTCGAGGGGTGTGTCATCGGCTAGAGTTGATCTTATTCGTGTTCTGATATGTTCCATGAATTGCTTTTCTATGCTACGATGAGTTGTGAGACTGTTGACTATTTACACACATGATGAGGTTCTGTTTGGGTTTTGTCGCGAAATTTGAGCGAGGTGGCTCTTGGGGAGTTGAATAGATGAATTGCGCCTTGATTATAGTCTCCTTGTTTATGGTATATTGTGTTGTGTTTCACCATGGTCACGGTCCTGCACTTCGCGTGTTTGTTATTGATATGCATATGGTTGTTAATTGTGAGCGTTGTGGCTCGACGTATTCCATGTGGATAGAGCTGTCAATATAGGCTGGGCCGGGTTAGCCTAGCCAAGCCCATATGGCCTTTAGTAATTGACGGGCTGGGCTGGGCTGGGCTAGCCCATCATTTTGATGGGCCTTATAATGGTGGGCCCACCCAAGCCCTATGTGGGCCGCGGCCCCCACGGGCCGACCTATCATTTTATTTGAAAGTTAAAAAATATCTTATTAGAAAAATTTCGCAAAACTTAATAACTTTTTATACTGTACCAATATATCACAATAAACACTAAAAAAGTAAAAGAGAAGACTATATTTCATTCACTAAAAGTCAAAACTCAAAACAAACTATTCAAGAGAATCTCTATTTGAATCCGCTTGTGACAAGGTAGTCTTAACATCTTCACTTTCATCCACTTTTACAATTCATATGCAATATTAATTAGTTAAATATTAAGACTAATCAAATTTTAAAAACTAATAATATTCAAATTCACATAAAAAATATTACCAGTTTGGTTTTGGGAAAAGTCGTGTAGCCAATTTCGAGTAGTAACAAGTGTTTGGACATTTTCATGATGGATGAAACTTCTGTACTTGTCAGAACACACCCACCAATGCTAAATGTTGATTACGATGCTACAGTGGTAATAGGAATACTAAGTACATCACGCACCGTCATTGAAATATTCGGACATTTTCTAGAATGGTCCTTCCAATACATGACAACATCCATCTCTTGAAACTTTTCACGATCAAGCTTTGGTTCCTCTAAGTAAAGATCCGATTCTAAATTTCCATCGCTAGAGGCAGTATAGTTTTTATATTTTATATATTTTAAATAAATATTTTTATTAGGCCTACGGGCCGGCCTAGCCGAGCCTCAGTCAAGCCTCATGGGCCACTAGCTTACTCGGGTCGGGCTTAAAAGCCTTGTTCTTAAATGGACTCCAACAATTCTAACCCAACCTTGCTAAATTACAGGCTGACTTGGGTTGTCCCAACGGTCCAAGCCCATATTGACGGCTCTACATGTGGACTGGTGTGTTTGGACTGGGTCACGCATCGCAACAGAGTTATGTCTGGATATGATCCTTGTGCTATTTTGTGTGTTTTCTTTCTTCTCTATGAGATGAGTTCATAGTGTTGCGCTTTGTGGTGGTATATGTTGAGCTTGGGGGATGGTTCTTTCATTTGATTCCCTTTCTATCATTAGGTACATTTGAGTTGTTGCTTGTTTAGTGCACGGATTGAACGATATGTGGCTCAAGGTGGTGCTGGTATGGTGTGACGGTCAAGCCGCTTGTACTGGATGAGATGAGGTTATTGGACCTAAAAGGAGTTCTATCGAATTTGATTAAGGTATGTTTGGAAGAACAATGTCAGAAGTCAGCTTATAATTTGGTAATGTTTCTCATCGGGTGAGAGAGCTCAACGACTTGTTGATCTGATGAGTGGTTATTAGTTTATCCATGTTTCTTTCATCATTGGTAGTGTACGAAGGCTTAGAACAAGGTTATATTTATATGAGGTTTGTTACCGGTACTGGATTTGTCAATAAGTAGCTATGGTGGTCAGAAATTATTGTGGGTATCTAAGTTATGCGATATATCATGTGGTTATATTTTGGGTTATGGTTATGGCTTGATACAACATGTTCATACTTATATAGTATATAGATGCGAGACTCGGGTCTTATAATGAATTTCGGATGTTGGGGATTGGGTTCTAAGGTTTATGGACTAAGGTTGAAGAAAGGATCTTAAGTTAGGCTGTATTGATGCGCCTATATGAATTGGGGTGATATGAGATCACCCATGGGTATACGGATGGTGAGTGTATACATCAATTGAATAGCTGTAGAACCACTCTTGGCACGTTCGAGGACAACGTATGTTTAAATGGGGGAGAATGTGACGACCCACTGGTTGTCTCGAGCATTTGCATTCTGTTCAGTGCTTTGAGGTCGTGAATAGCTTCATATGATGTATTATGATTTACGTGTATAGTCGATTTTGATTTTCGAGTGGTTCAGATTGATTTGGAAGAATAATTCTCATTTTAGAATCTTTAAGTTGGAAGAGTTGATAAAGTTTGACTTTTGTGTATTTGACCTCGGATCGGAGTTTTTATGGTTCTGTAAGGTTTGTATGGTGATTTTAGATTGGATCATATGACCGGATTTGCATTTGGATGTTCTTAGAAGGTTATGGCTCTATTTAGCGAAAATTGGCAATCTGAAGGTTTATAAAGTTCATAGGTTTGACCAGAAGTTGACTTCGATGTTATCAGGTTCGGTTGTTGTTCCGGGAGATGTAATAGGTTCGATATGTCATTGGGAACTTGTTTGCAAAGTTTGGTTTCATTTCAAGTTGATTTGGTAGGATTCGGATAGTTCGGCGAAGTTTGAAGGTCTGAAAGCTAAGAGAGTAATCGTGATCTTTGATTCTTGGTTGTGATGTTATTTGGGATGTTTTGAGCTTTTCGATAAGTTTGGATATGTATATGGAGTTGTTGGTATGATTGGACGGGGTCCCGAGGTACTCGGGTGAGTTTCGGGATGGTTTTCAGACCATTTTTAGGTCCTTTTCAACTGCTAATTTTTGGCTACATGAGTATACATCGCGATCACGGAGCTCTGAGCCGCTATATCGAAGAGTAAAATGCAATATTGGACAGTCAATCGTGTTTGCGAAGAAGAAAATTCTGTTGTTCCTGAGCTGACTTGGGAGCTTATATCTTGCAATCTATGAAGAATTTTGAGGTGATACAAAAATAAAAGTTGTAGCCCTTTGTGTATAATTTTCATAAAATTGAACCATTTGTCATTTGGAGTTTTGTACAAAAAGTTATTACTGTTACACTACAAGCTATCTAGAAAGAGTTTGTGAAGATTTAATGGACTTTGTTCATCGCGATAGGGGGCTTCAAGGCCGCGATCGCGAAGGGTAAATCTGTGCTAGACATTTTCGGAATCGCGATTGCGAGGTTAGTAACCACGACCATGAAGAAGGACGACTGGTACTGCATTAAAACGTCAAATTTTCGGATTTGGAGTTCATTTTCATCACTTTTTGAGTTCATAGCGCCTAAGTAAGGCGATTTTGGAGGAATAAACACCTAAATCTTGAGGGTAAGTAATTTTATATTTATTTTGATTATATATATTTTTTTCATGGATTATTACACCTAAATCAAGGATTTGAAGAGAAGAAATTGGGAGTTTTTGACTTGAACTTAAGAGAATGAATTTTGGCGTTTTGAACATGAAATTGAGGTCGGATTTGGATGAAACATATATGGTTAGACTCTTATTTGATTGGATTGTCAGTATTTTTGAGTTTTGTCGGGTTCCGGGATGCGGGCCCCGGTTGACTTTTTGGTTGACTTTGAGTATTTGATTAAAGATTCGATCTTTATCGTTTGGCTTCGATTCCTATGATATTATTCAATGTTTTTGAGTTGCTTTTTGCTAGTTTCGACCCGTTCGGAGGTCAGTTCGCGCCGAATTGTTTTTCTAGAGTATTGTTTTGGCTTGTTCAGTATTGATTTGGCTTGTTCGACATAAGTAACATATAAACTTAAAATTGAGTGTATTTATCCATGAAAACTATGATATTGAGGTGTGTTGGGGTGACGCATGCGCTAGGTGACGAGCATGTGTGCGTGCACCGGGGTATTCTAGATCCGGATAGTTCTTAGTCTATTATATTATTTGTTATGCTATCATATTTCTTTGATATCATCATTTTTCCACTTGTATGACTACATGACTTATTATTCATGCTAGAAATCATGTGTAGGCTATCTGTTTAATAATTTGAGACATGATAAGGCTATTTGTTCCTTGTTAAGATATTTGCCATAACCATAGTCATACTGTTCATGGTAGTTATATTCGCATGTTATATATATGTTTCCTTGATTTTTCTGATATGCTATCGCACATGTTATTGGTGTCATTGTACGTGATACGAGTTTAAGCTAAATTTGTGGCAATATGTGATATTCCGTGTTGTGTAATTGGATTATGTTCCGTAAAATGTTGGCATATGAAAACTTGAGTGCATTGATGACTGATGTGGGAAATAGAGCTGTGTTGTGAGTGATATTTGGATCTGATTGTACGCCACAACGGATTGTAATTTGGATCGGGTTGCACACCGCAACAAGCCATATTGGCTATTGATTGGCGCTTGGACACCCATACAGTGCTGAGTGATGTGTGTGATGGTGAGGGGCTTTAAGCCAGGCACTCGTACATTGCTGAATGATTGTGTGTGTGATGGTATGGGACATTTGAGCCAGGCACCTTGAGTGTGCTGAGAGTGCGTGTAACTGATGATGTCACTATGAAATTATTCTTGACATGTATATTTGACATGTATAGAGATGAATTTTTCTCAGGCTAGATGGTAATATGACATTTGATGACTTGACATGTATATTGGCATGTAGGCATAGAGATGTATTCTCCTCATGTTTACTGGTAAACAAAAAGTCTTATATGATTTTCTGAATTGGAAAACTCAATTCTTTTGATAAACTCATGCTTAATTGATTTCAGTGGCAAGATTTGGACTTTGATGGTTATACTTGAAAAACATGTCTACTTTTCCATAACTGTGAACGAGCTGAGCATAATATCATTTAAGTTATTTACTTTACTGTCTTCATTATATTATCACGAGTTGTTATTGACTATTGGTGTTGAACTCTGACCATCTTCTGAGCTGGTAACTGTTTTCAACCTGAGGTTAGGTTTGTTACTTATAGAGTACATGAGGTCGGTTGTAGTCATATTACACTTCTACACTTTATGTGCAGCTTTTGGAGCTGATGCTGCTGTTTATGGTGGGAGCCGGCATTGAAGTTGTACTTGCCTTCCAGATTTAGCTACCACTTGTCCTTGGTAGTATTAGATTCAAATTCTGTCTATTTACATTCCAAACAGATGTTGTATTATTTCATAACAACTTTGTAAATCTAAGTCTTAGTGGCTCGTGACTTGTACTACCAGTCCTTGGGATTTATATGGAATTCAGTTATATCATTTGTTGACAACTTTTATTTTATTAGAATTGTGATGCCTTTTAATTGGCTTACCTAGCGGGCTGGGTTAGGTGTCATCACGACTAGGTAGATTTTGGATCGTGACAAGGATCTTCATAGTGTTTGAATTTTCTTACTCGTTTAGTCTTTAATTATGTTTATCTTCTCATGTGAACGGATGTATGATTATCTTGCTTATTATTACTTGGGTTGTGATTGTCTACTTGTTTTCAAGCTTCCATGCTAATTTGATGGTTGCAAACACTATATTGAGCCCTTTATCATTTATTTCTTGCTTGAAAAAATAAAAATTGGATTAGATAATTAACAAGCAGAAAGAATTTAAATTTATTGAGGAATTAATGAAGGTTGATTAATAAAACTAAACTAGGAATACATAAATTTCTACTTGGGTCATTTTATCAGTTGTGTTTTAATGCATTCCTTTAGGTTTGAAAGAACTTCATAGGGATAAACTTGCTAGAACTGGAAATTTCTAGTAGGTAGCTAACAATTGAATATAATAACAATCTAAAGTATTTAAGCAAGATAAGTACACCCATGAACTAATTATGCCATATTGAGGTTACAACCCCAGTCCTTCTCTTATTAGAAACAAATCATTTTTACTTGCATTCAATGTGTTTAATTAAATTTCTAACCTAGTTTAGTAGTAATTTTACGAGTAACTTTAGAAGTAGTTTAACAAACACTCTTTTGTTTGGAAATTACATTTTGCACACATTTTCACCTTAGCACACACCTACTCCTTTTGAAATTAGACCTCAGCCTTTATTGATTTATTATTACTAATGAGTGTGCCATGTTTCAATTACACGTGTAGCGTTGGACGTCATCTACACGTGGGCAATACTGTCTGTTGTACCATTGACTATATTTATTTAGAAGAATTAATTCGATTAGCCGCCCACTTAATTTCTTAAACTAAAAATAGCCAGTAAAGATATAATATATGTATAATTTATGTTTAATAAATATATATACAATTGTATATAATCAATATATAATTTATATATATGTCTAGAAAAAGTAAATAATAAATATGACAGACTCTTACAAAAAGAACCCATTTATCTATAGGTATGCTTTATTGCAATTCAAATACTATTTTAGTATTTTAATGAATAAACCATTACAATATTTTATTTTATATGGTATTTTTTCCATTTTAGTTTGTTCCAAAAAGTGACTCCTTCTTATACTTGAAATTTTTGATAATTTAAACTTTTTATTTTACTTAATAACATACTCTTATCTATACAGTATTAAGCACGAAGGCCCTTAGCGAAATTGTTACGACCCGGAATCTCCATCATCGGGACCGTGATGGCGCCTAACATCACGCTTGCTAGGCAAGCCGACGTTAGAGATTTATTAGCCAATTTCTTTACGTTTCAGTATATAACAATAAGCAAGCT
Source organism: Nicotiana attenuata (assembly GCF_001879085.1). Taxonomy (NCBI): domain Eukaryota; kingdom Viridiplantae; phylum Streptophyta; class Magnoliopsida; order Solanales; family Solanaceae; genus Nicotiana; species Nicotiana attenuata. The sequence goes on from NC_031991.1 coordinate 71,335,055, forward strand.
AAAACAAGTCGAAATGAACGCGAAAGTAAGCAACTAACAACTTTGATTATATACTATTACTACCCAGAATCCGGAGTCACAATTCATGAACATTCTAAGATTTTAATACAAGTATTTGTCCGAAAGAAAATACAAATGTTTGCGAAATAAGGAAAACAGTAAAGTATGAGGTATAGAAGGGGACGCCAGGGCATGCGGACGCCGACAGGTCTACCTTGGGTCTCCTAGCTGATAAATCCTATAGCCAACCTCTCGATCAGCTCGAACCAGCTCCAAAATCTGCATAGGAGGTACAAAGTGTAGTATCAGTACAACCAACCTGATGTACTGGTAAGCGCCGAGCCTAACCTCGACGAAGGAGTGACGAGGCTACGGCGGGGCAATCACAATATAACCTACATACAGTATATACAAAATAAAAGCAGAAAGAAAGACAGGGTAAAATAGAGCAGTAACTTGCAAGAAGTGAATACAGTTCTCGAAGCATATCATCAGTGTTCAGCTACTACCAATCCTTAAGTGCAATTTAAGACTACCGTACAGCTAACACTGTCAAGGAAAAGTATAAACAAAAAGGTTGTTGCGGCGTGCAACCCGATCCCACCGTACATCTCATATTCCTCTCTTATTTCCTCTTATTAACATAAACAACAAAATATAAGTAAAAGTGTTGCGACGTCCAACCCGATCCCACCATATCATAATAATCACATTCACAGTTCACCCTTATTACACCACAATTCACTCTTATTATAGCTGTTGCGGAACGCAACCCGATCCCACCATATCAGTATCAATTATTCAGTACGTACAACAATTTCACAATTTATATCACATAATCCTTTGCAAGGCTTAACTTCCAACTAAAGGTGTCTAACGGGCCTACCGGTCTGGGCCGGGTCAAATTTTTTTTGACCCGTACGGGTTACGGTCCGGGCCGGTTCCGGGTTAGACCTTAACGGGTTTAACGGGTTCGGAATCATACGGGTAAAAATTGAACCGTACGAGTTACGGGTTGAGGGGGCCGGGCCGGGCCGGGTTTAGTATAAATATTGTAAGTTATATTAATATAAAGTACTAACATAAAGAATACAAGAAAGATGGGAAAAAAATTACACTTATTGCAAGTGCTACTTTTATTTCTTAATCTAAAGTTTCAAACTTACAAAATGAAAGGTTTACATTTTTATCAACAAGTAAAGTAGTAAATTCAAATGTTTTGCATTGCCTTAGTAAGTTCTTCATAATCAATATGAACCGATTGACCTTCTTCTGGAGTGTTAAATTCGGATGGGTTTCCATGTGTTAATATATCTCCAAGTTCCTCGTCTTCTGGGCTATCAACATCTTCCTTTCCTTGATTTCTTCGTTCCGATCTAATCCAATCTCTGAAACATACTAAAACTTCCAAAGCATTGCTTTCCAATGAGTGGCGGGTGTCTCCAAGTTGTTGTCTTGCTTGGCTAAATGCACTCGCCGATACAACAGTAGAAATTGGCACATTCAGCACGTCCCGAGCCATAGCGAAAAGAACAGGAAATTACTTTCCATTCTCATGCCACCATCCCAACGGTGAAAATTCCTTTGTGCGAGGCTCTTTTTGCTTCTGCAAGTAGAATTGAAGTTCATCAATGTTCCTGCTACTGGTTTGAGTGTTAGAAAATGTAGAAAAAATATTAAAACTATCAAGGCCTTCTTCATCCACAGTAGCAGAAGTGGTACAGTGCATAGTGGGATTAACATTGCCTATAGCACGAGCAGCATCATCGTATTCATTTGCATAATAATTATATAGTTGTTGTAAATATTCATTTAGCTTGTTCATAGAGACATATAAAGTTGGGGTTTCAGTTTCTTCAATCTCCATATAAGTACATAAAGCATTCATTAGTTGGTGACAATCAGACATTTTAATAGAAGGATTTAAAACTGCACCAATTAAGTAAATCGGAGGAATTGGAAAGAAATATTTTTTGAATTTTGCTTGCATTTTTTCAACAACATCCTTATATTTTTCTTTCTTCTTAAATTCAGATAGTAGAAAAGAAATTTCAGCTATATGTACTAAAGCCATAGTAACTGTGGGATAATATGCTCCAGAAAACTCAACAGTAGCTGTATAAAATTTATGTAAAAATTTAACAACATCATTAATGACCTCCCAAGTAACACTTGTTAACATACGCCTTGGATCAGTACAATGCGCATTAGCAACTTCAGTTATTGGGAATCTATATTTATGGCAACATTTTAAAAATATATGTATAATTCCATCTAGTAACAATTTCGTCTGGCATGAATCTAGGTTTAAGGTTATACTGGACACACTTATTCTTAAATTCCTTTATTCTAGATTGTCTATTATTTCCTTGAATAACATAAACTGCTCTTCTAACATGAGTAATCTCAGCTGAAAATAAATCAAGGCCACTTTTAACAATTAAATTATAAACATGACATGCACACCTAACATGAAAATTTTTAGCAAGAGGTGGTTGCAAATGCATTTTTAATATTGAAATTGCGGCATTATTGTTAGAAGCATTATCAAAAGACATACACAATACTTTTTTGTTTAGATTATAAAATTCAGCAACTTCAACAATAGTACTACTTATAAACGCAACAGTATGACTCTGATCTTCATCATATTTAAAAGCGATAATACGTTTTTGCATACAAGTAGTATCATCTATCCAATGGCATGTAATTGTCAAATAATCATTTCCATTAACAGCATGGCCAATATCAGAAGTTAGACAAACTCTACAAGGAAGGTGGCTAAACAAATAACGTATGTATATTTGATATTGTCCATGAAGTCTAAAGATGTCAGCTCTACAAGTACTTCTAGGGATACCTTTATATAAAGGATTGTAAATCCTTTGAATATACATAATAAGATATGATGAAGAAGCAAAAGAAAAAGGTAGACAACCCAAAGTAATCATTTTTGCTAACTCCTCACGATCCTTCATTTTATCATATTTCACTAGACCTCCAGTAGTAGGGTTAATAGTTGTTTGATTTTCATCACCATCAACACCCCATTCTATAGGATGGTCAACTCTCATATGTCTACTAAGCGTCCTAGTCCCCCCTAAATTTCCTCCAGTCAAATGTTTAAAATTATCGTTACAAATTTTGCATCTAACTCTATCAGTACCTTCTATTATTTCAAAAAAATTCCAAACCTTACTTCTTTTTCTACGATTAGTAGTCGGGGCCACAGGTGGTCTACTACTAGTGCCACGACCACCATCCCTTGTAGCAACTCTAACACTACCGGCTCCATCAGTAGTAGGTGTAGCTGGTATCTCATCTTCCATTCCTATTTCATTATCTTCTATTCCAAAATCTTCTTGTAATTGTTCATAATCTATATTATCATTAGGCGATGTTTCGGAAACATGTGTAAATTGGGTATTACTATTACTACCAGATGCTGAAGGACAATCTCTTTTTTATTTCCCCTACCAGTAACTTTTTTACACGCTCTTTTAGCAGCATTCAACATATTGTAAAAATTAAAGTATAAGCTAAAATTAAATATGCAATTAAAATAGTAAATAAAAGAAAGAGTTGGAGAGAGTGCACTGAATTCGACAATAAAAGTAGCACTTGATTAAGCAATTCCGATGTTACCACGAACAAACGTCAACTCGTCAAGCAAGTATTTCAATTTTGAACTTCAATTGTTCAAAGTTGAAACTTCAAACTTCAAATTCCGAATGACAAAACACGATAAATTAAATTAAAAAAAAGTGAGCCAAATAAAATTAGAAGATGAAATGATGAATTGAAGTATTGCAAATCGGAGAATGAGAGAAATTGAGATTGAGATATGAGATTTGAGTGAAGAAATGGAGAAGAGGGGGGGGGGGTATTTATAGTTTTAAAAAAGGTTAATTTTATAAATTCAAAAAGGGTTAAAAACTTAAAATTAAAAAAAATGGCTATTTGATCAATAGATCCGTTGGCTAACGGATCAGTTGCAGAATCTGACCAAACCAACGGATAGTGGGCCCCATCGACTTTGAAAAATTCAAAAAAAAAAAAAATCTGACCGTTGAACCGGGCCGATTCCGGTCCGGTTTAACCGGTTACACCACTGTTCACATGTACCAGTTTAGCCGGGTCCGGTTACCCGGTAAAATTTTTTAAACCTGCCAAACCCCTCCTACCCCCCTACCCAGCCCACCCGGCCCCTTATGAACCGGGACGGTCCGGTTCCGATTTGTACCGGTCTGGGCCGGTCCGGTAGCGGGTCTAACCGGCCCGTTAGACAGCTTTAATTCCAACCAAACAATTAGGAAGCTTGTACATTACGAAGCTTTACACAAGTAATACTACTCAGCAAGACCAATCCAGAATATATCATAAAAGTACCGATAACCAGCCTAAGCAAATGACAGGAGACGACGAAGCTACGAAATAACTAATACCTTCAACAAAGAGAAGCAATGTCTATCAGGTAGCACTAAAGCATGGAAATACCAGTAAAACATGTAGCAGTTATGACAGGGAAAGAGACAATATGAGAAGAACGAGAAAAAAACAAGCAAAAATAGATAAATTGGCGGCGCATAGGTACTCATCACCTTACATATACACCGCTCACATGGATTTCATATAGCAAATAAGTCAAGGGTTCCTAATCCCTCGAGTCAAAGTTAGACACGACACTTACCTCGCTCCATGGGCCACTCAAGGCTCAATTACCGCTTTTCATCTGTATCCACCTCCAAACCACTCTTATCTAGTCACAATTAACTCAATAATATAAATTATTGCTAAAGGAATCAACTACAATGCATAAATTTAGATTTCCCAAACTTCCCCCAAAAAATCAAAAACCGACCCTGGGCCCGCTTAGTCAAAACCCGAGGTTCGGACCAAAATCTATTTACCCATTCATTCCCGAGCCCGGATATATAATTAGTTTTGGAATCCAACCCCAATTCAAGGTCTAATTCCCTAACTTTCCAAATCCCTAGTCTCTACCAAAAAATCCCCAATTCTACCATGAACACTCTAGATTTTAGGTTGGAAATACATGAAATGCAATGGATAATTGAAAGAAAGTAGTTTAGAATCACTTACCAACAAACTGGGGAAGAAAATGTCTTTTATTCTGTTTTTAATAGCTGGGCATCAGGTCTTCTTCGCGTTCGCGGAGGGCCTGCCGCGTTCGCGAAGGGCTTCGCCTGCTAGGCTTACGCGATCGTGAAACCCTCATTGCGTTTGCAAAGTCTATGCCCTTGGCCTTCGCGTTCGCGAAGGCTATGCCCCCCTGGCCTTCGCGTTCGTGAGCCTGTGCTCACCTTCGCGATGAAGGAGTGACTGACCCCTCCCCAGGTCCCAAATGCTTCGCGTTCGCGAAGGGTAAGGCCTCCATCGCTTCCCATTCGCGATCTAGCCTTCGCTTTCGCGAAGAAGAAATCCCCAGCCATCCCAGTTTCTTCTTCGCGTTCGCGAGAGTGCCTTCGCGAACGCGTAGAAGGAAACCAGAAGGCACCTGAAAATGCAGAAAAACCAGATTTTCTAAGTCTAAAATATCCCGTAGCCTATACGAAACTCTCCCGAGCCCTCAAAGCTCCAAACTTGCATACAAGTCCTAAAACATCATACGAACTTGCTCGCACGATCAAATCGCCAAAATAACACTTAGAACTACGAATTGAACACCAAATCGAATGAAATTTTCAAGAAAGCTTTAAAACTTGTATTTTCTCAACCCGACGTCCGAATCAAGTCAAACCAATTTCGTTGCTCACAAAATTTCACAGACAACTCATAAATATTATATTGGACCTATACCGGGCTCCAGAACCAAAATATGGACCCGGTATCAACAAGGCCAAACATCAATCAATTCTTAAAACTATTAAATTTTCGGTCTTTCAATTTTCAACAAAAATTCATATCTCGAGCAAGGGACCTTGGAATTCGATTCCAGGCATTTCCCATATTTCATTACGGACCCACCTGGACCGTCAAAACACGGGTCCAGATCCGTTTACTCAAAAGTTGACCGAAGCCAACTAAAAGCAACTTTTAAGGCAAAAATTCTTATTTTATCAACTTTCAACATAAAAGCTTTTCGAAAATATGCTCGGACTGCACACGCAAATCGAGGAGGGTAAAAATGAGATTTTAATGGCTTAAGAGCGCAAAATCGAGTTCTAAAACATAAGATGACCTTTTGGATCATCACATAAATGTGGTTCACCTTTTTTACCCTTTAAAAATAAAGGCCACACTGGATAAAATAGTCATTTACTTATTCTTCAATATTACATGATGGGTTTTTAATGTCTTGGCCTTATGTGTCTTATGTTTTGATGATTTAACAAACTTATCGTGAAGAACCAGATAGAGAACCTGGCAACCTGGACCACAGGGTATACACTTCATGTGACCTTGTTGAAGTATGAAAATCAGCAAATGGATGAACAACCACAGTGAGGAACACAACAGGGACCTGGTAACCTGGTCCTTTAGGGTTTTCCGACACAAGCACAAGTCAGTGACTGTACGCAATCAATATAAAGAGAAACACAACAGGGACCTATTCCCTTAGGGTTCTCTGACAGAAGTACAACTCAAATACACAACCGGAACGTCGCAGAAGAAAGTGACCATCTAGCAGCTGTCACAGAAGAGAAACACAACTAGGACCTGGTCTGTTGGTGTGTCCTGACAAGAAGTACAAAGTCTACTATCCAGCTGGAACGCAACTGCCCAGAAGTGGCTGTGAAGACTGTACAGCAGTCACTTCTCATTGGGAAGAAGCGTACACCAAGAGTTGACATCACTATCCATTGTGCTATCTTTGTGATAAAATAATCTGGTGCAAGACACACCATTCTTTGTGCATTCAGTGATATTCTCTCAAGCATAACAACGTTCATCCTGCATTGAAGTCACTGGTGTGTCAAGAACAAGAAGACAACTCCACTAAGGATCAATTTCTTAATGAGTTTATGTACATCCATACTTGAGTCGTAATCTTGTTGTTTGCTCTTCATTGTATTTCCTAGTTTGCTTTCTTAGAAGCGTTGTCTTAGGAACAAACCAAAATTCGTAAACTTCTGAGTTTATGTTGTGACTAGGGATAGTCATAAGTTTAAAGTCTTTGTAACTAGGATAGTTATAGAGTGGCTTGTGGTGGTTGCATCGCAAGTTAGTTTGAAGTCTTTGCAATAGGGTTTTTGCAAAGTGGATTGTGGTGGTTGCATCGCAAGTTAGTTTGAAGTCTTTGCAATAGGGTTTTTGCAAAGTGGCTTGTAATAGGCATATTGCAAGTTAGTGCAGTTAAAAGCCTACAAGAGTAGGTCATGGTTTTTTGATCCCCTTGTGTGGGATTTTTCTACGTAGAAAATCTCTTGCCTTCTTTACTTTCAGTCTTTACTGCATTCTAGGCATCATCTCAAAGAGGACCAGGTACTCTATAGTTTGGTGGACTCATATATGCTAACATTATAAAATATGTTATAAATAGAATTCTATTTATGGTGAATGTCCATATTTAGAGAGATTCTAGGGTTTATTACTTGGTGGCTAAGTCAACCTCTCCCTATAAATAGAGGGTTCTATTCCATTATAATTCATCCCAAAATTCAATGAGAATTCCTTCTCTCTCCTTCTCTGCAATATTGTTCTTCTACTTTTATTGTTTTATAACACGTTATCAGCACGAGACTCTACCGTCTCAAGAAGCTCTTTGAGAAGATTAAGGTAATTTTTCTCCTCTTTTTAATTATGACTGACATTATGAAAAGAAAGTTCGTTGCCCTTGAAATTTTGGGCAAGAACTATATGACATGGGTGTTGGATGCTGAAATCCATTTAGATGCAATTGGTCTTGGAGACGCCATTAAAGACAGAAATAAAGCATCCACCCAAGACTGTGCTAAGGCCTTGATTTTCTTGCGCCATCACCTTGATGAAGGGTTGAAAATAGAATATCTCACAGTCAAAGATCCACTTGTTTTGTGGAATGGCTTAAAGGAAAGATATGACAACTTAAAGTTGGTCACTCTTCCACAAGCACGATTTGTTTGGGCTCATCTGAGGCTCCAAGACTTTAAGTCTGTTTCTGAATATAATTCTGTGATGTTCAGAATTACTTCTAAATTGAAACTCTGTGGAGATACTATCACTGATTATGATATGCTTGAAAAAACGTTTACAACGTTTCATGCCTCCAATATGGTTCTGCAACAGCAGTACAGAGAGAAAGGTTTCAAGAAGTACTCTGAGCTGATTTCTCTTCTTCTTGTGGCTGAGCGAAACAATGACTTGCTCATGAGAAATCACGAAAATCGACTCACTGGGTCTACACCATTGCCTGAAGTGGAGGAGGTGTATTCCCATTATGCTAAGCGTGGAAAAAAGCCGTGACTCTATTCGTAGTCGTGATCATGGTCGTAATCGTGGTCGTGGCCGTAGACAAGGAAGAAATTTTCCTGGTGTTAATCATCCCCCAAAGAGAAAAAACCACCAAAAGTGGAAAGGGAAAGATGAAAAGCCAAAAGCAAATGGTTCAGAAACTGAATGCTATCGTTGCGGTAGAAAAGGGCATTGGGCAAATATTTGTCGTGTACCAAGACATTTGGTTGAGCTTTATCAAGCATCTCTAAAGAATAAAGGCCCTGAAGCCAATTTTGTCTCTGACAATGATTTTGACATCACCCACTTGGATGTGGCCAGACTTCTTTGAGCGCCTTGATGGAAAAATAGACCACTTGATCGGTGATGGATCTGTGGTTAAAGAAGATTGAGTAGTTTGATTTTATTTATTTTACTTTATTCGTATTAGTTAGTGAATAAATATCATGTAATTATCCTAGTTTATATGAATAGTCGTTTTTAATTAGTAATCATTGAATAAAGTTTGAGGAATGGATCAAAATTTTATAGTCAGTATCAATTGTAATTTATGTAAGAGTAATTTATGTTAGGAGTTTAAGATCGTGAAAAAAAAAATTACAAGAGAAAATTATCTCATAGCAAAAACATAGAGTAGTCAAGTTCTTTAACTCTTCATACAAGATATGCAAGTAATCAAATTCCATTTCCGTGGATTTTTGACAAACGAGAGAAACTTAGAAATTTTAAGAAACGACATGTTGCAGTTTAATTAATACGTCAGGAACACGAGATCTTTTCTTGGCTTAATTACATAGAGTTATATTCACACACAAAATTTGCTTCTTTCTATAGAGGAATAAAAAATTAAAAGTGTCAACTGACAACTAGAGTGTTTTATTGATTTACCTATTTGAAAACTTTGCAAACGAAAATGTGTTTACAGTGCTAAAGCCTTTAAATCAACTTTGTTTCTTTTCCCTTTAATCTCTGAAAATACTAATATTTATTCGTATATATCTTTTGTATGTCAAATAATGGAAAGCAAATATGGATATCTCACAAAGCAAACTGGATCAAAGTTCAAATTGTAAAATATTTGTTTAAATTGATTCATGTAGACACATACAATATTCAAAGAGAAGGAAATATTCTTTTCATTTAAGTATGTGTAAGGCAGATGTTACTACAATTTCTGGTAGTAGTAAATTAATTGAAGGCTCTGGAAGAGCTACTATAACTCTGCCTAAGGGAACAATACTTATTATAGAGAATGCAATGTTCTCCTCCAAGTCCAAGAGGAACTTGTTGAGTTTTAAAGATATCCGTCGAAATGGATATCATATTGAGACAATAGATGAGAATAATCTTGAATATCTCATCATTACCAAGAATGTCTCTGGCCAAAAGAGGGTTATTGAGAAGTTTCCATCTTTATCTTGTGGCCTGTATTGGACAAGAATTAGTGCAATTGAGGCACATTCTACCGTAAACCAAAAGGTTACTGATTCCAATACTTTTGTACTTTGGCATGATTGATTGGGACACCCTGGATCAATTATGATGAGACGAATTATAGAAAACTCAAATGGGCATTCATTAAAGAATTTAAAGATTCTTTTAAATAATGAATTTTCTTGCACTTCTTGTTATCAAGGCAAGTTAATTATTAGACCATCACCAACAAAGGTTGGAATTGAGTCCCCTGCGTTTTTGGAACGTATACAAGGGGATATTTGTGGACCTATTCACCCACCTAGTGGGTCGTTTAGATATTTCATGGTCTTAATAGATGCATCTTCTAGATGGTCTCATGTGTGCCTACTGTCATCACGCAACCTCGCGTTTGCAAAATTAATGGCACAAATAATTCGATTACGGGCGCAATTCCCCGATAATCCAATTAAGTCTATTAGACTTGATAATGCTGCTGAGTTTTCATCCCAAGCATTTAATGATTATTGCTTATCAATTGGGATAAAAGTGGAACATCCTGTAGCTCATGTTCACACTCAAAATGGCCTTGCAGAATCTTTAATTAAACGTCTGCAATTGATAGCAAGACCGTTACTCATGAAAACGAGGCTGCCCACTTCTGTTTGGGGTCACGCCATTTTGCATGCAGCAATGCTAGTTCGTCTCAGACCAACAAATTATCATAAATATTCCTCGTTGCAATTAGTTTTGGGTCATGAACCTAATATATCCCATTTAAGAATTTTTGGATGCGCGGTATATGTGCCTGTAGCACCACCATATCGCACCAAAATGGGTCCGCAAAGAAGGTTAGGAATATATGTTGGGTTTGAATCGCCCTCCATTATTCGTTACCTCGAAACATTGACGGGGGATTTGTTTACTGCACGATTTGCAGACTGTCGATTCGATGAGACACTCTTCCCAAAATTAGGGGGAGAAGTTGGTGAAACCAAACGGGAAATTTTGTGGAAAAATCCATCATTATCTCATCTTGATCCACGTGCCTCTATTTGTGAAAAAGAGGTGCAAAAGATTATTCATTTGCAGAAAATAGCAAATCAATTGCCAGATGCATTTACGGATATGAAAAGGATAACAAAATCACATATCCCTGCGGAGAATGTTCCAATCCGTATTGATGTCCCTATTGGACAATCTTCTAGTGTCATAGCTAATGAGTCAAAAGCACGCCTGAAACATGGCAGACCATTAGGTTCCAAAGATCGAAATCCTAGAAAAAGGAAAACAAATGATCAAAATGAAACTACGAAAGAATCTCATGAAGAAATCCACGATTTAACAAATTCTGAGATTCATGAGGAATCCACTGTGCCCGAGACTTAAGAAAATAAGGAACTATCAATAAATCCAATCGATATTGAGACAAATTTGAATCGAGTGGATACAGTGGTGGATTATGTCTTTGCATATAATGTTGCATCTAGCATTATGCAAGAAAGTGAGGATCTTGAACCTCAGTCTGTTGGAGAATGTCGACAATGACGTGATTGGCCAAAATGGCAAGAAGCAATCCAATCAGAGTTGAACTCACTTGCGAAACGTGAAGTTTTTGGGCCTGTAGTCCAAACACCTAATGGTGTTAAGCCTGTTGGCTATAAATGGGCCTTTGTACGCAAGAGAAATGAGAAAAACGAGGTACAAAGATATAAGGCACGCCTTGTTGCACAAGGATTTTCACAAAGGCCTGGTGTCGATTATGAAGAGACATATTCACCCGTTATGGATGCTATAACTTTCCGTTATCTCATTAGTTTTGTTGTCCATGAAAAGCTTGACATGCATTTAATGGATGTGGTTACCGCCTACCTTTATGGCTCACTTGATAATGAGATATACATGAAAATTCCCGATGGATTTAAAATGCCAAACGCACATAATTCAAAGTCCCGGGAAATATTTTCAATCAAATTGCAAAGATCTTTGTATGGTCTAAAGCAATCAGGACGAATGTGGTATAATCGGCTTAGTGAGTATTTATTAAAGGAAGGCTATATAAATGATGCCATTTGCCCATGTGTTTTTATAAAGAAAACAACATCGGAATTTGTTGTACTTGCCGTATATGTTGATGACATAAACCTTATTGGAACTCCTATAGAACTCCAAAAGGCAATTGATTATTTAAAGAAGGAATTCGAGATGAAAGATCTCGGAAAGACAAAATTATGTCTTGGTTTGCAAATTGAACATTTGGCAAACGGAATTTTTGTTCATCAATCTACCTACATAGAAAAGGTACTGAAACGGTTTTATATGGATGGAGCACATCCATTAAGTACTCCGATGGTTGTTCGATCACTTGATGTGAATAAGGATCCATTCCGACCTCAAGAAGAGAATAAAGAGCTACTTGGTCCTGAAGTACCATATCTTAGTGCAATTGGTGCACTAATGTATCTTGCCAATACTACAAGGCCTGACATAACTTTTTCAGTTAATGTCTTAGCAAGATATAGCTCTGCTCCCACAAGGAGACATTGGAATGGAATCAAACACATATTGCGGTATCTAAAAGGAACTACCGATATGGGCTTATTTTAATGGCAATAATTGCAGTCCTGATCTTGTTGGTTATGCTGATGCTGGGTATTTATCCGATCCACACAAGGTTCGATCTCAAACAGGTTATGTGTTTACCTGTGGAGGCACTGCCATATCTTGGCGATCGACTAAGCAATCAATTGTGGCTACTTCATCTAATCATGCTGAGATAATTGCTATTCATGAAGCAAGTCGAGAGTGTGTGTGGTTGAGGTCTATAATACATCTTATTCGAGACAAATGTGGTTTGAAATGAGACAAACTACCCACAATTTTGTATGAAGATAATGCAGTATGCACAGCTCAATTGAAGGTAGGATTCATAAAAGGAGAAAGGACAAAGCACATTTCACCAAAGTTATTTTTCACACATGATCTTCAAAAGAATGGTGATATTAATGTGCAACAGATTCGTTCAAGTGATAATATGGCTGATTTGTTCACAAAATCTCTACCAACGTCAACCTTCAAGAAGCTAGTGTACAAGATTGGGATGCGAAGGCTCAAGGATATGAATTGATGCTCTCATCAGGGGGAGTTAATGCGCGTTGCACTCTTTTTCCCTTACAAGGTTTTGTCCCACTGGGTTTTCCTTGCAAGGTTTTTAACGAGGCAACCAATAGAAGCATTTCTAAACATGTGTACTCTTTTTCCTTTTCTAGAATTTTTTCCCATTGGGTTTTCTTTTAGTTAATGTTTTAACGAGGCACATTATCTGTTGAATAGACATTCAGAGGGAGTGTTATAAATAGAATTCTATTTATGGTAAATGTCCATATTTAGAGAGATTCTAGGTTTTATTACTTGGTGGCTAAGTCAACCTCTCCGTATAAATAGAGGGTTCTATTCCATTCTAATTCATCCCAAAATTCAATAAGAATTCCTTCTCTCTCTTTCTCTGCAATATTGTTCTTCTACTTTTATTGTTTTACAACAAAATAGTCATTTATTTAATTTTCTAACTTTTAGGAGTTTGTATAACACATTTTTTCCTTATTTGAATGGTACTAATTATTCTGACATTTAGAACTTTAAAATCATTAATATTTTACCTTATATAAATTTTACACTTAAATTATTTATAAATAATAAATAAAATAAATAAAGGAGAGAATAAGAACATTAAAGAAAGAGGAAGTGCGTTAGGCTTTGGATAAAATGGAAGTGGTCCAGTTTTTTAAAACTTTTATACGTCCTGATTTATATGAAACTCTTCTATATTAGAATAATTAAAAATATATAGAAGTCTATTCCAGTAATAATAGTATTCTATATTATAGTTTCAGTTTTTAAAGCTTTTAAATTAGCAATTACAATTATTTGAAATATTGAGCAGAAATCAATGACAAACTCCAAAATTATCAATTATTCCAACAAGATAATTTATGAGATCTTTTAACTTCTCTAGATTGTATTAAATTTAGCTGAATATAAGCGAGTTTCTTGACTATAAATATGGCTTCTTAAAGGGCATTTCAATGGTAGACTTTATTTATGATATGAAGCGATTCTTAAATTTTTTAGATTTACAAAGAATTTCATTTGCTTTTTTTGGAACATGTCATGCATGAATGATTTTTCACCTAATCGGATTTTTCACTATTTGAAAAAGAATTCTTATCGAATAAAAATATAATTGCAATTAAATACCTAATATTTTGTATGAGTTAGCTAATTAATATTATCTAAATACTAATCTCACTTAAATAATGATACTTCCAAATTAAATAAACACTTCCCATTCTAACTTCAGTCATTCTTTGAAATGCATTTTAAGTTGAGTATTTCCGTGGAGCAATTTCATCTTTTATTAATTATATACGACCAACATTCATTATTTTTAAGAACTTATATTTTTATTTTACAACTCAAAAATAAATTTAAATAAACTTTTCATTGAGTTAGGTACATGCGCAAAGCGCTTACACTAAAACTAGTAACCATAAAAATACCAATGACATATTTAAAAGATCAAGATATTCTATGTTTACTTTGCACCAAAAGCTTTTAAAAATAATAATAATAATAATAATAATAATAATAATAATAATAATAATAATAATAATAATAATAGTAGTAGTAGTAGTAGTAGTAGTAGTAGTAATGTGCCCAATTAAATATCATTGTAAAAAAATAAAACGAAAGAAGTTATTTTTGTAAAGTGAACATATTGAATATCGTACTTGTATGGGTCCAAATTTGGTCGACCACAACCATCGACAAATACGACAGAAGATAAGGTCTTCATAGCTCGACGCCCTGCGAAGGACGACAGACAACGAACAGAGAACGTATGGCTTTTGCAGTAGTGTAGGCCCCATAGGGGGCATTAGGAATATACTCGCGAATATTCTCTATGGTATGTTTTCTAGGGTTCAGAAGGGGGTTGTCCCTTATATATAGTGGGAAAAACACCTTGTTAAAGGACTTATTTTGACTCTTTCAGCTAAGAATACTAATTGTAACACCTTTTCGATATTAAAGATTGGCATTCTCAATGTATGATCACTGACTTTCATAAGGTCAACAAATATTTCCCACTGTGTTCATCGTTTATACCTCTTGTTCTAGAGTTCATTATACTTAGCTAAGATTTACCCCTTCATTCTCTTTGATTGATTTGTTCGAAAAGGTTCCAATATCTTTTGAATCAAACAATTTGGCGCCGTCTGTGGGGATTTCTTTAGCTGAGATTTTAGTTTCGTCTAGATCCTTGAAAGGGATAATCACCTCTTCTTGGCCTCGCAAAGACCAACAATGGCAGGAAAAGGGGAAGCAAGATTAAAAGCAATGGCAGGCGTCACGAGCAACCTTCTGGATTCTATCAACGAAGCCGGCCGGGAAGACAATGAAAATACAATGCCAAGCACTACGCCTGAGGGAGATACCCCCCTCTACCCCCCCCCCCC